>NC_059432.1:28006239-28318161 GCF_021028975.2 Sphaerodactylus townsendi | reverse complement strand
GCCTTTCTTGTATCTCTAGCTGTGGTACCTTAGCAATATCCTCCCATAGTTGATGCACTGTTAGATATAAATACCCTGGTGTGACAAACATCCCCTGGCATTTTGCAGTCACACTGTGCAAGCAGCTAGGAGATCTGCTGGGAGTTTCTGATCTTTCATTATAGCACAAGAGGCAAGATCACCAGGAATTGACTAATAAGGCCAGGAACAACCCTCATCTCTTTGGTTTAAGTGTTGGATCAAGGACTTCATTGGCCAGATTGCACATCGCGGGCTTCACATTTACCTGAACATCTAAAATATCAAAGGCTTTTTAAGAAACATGGAGGGAATTTCAAAATCTTGGTCCTCCTGGCAAACTTCATGAGCATCCTAATGCGGAGTTAATAGCTGGCTCATGATCTTCGTTGGTGAGCTGTCACGCTTACTGATGAGAGTGCTCCAAGGAAGGACTTTTGATCTTCTCTCAAACTTCTCCTCCACTGCTTGTTCATTTAACTGATATGCCCGTCTGCAGCTGTGGAATGAAGGGTCCTTTTGTCACCTCCAAACGCACATTTTGCTGACAGAGAGATTGAGGAGTTCTGACACAGGACTGGCTACAGTCATTAGTTAAATGAAGAAGATCACTGGTGGTGGAAGACAGATCAGCCGAGCAGATGGGTGACTGAACGTAAAAGCTGTCCCTAACCAGAGATGATGCTGCAGTAATAAAATCAAAGCCGTCACCCCGCAGACAGGACAGTAGCAGTAGCCATCCCAGAATTGTCCTGTGTGTCTGCAATTGGTTGCTTAGTTTCTCATTAGAGATACCTGGGCAGACGCGATGCTCCCTTTTGCCATTTGCTTTCAGTAAAATTGGGGCTGTTCCCTTGAGCAGCTGTTTCGTTTGAGCCACCTGGACAAACTCTCATTCGGGGGGGACTGCTTCCGCACTTCCGCCACATTCCGATACACTCGCTGCTTTGCGGAGAAGCGTGTTGTCACAAGCGTATGACTGCAACCATTTGTGTGCGTGCGAGGGCGTGTGTGTGTGCGTGCTGCTGATATGTATGCCCTAGTGTGGCGTGTGCTTTTGTGCACATGTTTGTAGGTGTGCGGAGAATGGGGATAAGCCAGCTTGGCATACATTGAGCATTCCAAAGCTTAACAAAATCCAAGGTGCCGTTGTGGCTGTTGAGGCTGGTGGGCCGCTGCATCTTGAAGTCAACAAAATACTAATTTCTTCCAAGCAAGCTGATCTCCCAGTAAGCCCAGCCACTAGCTTGCAGTGGGACCATAACAGAGAACGCCATGTAGCCCAGCTGTGATAATAAATGCGCCTTGCTGTGTTAAAGTCTCTACCTGCCTTCTTGTCCAGGCTTACGCTTTCTATAGGTCTCTGTTTAAAGACATACACACTCACACAGGGACACTCTGCCTCCCTCCTTTATTCAGCTACTTCTCCTGCAGACGGAATAATAGATTGTGTTCAAGAAATACTCAGATGTGTCGCTGCTGGAAACTAGTGACCTTCTCAGTCTGCACCCTGTGGGACACCCCCCCCCCTTCCCGAGGGACTGTGGTTTTATATCATTCTTCTCTTACCTTTTTCCTGTTAAGAGCCAGTTAGCATCCTTTTACTGTGTACTCAGCCTTTGATTTCTGGAATTCCCTCTTGGAGATCACTGTCTCTTTTCTTTTTGTGTTGCCTTTGGGCTTTTCCTCTTTGGTCTGCATCATGCCTGTGTAGCTGGTACTGGGTTTGGTTTCCCAGTTATGCATGTTTTAATAACCTGTAAATACACTTTCAAATCGAAGAACCAAATTTTGCCCTGTTTGGAACAGCATCCCAAAATTAGCGCGAAGGAAGAGACTTGACTACTAGGCCTGGAACATATGGGCATGAGTGTTTGTTTTGACTGCATTCTTTTAAAAAAATCCTCTTACTGCATTGAAAGACACTGAAACAGATATATATTCAATGCATTCAGTTTTGACAAAGCTTCAGATATATAAAACGATATTGCTGCTTTGAATCGCAGAAATTCAAACCTTATCAAACCCTCTCTCATTTTTTAGTTTAGTTAGGTTGTCCATCCAGTCGATTTTATGCAAGTTTTTCCATCTTTCTATCCAGTCCCTCTTCAATGGTGCCGACTTTTTCCCCGCAATATCACACAAAGGCCAATGGCGCAGCTATATAATAGCATTTAAAACCAATTAATGTAACTTCTTTGGTACAAAGTCTGCATAATCAAGGGTTAATGTACTTGGAAGTATGTGACCTCTCTGTAAAGTAATTGTTTGTGACCCCATATCCCAATATTTTTGAGCACAGCCACCACACGTGTCGCTTTTTCATCTTTGCAATGCAACAGTGTATTCTTTGCGCTGCATTGACAAGTCCTGTGATTGCCACTTGCTTTTCCTCCCTTCTGCTTCATTGACGCTGGGCCTGGAGATGAACAATCTCCCCCCACCCCACCAGAGATGGAGTTGGTGTAAGCAGTGGTGGCGAACCTATGGCACTCCAGATGTTCATGGACTAAAAATCCCATCAGCCCCTGCCAGCATGGCCAATTGGGAATTGTAGTCCATGAACATCTGGGGTGCCATAGGTTTGCCACCACTGGATGGGATTCCTTGTGACCCATCATCCCACTCTTCTCACAAATTGGGCCGGCATTTTTAGGCAAAATAGGATCAACCCTGGGGGGAAAGAAAACACTCAGGATCAAAAGAATGGACACATCACAGGCGGAATTGTTTCTGCCATACTATGTCCAACTCGTTCAAAAACAAACTTCTGCCTGTGGCTTGAGGCAGTAGCTTTGAGGGAGGTTTTGAGGGGCTTACTTTGAGGGACTCACTTCCCACCATTTCGTCTCATCAAACAGGTTTTTGAAACTTATATCAAGGCGATGGTAGGTCAGAAGAAATGCCGGTACGTAGAAGGAACCGGAACCGCTCCAAAGCGTTTAGCTGCCTCTGCCTTAGCCACAATTAAGGCTGTAATATCTGTTCCACTTACAGATACTTCTCTATAACATGTTCCTTTTTCTTCTTTGGTGGCCAGAGAGTTCATCCTAAATAAGCTCCGTGGGAGAAACTCTAGTTTATCCCTGTGGGGTTCCCTTTAACAAGGGGGCTCAGCTTTCCTACTAGAGATATTCTGCCCTTTATCCTGGTTGCCAACCAGTTTCTAGCAGAGGCATGAAGAATTCTATAGGCATCCCCATCACTAAGCAAGCAGTCTATAGTCTTATTCTGCCTCCTTCCCCCATCATACGTTTGTCAACAGGCCCAGGAGAAAGATTTGAGCTAGAACCAGAGCTTATCAAGTATCAGCCTTCCCGAACCTTTTTGCTTAGGCTTAGTCAAGGAACATATGGCATGAGACCCAGAGGGTCTTTGAGCATGAGCAGAATGTGCCTCTTGCTACCGAACAACCGGAGCAGTGGTGAGATTCAAAACATTTAACAACCGGTGGTGGGATTCAAATAATTTAACAACTGGTTGTTTACAAGCACTGTTTTAACAACCGGTTCTGCCGAAGTGGTGCGAACCCTGCTGAATCCCACCACTGGACCAGAGGCAGGTCTTCCACATATCAGGGATGATGCCATCAGCCTTTCTGGTCAGAAGGCTGACTTTGGAGGCCAGCTGGGATTCCAGGGCTTTCTCATTCCAGAAACATTGTTTCTGAAGGGCTTCGGTGAGGAGAAAAGTCGGCAACTTGGATCTTGACTAGGATTGAACGAAGGTTGATTTAGATAACGCAGCTTTTAAAATCTTCCTCCTTTTTTTTTCTGGGCCAGAAAACTAGTTTTAATCCATAAGGAAGCTGTGTTTAAGACGCTCCTGCTCCCTTTCCCCAGCTTTGCATTGCACTGCAGATTCCTCCTCCAACGCTGTGTCTTCCTTAAACTCTCTGACAAGCCTGGAAATTCCATGCTATGAACATGACTTGAATCAAGCTCTCCTTCCTCAAGGGAACAGGCCACAATATCATCTCCCCTCACTGTCTCCATATCAAGCATCAGTTTCCATCACCGTAGCTGCACGTATCAGACATCTGTGACAGCCGCACCTGCCTCATCTTCTTTGTGCTGGCAGAGAGGAAGGAGAGATAGGGCAGGATGCCTCTTATCGTCCTATTAGCATCCGTCAGAAAAGAGGAAGCTGACCATTGGGCTCCTGATTACATTGGTACAAAACATAATAGATGCTCTGTCTTAAATGCGACGTGTGCATTTAAATGAGCATTGTACGCACAAGGAGCAGCGGTTCCTTTTTTTTTAAACCATTGCCAGCCGTTCCAACTGGCAGACCTAAATGGCACTCTTCATTGCTTATCTTCATGCACTCGTTTGTCGGTGTCCCCATGAAAGTATGAATGCGGTATGTGCCTATGGGCACCTGTGCAAGCTGCACTTTTTGTGCCGGCAAATTGATCTTGGAGCTGTGATTGGCTGCAACTCGCTGTTGGCTTGCATCTGTGTAATATGTGAACTGGCTGTCTGGATCAGAGCCTTGTAGAGTTCTAGCAGAGCATTTCCCACTCACTTCATTTGGATTCTGATGATCGGAATCACCTGATTCTGTTATCTACTCTTTTGTTTGGCAAGAACGGGAAAACAGCTTGCTCAGACCCGAAAAGGCGATATTTTGCTCTGGATTTTGCTCACTTCATAAACAGCGAGAAGAGAAAGAGAGGTTAGATTGGCAGCTGTATTTTTTAAAAAAATATTCATGGCGCATGCAAGGATTTCCCTTCGCTGGTCTCCATTCTTTCCAAATTTAGTCCAAGAAAATAGACCATCCCTCCTTGCTAAAGGACACCCAGAAAGGTTTCAGGGGAGGAATATCCTTGTATGAGGGTGGGGATTAATTGTTGATAGTTTCTGTAGTGTGGTCCTAAAACTACAGCAAATCATCCTCAGTGCTGTGTTCCCCCAACGTGCAGAATCCCATGTTCAGAAATGACTCAAGCCTGTTTTAAAATGTAAATGTTCTTGAACCTGTTTCTCAGAAGTTGACGTTGACACTAGCTCCGTTAAATGGCTTCGCAGGGATGCTTCTACCAACTTCGGTGCAGCTATTCCAGGACAGGTGGTTTTGTGAATCACAAGCAAACTACTAAAGTTGTCAATTCTAAACATGCTCTATATGGATCAGCTTAGGCATGCGTGCCCTAACCCAGCACTGGTCGCTGAGGCATCAGGGTAAGGGTTCACATGCTAACCTGTGACAAGTGATGGGATCTTAGCAGTTCAGAAAGGCCCAGAGAAACACTGCAATATGGATGCAAGTGGAGATCTGCATTGACAGCACCGGGAAACCATCTTCTGCACGCCTGTTTTCCTTCTCTGGATCAGGGTGTTTGTATTTTCAACTGTGATGCTTTTAACCAATGTGATGCTTTTGAAATCTGCCCATATACAAACATGTATGCCCCTATTCTTCATTTTGTACACTGAAGTCTCAAACAAATAGTTTTTGTATGCTTCATGACAGGCTTCCAGATCTGCCTGTGTCTAAATAAATACACGTAGATCTGCGATCTCTGCCCTTTTAGCTCTTCTGTCCTGGATCTTGGCTCAATTTTGATGGAAAGACCATGTATATTAAAAAGTACACAAGTACATAAGTATTTTAAAGGTGTTGAAATAAGTTGTTTGATTTTTTAAAAAACAACAACCAACAACAGCAGAATAATATGCTTAATAAATCAGAACTGAGAGAGAAGCAAACACTTGCCTATAGCCTGAAAACATATTTAAAGAGTCTTATGTGCAATAATAACTTTGGAACTTTAGAATTAAAAATCGTGTTCAAGTGCTTCGATTTCAGTTTGTATATTTAAGTGCTGCAATTGTATCTCAGTGATTCTTAGATGTTTAAAACAAAACCAAGTGTTAGAATGTATGTGTGCATTTGACGGGCTCTAGAGCACCAAGGGTGCAGTCCAGCCAAAGTTAAGCACTTAAAAGAGAAGTCCCATTGGTTTCAGTGAGCATGTTTCGCACCTGTCACAGATGGGCCCTCCGAAATCAGTGTGATGCTCAACTTTGCTTGGAACTTGCTCCTTGTGCCCCTGTTCCTAGGGCTCTTCTTTCCCAGCTGTGACACTCCTATATTGCTTCCCTATGGCTCCCTGGAAAACCTGTTTCACATTGTCAGTCTCTGCCTAACACTTACTTACTTAACCTAAGGAAATAAGTACACACATACACCATTCCAAGAAATGAAAGACAACGTTATTTTTAAAAAAAGAAATAAAAATTTATAAACACTCTTCTATGTTCTCTCTCTCATCTTTCAGTTGTGGTTTTGTATACTTATGGGGCTTTTGGGGTTGCATAGGATGTTGGGGGCTTAGGTTGGAATTCTGCCACCCGGAGGCTGTTTCTCAGTTGGCCCTTGCTCCAAGATAACACTGGCCGACAATGCATAGCAAGCTTCTTGTGACCCCCAAAGAGAATTTGCCACGGAGTCTTTGTTTCAGGGCATGTTTAATATTTTTACCCATTACCCTGTTTGCAGCAGGGCCGGCTTTTTGCTTGCGTCTAGGGGGAGGTGATCTCCGCAATCTCTGCTTGTTTTTGTGGGTTCTCTATCTCACATGCGTGCTTTAATTTTAAATTTAGTTTTAAAATTCTCACATCCAAATAGCGATATGAAAAGGCAAACTGTTGCAGAAAAGTCTTGAATGCGGCATCTACACGCTTTACCCGACCACTGATTGCCTTCTATGGCAGGAAGTGATGCAGGAGTAATGGAGGCGTGCAAACCATAAAAAGAATAATGTGAACCACCTTTTGTTGAGGTCCCCAGGTTCCTGATCATCCCTCTCCCGATGTGCTGTAAACGCCCGGCGTCAAGACCAATGGCCTTTTCCCTGTTTGGTCTCAAATCACTGACTGCTTATGTGTAAAACTGTTGATCAATGAGAAGGAATAGGGACAATGGGAGACAAATCAGGGGGTTGGCGGGATCAATTAGTGTCATTGTTTTTATATCAATATGAGAAATGGAACATTTAAAAAAATCTGAAGATATACAGGAGGGGGAGTTCATGGGCTCTAAAAATGATCCAGCAGGACAAGAAGTGGGAAGGAGTCAGCAACAGGGAGTCGGGTGATGAGGAAGGCATGCGTAGTAACGTGATGGTGTGGGAGGGATGAGGCTAGCCAGGCTGGCTGTGGGCGGAGGGAAGATGTCAGGGGCAAAGCTGGCTCACTGGCAAATCTGTCCCGTTAATGGAGATGAAGAAAATTAAAGTCATGCTACAAGTGGTCTCATTTGTCGCAGATAGAATGGAAAGTGAAAACAGGACTTGAAGAAATACATTCATACAAGAAATCTTGCTGCAATAAACATTTGACCCCATCGTGCAGCAGACCCCTTGTGCATAATCAGCCACTGAGTTCTTTCTGTCTGAAAGATCAGGAAGAGTGTGCATTAGATAGATAGATAAACCTTTATTAGGCATAGAATCCATATAACAGCCAACATCGTCCAAACAAGTATCCCATACATGAGAACCATCGCAGGTAATCATTTCAAAGTTTCTATAAGGAACCTAGCTACAAAAGTTAAAATCTTGGAGGCAGAATTGTTTAGTAGAAACGTAATCTTCCCCACAGCAGAGTATTCATTAAAGATTACAGGACAAAGAGCAAAAAGTCTGGTCCTAGATCCCTCGTATTTGGGGCAGTCAAGCAATATATGTTCCATAGTTTGTATTGCTGTGATACAATGAGGACATTTCCGCTCTTGCAGGTCGATTCTTTGGAACCTTCCTTGTAGCATAGAGCAAGGGAAGGAGTTACAACGAGCCCTAGTGATTATCCATCTATGCTTGGGTTCCTGGAGTAAACTCAAATAATCTGCCATGTGATTGATTTTAAATTTGATGTTAAAAAAGAGGGGGGAGCAATTGCTTCTTGCCTTGTCCTGCAGAACTTGAAACTCTTGATCTAGCAGTCGCCTTTTTAATTGAGAGAAGATTTCAGAAGCCGGCAGCATTTGCAAGGCATCCCAGGGAAAGTATTTTAGTTTCCACTGTCCGCCACCACTTGGATTCATGAAGCTGGGGGAGGATAAGATAGATAAGACTGTCAGTATCTGAGTTGAAGCACAGGCGGACCCAAAACTTCAAGGTAACCAGCCAGGCTTTCATAGCCAGGAGATGTTGTCCTGCTTCCAGACAGAGTGCGGTATATGGAATACAATGTGGCACTCCAAATATTTTATATAGGAAAGCTGACTGAATCCTCTCAAGTTTATGATTCCAAGCACTGATCCATACAACAATTGAGGAATAACTTTCATATTGAAAACTTTCACTGCGGCAGGAATAAACCTGTTACCTTTTGTAAAAAAGAAATTCTCCACTCCCGCCACAGTAGCTCTACAAGCTTTCATAGCTAGGTCTCTATGTTTGGCCCAATGGGCTTTGTGGTGAAAAACAACTCCCAAGTATTTACAGAACTTGACTTGTTCGACAGATGCACCATTAAGTATCCATCTGCTGGGTTTATAGGTGTTAGAAAACACAATCACTTTAGATTTGGCAGGGTTAATAAGTAATGAATTCCGTGTGCAATAGTTGTTGCATTTAGACAGCAATCTATTTAGGCCCGACTTCGTTCTCGAGAGTAATAGTGCATCATCTGCAAATAAGAGCAGTGGTAGAGTCACGTTACCAAAGCTGGGGCAAGGTGCATTGACCGATCTCAGGTCGAGGGACAAATCATTAATAAACAAATTAAATAGAAGAGGGGCCAACACGCAACCTTGTTTGACGCCTTTGGAAGATTGAATTTTTGGTGTTAATTTTCCCGATGGATCACATCTCACTTGAAAGGTGGTGTTAGTATACAAGGCTTTAACAAGGGCAAGCAGCCTGCCATCTATGGCCATTTTCGTAAGTTTTTCCCATAGAAGTTCCCTGCTCACCGAGTCAAATGCCCCTTTTAGGTCTAAAAAGGCAACATACAAGTTGGATTTGCCCCTTGTGACATACTTAGATCATCATATTTAGAAGAATGACATGGTCTAATGTAGATTTCCCTTTAGTAAACCCAATTTGTTCCGGGCCAATAATCTTATTTCCATTGGCCCATAAGGTTAGTTTGTTTGAGAGATATTTAGCGTATAGTTGAGTGTGCATTAAAGGGACGTCATTTGAACTGAAAGACAGCCACAGAAGTCTTCTCAATGTCAGAAAATTTCAACTGGGAAAGAATCCATATGGATAATGGTGGGATTTCTCCTTCCCTAGAAGCTCTTAGTCGGATGGCCCAGACCAGCCCAATCTCTGAAGCAAAGAAGGATTAGGTCTGGCTAGTAGTTCCAATAGGAGACACCAAGAAAGTCCAGGGTTGCTAAGCAGAGGCAAGGGCAAACCACCTCTGTCTGTCTCTTGCCTTAGAAACCTTGAGGGGTCACCATTAGTCAGCCCTACCTTGCAGGCACTTTCCAGCACTGCCAGAAATCCTTCTCAAAAATTCATAATCTCAAGTTTGGAATGAGGACCTCAGAGCTGTTATCGCTTGCTTCCAATTGGCATCTTTTACAGTGCTGCTCAGTCTGAGAAGCGGAACCTCAGAAAGACCCTGTTTGTCTGCTTGCCTTGTTCTGCAGAACAGGAACGGAAAAGGCAGACCTGCTTTGCCCAAGAGACTGCTTTTCTCCAGTCACAGAGGGAAGAGAGCCCTGCCAATGGGGAGTGGGAGGAATGGAGCCTCTGCGAACTGCCAACGTTGTCTTCCTGTTGTGACATAGATACTGCACACTGTTACTCTGTGATGGTAGTTCACTGACTGAGCCAACGATTCACAGAGATTATACTTTCCTCCTTTCCCATTATTGTCAGAGCATCCCTGTGGGATGGGCATTTGCCAAGACTTTGCGAGCTCCAGCTGTCCCTTCAGCTGCCTGCATTTCTAGGCTCCCTTCCAGAGCTTGACTATAGTAGGCCTATTCATGAAGGCTTTATATGCACAACACCTGCTGAGAGATTTAATTTTCCTTATTCTTAGGATCTCTTCTCACTTTACACTTGGCACTGGGATACCAATGATACTCAGCTACAGAGTAGGTGTACTTCCTGTGTATTTCACTGAGTGCATGCATGTGCTATTCCTAATTGGCGCCGGGGGCAGTTGACCTTCGGCGCTTGCCCACTAGAAGGCACAGCGGCTGGGAGGAGGCCGCTTCAGCTTCCTGGCCACAGCCAGTCTTCTGCCTCTGTTACAGAAAGTTCTAGAGCCTCAGGAGGCCACCTCAGACAATCAATTTCAGATGCCGCTGAAAGTTAGAAACCAAACTGTGGCCCATGGAATGCTGAATGCCCTGCCCCTTGAAGTAGAACAGGAGCTGGGTGAGGACATGGCATCTTAATGGGACCTGTGAGGAAAAGCTGCCAAGGAGCATGGAACCCTGGTGTTATTAACAAGGATGTGGTATATCCCATGGATTTTCCATCTAAGAATATCTTGTGTCACTCTTGGTGGTGGAAAGGGCTGTCAAGTCAGAGCCAACTTATGGCAACCCTGTGGAGTTTTCAACACAAGAAATTAACACAGGTGGTTCACCTTTGCCAGCCTCGGCGTACCAACCCTGGGCTTCCTTGGTGGTCACCCATCCAAATACTAGGCAGGATCAACACTCTTTAGCATTTGCGTGAGCCTACGCCAGGGCTGGAATGTTCCAACTACAGCAGCAAATTTAGAACAAGAAGCTTGTGCATAGGATACATCCCAGCAAACCTTGTGGGCCACTTGCTTATCAAAGTTTGTTTCATTTTTAGGGGCTGCCTTGTGGTTCCTCCTCTCAAAGTCATGTGACTAGCAAAACTTTCCAGGTGGGAATGAGAGGTGAAGTTTGTCCCTGCTTTCCCTAACAGCCATGCTTCCAATGGAAACCTGGTGCCAGATCTTATTTTTCTGGTATCATTTGTCAGCACTCTAAAACACCCAAGGTGCTGGATAGCAACAATTGCCAAAGAAAATATTAAACAAAGAATAAGCATTACCAACAATCAGGCAAAGCTCTCAAGAACCAATCCCAAAAGACATGCTTTTCCATTCTGTGCAAAGATCAGAAAACTTGGGCGTGCTGAGGCTGACCCTTTACAGGCTGGGGTCAACCACCACAAAGGCCCTGCTTCTCCCTAAATACTTCCTTACTTCAGGTAAGAGCAGCCCAGCTGAATCAGACTAGAGGTTTATGAGTTCAGCATCCCGTTTCATACAATAACCAAGCAGTTCTCCTGGAGGGCCAACAAACAGGGCAACAAATGTTGAGCATAGAGTAGAGACCAAAGTCTTCCCAGAGGTGTCTCCTGGCATTGGAACTCGGAGATTTGCTGCCTCTGTGTATGAAGGTTCCCTTAAGTAAAGAAAACACCCAACCCGGGAGTGGCAAGTACAAATGAAATGCAAATGCAATTCACTCCCTTAATTCACCATAGCTGGTAGCCACTGATGAATCTCTCTTCCATGAACCTGGCCAAGCCCATGTAAAAGTCATGTTACCAAGCAAATTTCACAATTTAATATTACTTCCCTGATTGTGAGGACTCAGCAGACCCTATGCGGAAGAACTTAAAAAATGTGTATTTGTTATGCAAAAGAGGGTTTCATTTTCAATTTTAAAAATACGAATGGGCAGATTCAATTGTTGCTTTATCTAGACGTTGGTAGCTTGCATTTCTCCCCAGTGGAAACCCAAAGCAGCTTACATTGTTCTCCCCTTAATTGTATCATCGCAACAACCCTATGAGGTAGGTTAGGACAAAAGAGCAAGTGACTGGCTCAAGGTCACCCAGCAAGCTTCTACAAACCTGGGTTTCCCAGATCCTAGTCTTGCCTGCGAACCTCTACAACATCATGCAATCTGTATTGTCTGACATCTGGATATCACTGGAGATGGATGCTTACATAGTTTTTTTCCATTTTTTATTGTATCATTTGAATATTCCATTTTATATTAATATTCTTCATTCGTTTTCAAACAATACATTTCCCCCTTTTTTCCCTTCCCCCCTGTATTTTCTTCATAATTTTTTCAAACAGCAGTAAGTTCATTCTTTGTAATGTCTTCTCCCATATCTCCTCATTGACTCCAGCTTCTTTCATCCAGTCCGCATATATTGACCGTATCTTCAAAATTTTGCTCTGTTTATCTTGCCACAGTTTATTTTTTGTTATTATTTCGAAAATGTCCGGTGTCACTTGTTCCCAGATATATTCCAACCATTTCTGGATTGTCCATTTTTTCTTTTCTTTCCAGCCTAAAGCTATTGTTGCATGTGCTGCTTTGATCATTATTTTATACATATAGCTATATTTTTAATCTACCCTCCTATCCTCCATTACACCCAGATGCTTACATAGTTTTGCATTTCTTTCAGAGGAGGAGGAAAATGTAATGCACATAAATGTGTATTTGGTGTTTTTAAAAGAAATTTTAAAGCCGTGTTTTGGTGGTCCTGCAGGCGTCAGGTTTGCTTGCTGCCCGGCCATGTAGACGTGAGCGAGGGCTTCACATTGTTCCAGAGGGAACATTATTGGACACTGGTGACTTCATGGCATTCAAAGGCAAATGACGCCAGCCACTGGCCAGCTGCACACTTTGCTCTCTTGGGGCTTCTCTGCAGAGTACCCAGCCAGAGAGTCTTTAGGACCTTGCAGAACAGCTGCCATCCCCCAGCCAGCTTCCAAACATTCTTTTTTTGCCTGGTCATGACAGTAGTGAGAAAGGAATGTGCTAGAGACAACAAAACACTGCAAAAATCGAAGAGGCTGTATGTGGGGGTCTGGTCCTGCCTCTACATTAGACCTTTCCCCAGTTCTGCAGCCAAACTGATCTTAGAATGTTCTTGTAAGAATGTGACATGGTATTACAAGTAGGCCTCACCATGGTAGCCAGTTCTATCTTTAACAACCATATGGTGTCCTGCCAGGAGAGCCCAGGGGCCAATCTGAGCCACCGTCAGCCTTTTGCTTCACCAATCGCAGTGCTGAAGTCTGCAGCCAAATGGAGAGATCTGAGACGAGCACGTTTCACTCAGTGGCTCTGGCGGTTTTCACAGCTCTTCAGAAGAAACTTTTGCAGCACCTCCTACAGGAACATACTTTTATTTTTGAATAGTTCACAAGCCATGGGGGAAACACCACAAATGTTCTGAGCCTTTTAACATGGCAGTAAGAAAGTGTTTCAGATTCTGACAGGTGGCAACTGGGAATCAGAGGCCCTTTCCAATAATAAGGGACATCCCATTGACCTTGCTCTAGTTGAGACTTCCGCGTTGCATTTACAGCATTGGGGAAATTGACACGAAAGAGGTTTTGAAACTTTTAACTGGTTGAACACCGCAACAACCTTTTCTTTCTGGTGTGGGTTCAAAGGGAGAGTAGCCAAGTCTGCCTATAGGGAGCCCTTCCCCAAAAGATAACTCTTATGAGTCCCACAGACAGAAACTTCTGGCATCATCCAGTTATCGTAAATAACTCCCCTGTTCATTTTTGCTATTTCTATCCCGCTTTTCTTCTTCATCGTGAAATCAAAATGGCTTTTTGCATCATTTTCTCCCTCTGTTTAATCTTCACAACAACTTTGGTGATTTCCTCACGGGCGATTAATCCTGGGATAGTCACCCAAAATATCCAGGTTCCCTCAAGATCTCCTCACAGCCGAACCGTGGAACACAGATCAGTCCTGTTTCTGGCACCCCACCCCCCCTTATCATGAGATTTTCCTGAACCTGCTTGTATATGCACCTTTTTGAAAAAAACACTCCAATGGGAGCTAATAAGAGATGGGGGCTACACATTTGAGGGTCCATAACTTTGGCCCCCATGAACCAAACTTCACCAAACCTCGGTGGTATCATCAGGGGAGTCTCCTACTGATACCACCCAGGTTTTGTGAAGTTTGGTCGAGGGGGTCCAAAGCTATGGACTCCCAAAGGGGGTGCCCCATCCCCCATTGTTTCAACTGGGAGCTAATAGTAGATGGGGGCTACACATTTGAGGGTCCATAGCTTTGGCCCCCATGAGCCAAACTTCACCAAACCTGGGTAGTATCATCAGGAGGGTCTCCTAAAGATATTCTGAAATTTTGGTGCTGCTAGCTTAACAATTGCACCCCTGACAGCAGGCACATACCCCTTCAAGGGGCAGGGCTAGATGTCTTCACTAGAAACATGCTGAAGTGAAGATGTTGGAACCTGGGTGAAAAGGTGCTGATTCTTTTGAAACTTGGTTGTATCTAGATTAAATTTTCAGTGGGAGTTCAGCCTTTGTGTGGGTACATTCAGCTGAGAGACTGTGATGGACCCAAGGTCACCTGACAGTGTTGGGGATTCAAACTGGGGTCCTTATCGAACACCATAACTGCTACACCACACTGGCCATTAATCTGACAGCAGACTGGATTGACAAAGAAGAGTCTGGATTTATACTCCACTTTTCTCTCCTGTAAGGAGTCTCAAGCTGGCTTATAAACTCCTTTTCCCTTCCTCTCCCCACAACAGACACCTTGTGAGGTAGGTGGGGCTGAGAGAGTTCTGAACAAACTGTGACTAGCCAAAGGTCACCCAGCAGGTTTCATGTGCAGGAGCAGGGAAACAAATTCAGTTCATCACATAAAAGTCTGCCACTCATGTGGAGGAGTGGGGAATCAAATGCAGTTCTCCAGATTGGAGCCCACCTGCTCCGAACTGCCATGCCATTCTTTGGGCCCTAGTGAGGAAAAGCAAGGGCTGTGTGGGACTGAACCTGTTTCACTGCTTCTCCTCCAGAAGAGCAGGCACTTAAAGGGCCACTTGGCTCCACCTGTGCTTGGCCATTAGGGCCCTCCAGAATCTTCCCCACTAAATCAAACAGCCAGTCCACCCTTGCAGCTGTGCATAGTTTGCACTGTTAACTGTTTTTGTGATATACCTCCCTTTCTTATTTCAGATAAGCTCCTATCCCATATCAAGTTCACATTATCTCTCTCTTGGTATTCTGGTTATGGCTTTCCTTTGTTGACTGGGCGAACCCCATCTTGAGCTTTTCAGCCCGCATAATTTTCTCAAATTCTCAGAAGGCAATCTATAGGGCAGAAACCAAACATGGCTTTCCTCCGTGAAAGCGTGGGATTCATCAGTCCTAATACCAAGAGCATTCTTTACACATTCCCAGCTGTTATCTAGAAATGTGGGGACACCTTTAGTAGCTTACTGCTCAAAGGATTCTGGGCTTTTTTTTCTTCATCGTCCTTCCTGCCATAATAACTTTACATCCTATTGAACATCAAATGCCAAACATATTCTCCTGACAGCACAGCCTTTAATGCCTATTCCACAACCAGTTCCTAATCTTTAACAAAAAGAGACATACTGGCCACAACCCAAGGAATTAGCTTCACCAGCATGGAATTTGTGATAGTTGACAGATATGGAGCTGTGGGTGATTTGGCAGTGAATTCAGGACAGAGGAGCACAGAGAAGTGTTTGTAAGGGCAGCCACACCTCCTTCAAACATTCAGACTCAATCTATCATCTATCCTTCATGCACATCCTTGCAAGAAACTGATTGATCACACTGTGTCGTCAAACTTAATCGAGAAGCAGGCCTCCTCTGTTCATATTTCCACTGAAAGAAGTCCAATTGCCATCAGGTGTAGACAAAAGATTGGAAAAGACAAATCTTCATCTGGATGGATTAGTTATAAAAGGCTGGTTCTGATGTTGACTGGCCCTGAAATAGCCACATGTACTAAAAATCACGAGATGGGGTCAAAAGCACCGAAAACAGGTGTCCAACTCTAGCCCTCCAGATGTTTGTGGACTACGATTCCCATCAGCTGCTACGCTGGCAGAGATTGATGGGAATTGTAGTCCACGAACATCTAGAGGGCCAGAGTTGGACGCTCCTGACCTAAAATGTACACACAACATGCTCTTTAAAAAAATTTTTTTTAAAGATTAGAAACAGATATATACAATAAAAATAAGATTTACAATTGTCTCCCTATGTCTCTTACAGAAAAGATTGCTAATGTTTTACAATCCCAAAAGCTATTCAAACATATTAAGAGCGTTTCAACAAATATATGATATCATCGTTCGTGTAGAAAGTAACTGACCTGTCAGGTTTGTGAGACATAAGAAAGTTTTCATAAATACATGACTATAAGAAAGAAGTTGAGCATGTGAGAGTAGTAGGGAGGAGGAGAGAAAGAGTGTGAACTAGGAGAGAAGATCAGAAGGTAAGTGAAAGAGAAAAGAAAAGGTCAATAAAGGAGAGTGAAAGTAAAAGAAAATAGAGGAGAAAAAAGAGTTTGGACTTCCTCTTAGCTTTAAATTATAAATATATAAGCCATATCTACTTAAGTACAAATCATTATAGTATAAATTTATCAACATTGCAGGTACAAAGATAGTTTGTTATATTCTTGGTTTATTTGCAAAAATTTTACTAATGGTTGCCATATATCTAAGAAATTTTCTATTGTAATGTAATAAACTTGAAAGTTTATCATAAGCCACAAATTCGACTAGTTGTGTCATCCAGTCATCTTCAGAGGGAGTTGTGGACATCTTCCATTTTTTGGCGAATTGTATTCTTGCCGCCACTATCATATACAAAAGTAAATTTTCCGTTTTTTCCCTTATTTTAAACTCGATTATTTTTAATAAAAATAGTTCTGGTGTGAACATAAATTCTATATCTAGAATTTCCTTCATGAGACAATATACATTACGCCAAAAATTTTGGCTAACTTTACATGGCCACCAGAGATGAATAAAGGTCCCAGCTTGAGTTTGACATTTCCAAAATTTATCCGAATGGTTTTTATACATTCTAGCTAATTTAATGTACACACAACATGCTCTGGCTTCTTAAGTAGAGCAGGAAAAAACATTCAGCCTTTAGTGTGTATTCACCAGCATCTCACAATACTTTCTCAAGGCACTGGGGTGCAAATTTGCAAGATCCACTGCTGTATTCAACCACATTCATAACAAATCTGGATACAAGAATATATGGCCTCACTCAAACATGACAGGTTGTCGACAATTACACATTTCACAGAATGATTTTAAGCCTGGTCTATGGATGCAAGAGAATAAGGTGCGGAAATGGACTCTATCCCTTCAAGCTGCAAGTGTTGCCTGCTATTTCTAATACCCTCCATGTTTAAAAAAACAACCCAACAAACCTCCCTGCAAGTAGGAAACCAGAACATCTGGCAGGGAGGTTCTAGCCTAACCCGCTCTCTTGCTGTGCATGTTTTCTACTGGCACATAGTCTTTTCACATTGAAGATGATACACCCCTGCAGTAAAATTTCAAAATTCTACCCCTCTTTTCCAGGTCTATGCTCTTTTCTAGCCTCTTTTTTGTAATGCCTCAAAGATCTGGAGTAAAGCGGCAAAAAGTAGGTTTGTCTGCTCACTAGTTGTTGTTACACCAAGAGACACGGTGCGGATTTCTCAAGATACCTACTAGAAATTCTGTTGCTAATTACTGGCCGGAGATAATTTGTTTGCTTGAGATAAGTATAGAACTGTCAGGGGGATTACTGTATGCTGCATTTAGTCAAAACATCTGAAGTACAAAATGAGAGAAAGCACCCCAGGCAAATGCAATAGGAACAAAACAAAACAGCAAGCCACAAGGCCAGAGAACGAAGCAAGCTAAATCGGGACCTTTCACCGTGTCAGCGTCACCAAGGAATCGTTCTGGTGCCTTGCAGTTTTAAAGCACCAGAGTTATGTTTAGCCTTCACTCTCACCCCCAGGGAAGGGCTGAGGCTAATTCCAGCTCAGTACATTAATGTGTGAGAAGTCACAGGTGTGCCGAAGCCTCTGGCAATTTGCCTGTTTGCCAGAGTCCTGCTATTCTCCAGGGCAAGAGCTGCTAACACCTTGACTGCAATGGCAGCTCCTTGGCAAAGGCCCTTGTTTACATCCATATCTGTAGGAGAGGAAGAGCCAAAGGAGCAGCAGGAAAGGTTGTAAAGCCATTGGAGGGTGGTCTGCTCTATCAAGAGCGGTGGTTGCGAGCAGGGGGGAATGCACAGGTATGGATGCTGGGATGGAGAAGGCAGACAGCAGCGTGGGACGAAGGCAACAAGAAGTAATGCAGTCTAAAGAGCCCTTCAACAGTTGAGCAGACATGGTTTAGGTAGGTACAGCTTTCCCACCTTTTGCAGAGGTGCACCTTTGCTCACCTTAATTTAAGGAACAGGATCCCTGTCTTTAATTGCACCTGTCTGGTCCTACTTTGGGTTAAGCAACAAGGCAGTAAAAGGGACACACACACCCCCCCGCACCCGGGTTCAGTTGGCTCACTATTCTGGATAGCTGAGATTTAATCCTCATCACCTTTTTATATCCACAGCCCTGGCCACTCAGGGAACAGTTGTCCTGACTCTTGCAAACACTGCTTTCCCCCAAACGGGTGCCTGATGTGCAGATAAGCTGTCAGATAGGGTTAGCCTTAGCTAAGAGGATGCCTATGACAGGTCTTGTGGAGCCCTGATACAAACAGATGAGCATCTATCAACAGGCCGGACAGAGGGGGCAGTGGTGGCTTATAAGAACATAAGAAAGAGCCTGATGGATCAGACCAGAGTCCATCTAGTCCAGCACTCTGCTACTCGCAGTGGCCCACCAGATGCCTTTGGGAGCTCACATGCAGGAGGTGAAAGCAATGGCCTTCTGCTGCTGCTGCTCCCGAGCACCTGGTATGCTCAGGCATTTGCAATCTCAGATCAAAGAGGATGAAGATTGGTAGCCATAGATCGATTTCTCCTCCATAAATCTGTCCAAGCCCTTTTTAAAGCTATCCAGGTTAGTGGCCATCACCACCTACTGTGGCAGCATATTCCAAACACCAATCACATGTTGCGTGAAGAAGTGTTTCCTTTTATTAGTCCTTATCCACCACCACCCCCAGCATTTTCAATGTATGCCCCCTGGTTCTAGTATTGTGAGAGAGAAAAATTTCTCTCTGTCAACATTTTTTACCCCATGCATAATTTTATAGACTCCAATCATAAACCCCTCCCCCCCCGACGTATCCTCTCCAAACTAAAGAGTCCCAAATGCCGCAGCCTCTCCTCATAAGGAAGGTGCTCCAGTCCCTCAATCATCCTTGTTGCCCTTCTCTGCACTTTTTCTATCTCTTCGATATCCTTTTTGAGATGTGGTGACTAGAACTGAACACACTACTCCAAGTGCGGTCACACCACTGCTTTATATAAGGACATGACAATCTTTGCAGTTTTATTATCAATTCCTTTCCTAATTATCCCCAGCATAGAGTTTGCCTTTTTCACTGCTGCCATGCATTGAGTTGACATTCCCATGGAACTATCAACTAAGATGCCCAAATCCCTTTCCTGGTCTGTGACTGATAGCACTGACCCCTGTAGCGTGTATGTTTGCTTTCAATCTTCATGGTTCTCTATGCAGCCTCTCCAGCTACAGAATTTCAGGCATTCGTCAAAAGATCCAAGGCCTTTGAAAATTGCAAGAAGTCCAAACTGCATTAGACTGCATTGATTCATGGATCTCACTCTAGCCTTCATGGATCTTACTCATGGAGATTTCACTCTAGCCTTGAACTGCAGCAATCGATTGCAACCAGATGGGCTGGTTGGCAAGTGAAAATCTGGTTGTGAATGTTTGCATCCTAGCTCGATTCAGTACAAGCCAGTTGCTTCTGTTCGGACTGAAAACCAGAGCATCGTAAATGGTAAAAAGGCATCTCAAATGCAAAGATACATGGTGACAAATTACTAATGACACTATCTACAAAGAAAGGCACTTTTAGTTTTGTCAAAGGCTTTCACAACTGGAATCAACTGGCTGTTGTGGGTTGCAGGCTCTGTGGCCGTGGTCTGGTGGTTTTTGCTGCTAGCGTTTTGTCCGCATCTATGACTGGCATCTTCGGAGATATGTCACAGCAAGCTGTGTTTCTCTCCAGAGAAACACATTTCACCCTGTCATACCTCTGAAGATGGCGGCTATAGATGTGAGCAAAACGCTAGCAGCAAAACCCACCAGCCACATAGGCTATAGCCCAGAAAACCCACAACAGCCAAAGGTGTTGTTGCTAGTTGGCTGTCTGACGATAACATTGTGATGGTAACACACACACCCCACGCCCAAAACTGTTAGACAGAGTTCAGGATCCATGCCATTCCTCTATGAAACTGCAACATAAGCTTCTGAATATGCTCCCTGGGAAACCAGCTGGACAAGATGAGAGCTAGCTGGGAGCAGCATCCAAATCTCTCGAGCAATGACAGACTGTCACTCTTGGAAATTTCCACCTGGCTGACTCAAGGCCAGCCCTCTCCCCTCCTAACACTGAGTTGGCCAGGTGAGAGCCCCAAATAGCTCCACTCCTCACCCTGGACAACTGCCCAGACAACACAAAACATTTTTTTAAATCAACCCTAATACAGATCAAACATTAATTAGCACCCAGGATTCTTTGTGCAACATGGGCATGGACGAGGATAAAAAATGTCTTTGTCATTAATGGAGACAATCAATAGCATTACACAGCTTGTTCTTCTGTATCTCGGCTGGAATAAACTGAACAGTTCTGGAGTACAAGTTTGCAGAGCTGCAGAAAAATGGTGACATCCTGATGCCAGCCTGGCGTAGTGGTGAAGAGTGAGCAGATGATGATCTGGAGAACCAGTGTGATTCCCTGCTCCTCCACAAGAAACCTGCTGGGTGACCTTGGGCCAGTCACAGTTCTCTCAGAACTCTCTCGGCTCCACCCACCTCACAAGGTGTCTGTTGTGGGGAGAAGAAGGGAAGGAGTTTTGGAAGCCGCTTTGAGACTGCATTTGCTGGGTTCACAAAGTTATAAGGTTTCAGTTAGCAAGATAGGAATGCAGATAGCAGCCATTAGCCAGGCTTTGATTCCTGAGGTGAATCTCCTCCCCCTCCCCAACTTTAGGAACCTCAGTTTATAAGAGTGAGTTCCTTCTAGGAATTCCAGTAATTTAGCCTGCTGCCCCTGAAAATCAGATTCTCTAAGCATATCCTGAAATTAACTTGTTTTATCCCAAAAGCCAGACTCACAAAGATACACAAAGTCTGAAAACTTGTTTGTTTTCAGACACAAAGACACACAAAGTCTCCTGAGAAAGGACATCTTCCTGACTACTCTTCTGGAGTCACAAACCCTACCTGTAAAACATTCATTGTTTTCCTTGTTTACTCTCAAACAAGACTCTGAGACATACAAAGTCTCATAAGACAACCCAATACTTGGAGATGCAAACCCTACCTGAAAACTTTTCCGTTCTAACCCCTCTATGCTGAAACCGGGCTTGAGGCAGGTCCTGTCCACCATCACCTACTGGAGGCTCAGCCCCTATCTGGCGAGAGGTGACAGGGTCATATTTTCTCTCACTCCCCCTCTCACCTGGCTTCCTAAGCCATCCATGGGCTCTGATTGGCTGTTACCAGCTCTGCACACACACCAGACAGGCATACAGGGGACTGGTGACTGAAAGGACAAGAACTTTGCCCATCCATCATGCCAGCCATATGAGCTGAGGACAGTAAAGAATCTGTTCCCTGTTTGACCAGTCAGACTGGGGGTGGCACATGGTGTTGCAACCTAAGCAATAATGATCTCAGTTGGGTCTCCAAACATGAGCCAGTGCTTGTTTACTCAGAAAAATTTGTGTTTATTTATTGAGTTCAATTGGGTTTATTTCAATTTCCACCTTCAAAGCAGGTGGTAGGAAGTCACCGTTTAAGGGAGGAGATTGCTTATGATGTCACTACTTAGAAAGCGTGCCAAATGAAGCACCCTGAGATTTATGAACAGTGGCATGATTTGGCTGAGAAATCCAAACTCAAAGAAAGTAAAAAGCTCAGTCCAAACCTGCCTGGCTCTGACAGTCTCCCATTCAAGTGGTCAGCTGTTCCCCAGTGTTCTGCCATCTTTTGGAATGGTCATAGCCAGGGGATAGGCTCTACTTTCTCAACAAATGTACTAGAGCAGTGGTGGCGAACCTTTGGCACTCCAGATGTTATGGACTACAATTCCCATCAGCCCTTGCCAGCATGGCCAATTGGCCATGCTGGCAGGGGCTGATGGGAATTGTAGTCCATAACTTCTGGAGTGCCAAAGGTTCGCCATCACGGTACTAGAGTTTAGACCTGCACGGAAGCCCCTTTCTTTCCATCCAAGCCTGACAACAGGGGTAGTAAGCAAGAATAGGCAGTGTGTTCATGCCTGAGGTTTGTAGGTTCACTATAGGAAGTTGTACATGGAGGTCCACAAAACTGATGGGGGATCACCTCCCCCCACCCCAGTGGCTCCAGGCCTCTTGCCTGCCACAACCCTGCTCTGTTGCCGGCTGCACTCTGGTGGCACCAGCTAAAGACAGTTGTTAGTACATGTGCAGACAATGCTTTTAAAAAGAAAAAGGTTGAAGGAATGTAAGCCTCTGCTTTTTTTGCTTGTTTGTTTTCAGATTTTTCTGCAAACTTGTGAAGTATCCCAAGTTGGAAGAAATATCTGTTGGAGGTGTTGCCCCTATCTGGCAATTCCCAAGCAGGGGCACATGTAACAATTAGATTTATAGATTTCATGCTTGCCTGGGCCATTATGAATCTAAATAAAGGGCAAGTAGTTAACATAAATAAAGGGCAAATAACATAACACTGGAAGAGTCCAGCTAGATTAGACCAGTAGCCCATCTAAGTTCCGCATCCTGTCTCATACAGTGGTCAACCTGTTCCTCAAAAGGGCCAACCCAGAGGGCATAGAGGCTGAGGGCTACCCCTGATGTTGCCTTCTGGCACTAGCATCAACAGGTTTCCTATCTCTGAATGTAGAGGTTCCCTTTAGTCACCTCATTTAGCACCTACTGGTACAGATATCCTTCATGGATCTGTCCAATTCCTGTTTAAAGATGTCTAAACCTGTGGCCATCACCGCATCCTCTGGCCCAGCATGAATTTGGGTACGGTACAGAAAATACATGACATTTTCAAGCTCCACTCAGCACTGCCAACCCCCTCCCCCCACCCCCACCCCCGGTAGTAGTTATGGGCTGGTCACATAATCACCTCCTACAACCTACATTCATTTGTCCCTCAAGGCCAGACTGTTCCATGTGGCTTTCTGTGCAGGGGTAGGCTTATTATCTGCTTCCAAATGATACACACCATGTCATTCCTCACTATCTCTTGTCAGTAGCCAGGTTTTAATTTCTTGCATCATTAATAAGAAACCATGAGGAGAGCATGTGGAATCAATTCACCAAACAGCATCCCTCTTTGACCCCAAAACTAGGCCTTCTTTCCAGTGGTGGGATTCAAAAATTTTAGTAACAGGTTCCGATGGTGGTGGGATTCAAACAGTGGCATAGCGCCAATGGGGCTGGGAGTGGCACGACAGGGGCGTGGCCATGCATTCTGGGGGCGGGGCATTCCTAAGCGGGGTTGTGGCAAGGACACAGGGCGTGCGCGCCCCAGGTGCAGTTTCCCTTCACCCCGCCTCCAGATTCAAATAATGACTGTTTAAAGTATTAAAAAAGGAATATACCAAAAGGTAGTTTCTCACAATACTAGAACCAGGGGGCATTCATTGAAAATGCTGGGGGGAAGAATTAGGACTAATAAAAGGAAACACTTCTTCACGCAACGTGTGATTGGTGTTTGGAATATGCTGCCACAGGAGGTGGTGCTGGCCACTAACCTGGATAGCTTTAAAAGGGGCTTGGACAGATTTATGGAGGAGAAGTCGATTTATGGCTACCAATCGATCCTCCTTGATCTGAGATTGCAAATGCCTTAACAGACCAGGTGATCGGGAGCAACAGCCGCAGAAGGCCATTGCGTTCACATCCTACATGTGAGCTCCCAAAGGCACCTGGTGGGCCACTGCGAGTAGCAGAGAGCTGGACTAGATGGACTTTGGTCTGATCCAGCTGGCTTGTTCTTATGTTCTTATGTAGTGTATTATTTCTTTTTTATATAATTATATTGATTGATTTTAAATAATAACATAAGGAGAGAAACCAAAAATTGTTTACAATTGTTAACATATTACAAACATATCTAATTGTCTATCTCTCTCAACCCTCCAACTAAAACATCCTATATTGCCTCCCTCCCCATATTTCCCTCCCTCCCTACTTTCTACTTCCCCTTCAGATTCCTATAACTACTTTATCTATTCCACTTGAAAGAAAACTAAACAGAGGGAGAGAGCCAAAATCCTTAATCTAAAAGAGTACCTTAAAATCCTCTCTTTCCAATATAAATTTCAAGGGGGAAAAAGAAAATGAAAAATCTTTACCTATAATACTTTCCCAATCTTTATACCAATGAACAAAAAAAATAATAGAAGTACTATATATTGTACTATTTCATACAGTTCATACACACGTGGGGGGGGGGTGCCATGGGGGGCCGCAGGGGGCCCTGGGGGGGGCGATTTTGCATCCCCCACTTGAGGAGATTTGTTGTACCCAGGGACAGAGATTACCCCCTTATCCCTAGTGGAGTTAATCATTAATAACCGGTTCTCCAAACTGAGAAAATTTTAGTAACCGGTTCTACCGAATAGGTGCGAATAGGCTGCATCCCACCTCTGCTTCTTTCCTTCTTTTCCTTCTGCCTTGGGTGGCAGGAAGGAAACATGCCAAGCAACACAGTCGTTTCTTGAGTGTGTTTGACAGTCACAAGTCCTTTTGACAGGAAATTCTTGCAAACATATCAGACAGAATAACATCTACACTAACAAGTGGTAAATTCACTTGCAGACCTAAACGTAGAATGGCACCCTGTCAGGCAAAAAAATACTATCATCCCTCTTGGCTCCGAGCATAATTTGGCCTCTTCCCTCCCCTCCACACACACACTGTATGAGCCACTCAGGCATGAAATATGGCTCATAAGGATGAGAAAGGGACGCTCAGAGGCGAGCTGGCACGGGCGGAGAAACCCCATCTGGGCCATAAATCCAGGGACAGCAAGAAAGGTGGACGGGCCCCAGGATTTCATAACAGCAGAAGTGATACATCTTTGTTAGGTATGGGAAGACACGGAAACAGGGATTGAACTAAAAAAGCTCTGTGGTAAAGTGGTCTGGCAAAGGCAGAAATCAGCTTCGAGTCACTCTAGTCTTTTCTCCCGCTGATCAAAGGTGATTTCCTGCTGCTGCTGAAGGGAAAGATGCAGGTTCCCAATCTTGTTTCCATGGTAACACCTTCCTTACAGAGGTCAGACCTTGTCTTCCTAGAAACCCAGCCAGAGCCTGCCCTGCCCTGAGCTCCTGATCACAGGCTGATCTGCAGAAGAATCTTTTCCAGTCAGAGACTTGATCCCCTGCTCGTGTCTGTGAGATGCTGGTGAAAGGTTTGTATCCTCTCCTTCTTCCTTGATGGCAAAAAATCACATTCACATGCATCAAAACGACTGGCAATTAATACCTTGGACAAGGCAGCAGAGAGGCGCCCAGTCCTGGATTAAGCGTCAAGCATAATAAGCACATGCTTAGAGCACAAAGGGAAAAGGCGGCACCGCAGAAAGTGAAAAAAACCCACCACCATCGCAATTTTCTTTTTACCATGGCTAAAAAAAAAAAGGTGTGTGAAAAAGGAGCACCACCACCACAAAAAAGGTTAGTTCGACCTCAGGTAAAATAGGGTCCCACAATAAAGGACTCTGTGACATACATGTATATCTTGTAGATAGAAACACAGCCAAAACCCTTAATTAAAATGCATAAAGATCAACATGTCTCTATCCCGTCTTAGTGTCGCCACCATGGGAATGGGAATTCTGGCAGCTAAAGTTACTGGCTATAAGCACCCTCACTGATACTGTAGCAACCACTGTTTGTTTATGGTTGTAATAATGGCCGATATCTATATATTTGTGTGCGCGCCTATCTGTGCCCTGCCAGCGAGGTTCGGGAAAATGTTCTAACTTGAAACGTTTGAAATGATAAGTTTTAACGTTTTTATTTGCATTGTTCTCTTATGGCAGTTGCAGCCCTCGTTATAAGCAAATAAATTGCTTTCTGCTACAAAACGTTTAAAAAATGAAATAAAGAACAGGCTATATTGTGACTATAAATTGTGAAATCTGTTCCAACTGTCCTGCAAGTAAACAGAATTATGAATCTTGCAAATGGAAGGGCTGGGGCACCGCGGTGGGACTGAGCTTATGGAATCAGTCAGACTTCATTCAGCTCTGGAGGCATCCCTCAATCAGGAGAAAGAGGCAGCTGAATCAAGGATGATGCCGAAGAGGGATGTGCATGTTTGTTCATTCTCAGCATCTGATCAGCATCACTTTCAGCGCACAGCCCAGGTGAAAATTATGGGCACTTATAGCATCCTTATCTCACACCTGCTTTCCTCCAACGACTCACTGCTAAAGGCTCTTTCTCGCCTGCTGTATGTTGGTTTGTCCTGCATTGGTTGCTTTGTCTCAGATTTAAAGGCACGCTAGAATAAAATCACGCTAATAGTAAGCTAGTGGTCCCTGTATGGATAATGGGGCTAACCACAAGCAACCTTTTTGGGGTCTCTGCCTTTGGGTTCTCTGCCTCCATAGAGGACTCTCTTGATAAGCAGTAAAATCGAATTTGGTAAATTAACATTTTACGAAAAAACTCAAAAGACTCATAATGATCCAGAAGGGAAGGGAAGTTGACAGCACTTAAAAGTTAGTTCACCATAATAGCCCAATCCCAAAGTGGCGGGGAGGAAAGCACAAGTTCAGATTGAAAGTAGAAGAGTTGTGTTTGAATGGTCTCATGAGAAGATTTTCCCTGCAAATGAAAAAGCAACAGCTAGAACCTTTGGGTGAGATGAGTTAACCTTGTATTTTCTTTGCTATTCTTATTTCTACATTCAGAGAGGGTTTTCTGAAATGTAGGGGAACATTGAAAAAAATTGACTTCACAACTCTAATCTGATGGGGCACCACTAAAAGCCCTGAGAATTTATAGAATCTTGGAAGAGGAGATTTTGTGGGGTGAGATTACAAACCAGGACCCCCTTTTGCAATTAATTGCAAGTCTCTGAAGGGTCACTTTCACTTAGTAGCAAACAGCTGGCTCCTCTTACGTTAACAAAAGTGGTAACAATAGATCACCCACAGAAAAGGCACTTCCTCCTGGGAGGACTCCCCACACATGCCAAAATGGATTTGTAAGTTAACAGAAAGAAAAGCTTGCGAAGACCCTGGTGAGGATTGTCCTCTGCCAGCTATTCCCAACCCTTTTGATCGGGTGAACCGCAAATCTAACCTTGCTTTATATGGTGACTGTAACGGACTTGCCCCACCCTGAAGGGCTGGTGTGAAGCAAGCCTGCTGAAAAGGCCTTAGTGACAGCCAGAGTTAAGGCAGCAGGCTCCGCTATACAAAAGAACCCACTTGATTGGTCGAGCAGAGGCACAGTTGCCTATGGCCAGGGATAGGGGGAGCCAAAGTGCTAGCAGCATAAATAGACAGTGCGGTGCCTGTCAGAGTTTAGTCAAGATTGGGAGAGAGATTCAGGAAGAACCAGAGTTTGACAGAGAGTGGACTGTCAGGTCTGAAGCTGAAGGATTCTGTCTCAGCCGAGTTAGCTGACAGAAGTCCAGTCACTCTACAAGCTGAGGAGGCTTGTCAGAGAAAGGAGGCCCTGAGTTTGGTGCAAAGTGATGCGCCAGTCAGTGGCTTGACAGTGAAGACTGTCCAGACATAGCGTCTGCCGTGCTCATGTAACACCAGTCTGGGAAGGCCCAATCCAGTGGCAGTGCGGCCAGTTTGGGATTAGTGTGAGAGAGGGAGGCTTTGTATGCCAGAATCTCACAGGGCATAGACTGTGTGTGTGTGTGTACTCAGTGGGTTGTGGATCAGAAAGGACTAGTGTCTGTCTGTGAAGAAATTTAGTAGATCTAAAGCAAAATCGTTCCTGAAGAGACACCTGTGTGTGTCTGTGTGTGTGTGTGTAACCTAAGTAACATCTGAAGCTCTGTAATTTTTAAGTGAAAAGAACCTCTCTGAAACCATCAAGCTTTAGTACCTCTCTGAGCCAGTTTAATAAGTCTTTCTTTTGTTTTAAAAATAAATTTCACCTCACTGTGTAAGTTCAAGCTACCCCTCATGCCAGCCTGTGTTTGTGTGAGAGAGGAGAGGATTGAAGAGTGCCGGTTTGTGAGACTAGAATCCCAGCCAATTTTGAGTTCCTTCCATTTTTGTTTATGGGACTCTGAAGGACATTCCCCTCAGATCAAGAGTGAATGTGAGGTGGGACCCTTTATTATATTTGGCAGCCAGCAGCAGTTTTGGGATTCTGAGTTCCTTCTCTTTAATGGTGGCAGCAGAGTGAAAAACAGATCACTGAACACTAGCCTGGGATATTTTGGGTGGCCAAGGAAACCCCACTGGTCAGTTTAGTGGGATCCCTGATTGTAGGCTACACGTCCCGTTACAATTGGTGGCTAGTGGTGGGATAATATCTCTCCCTCGCCCGGGGTACATAAGGCACCCTTTTACAGTGACCCATCCAGGACTGGCCGAAGGTTTTTTAGCGCCCTGGGCAAACTGTGACCTTGGCATCTACCTATTTCAAACATTCCATTGTCTATAGTGCCAAAACAGATGTTTTTGAGAAACCAGCAAACATCTCAGAAAAGGGGGCATGGTTTCCACTGTGGTCTCCAAGCAAGTGGGAGTTCATCGCTTCCTCCTCTGCCAGCTGGGCCAGAGCCAGAATTTGAGGAGGTTCCCTTAGGGGTGCTGGGTTGAAGAGATATGCAAAGATGACTGAGAGCAGCAAAGAGAGTGGTGGCATTGGGCTCTGTACAGCACATCTCCCGCAGGAGCAGGAGACTGAGGAAGAGGTTGGGCCATTGAAGGAGCACCGCCAAGGAAGAGCTCATTCAGGCATGCCTCTTTCTGTCCTCTTCTGGTTTTCCCATGGCAGACTGAACAGCTCCCACCTACTATCCAACTTCCCCCTTCTTTCAGCAACTATCAAGAAGTTACCAATAGCCTAACCCTCACCCTTCCTCCACCCCATTCTTGTCACAAAGTTGAAGAGGGATGTGAGAAACTGGGGAGAAAAGAAAGAGAAATATGTGAAGAACAAATGAGCATATAGGGGCATCTAGCGTGGTGTAGTAGTTAAGAGCAGGTGAATGCTAATCTGGAGAACTGAGTTTGATTCCCCACTCCTCCACCTGAGTGGCAGAGGCTTATTTGGTGAACCAGATGTGTTTCCGCACTTCTGCATTCCTGTTGGGTGACCTTGGGCTAGGCACAGTTCTCTCAGAACTCTCTCAGCCCCACCTACATCACAAGGTGTCTGTTGTGGGGAGAGGAAGGGAAAGGATCTTGTAAGCCACCTTGAGTCTCTTTACAGGAGAGAAATGTGGGGTATAAATCCAAACTCTTCTTCTTCATCACCCATTACTATTCATTATATTTATAGACCCATTTTCTACTTGGACGCCTCTTATTATTCTCATAGCTGTTTTAAAGGTTTTAAAGGTTTTGGCAATTTATTTATAACTGTATTTTATGTTGTACACCGCCCGGAGCCCCTCGGGGATGGGGCGATATAAAAGTCCAAATAATAAATAAATAAATAAAATACTTGAGATTGAAGGTAGATTACATGGTATAAAAGCAATGTAATTAAATAACATGAGAGACTTTTTAAGCAAGGCAACAGGACCAGAGTTGCAAGAATTCAAAAAGTGCAAAAAAGTATTGCACATGTTGTGTCAAGCAATACAGACAATGGAATCACAAAAAATGAAAACAGGGCTGTAAGATCATGATGGAATAGCATACACTGTGGCATAGACTGCAGTCCTCTATTAGCTTAATGAAAATGCACTTGCAAACAACTATTTCACATAGTTTGCAAAATTAAAGTAGTGTGGGAGGTTTTTTTCTCCAGTTCTTCACATCTGCAAATACAACCTCCTTTTTTCCCATAAATTTTCTGCAAAAGAAACAAAAAGCTCTGCCACCCAAAAGAGTGTTTTCAGACCAAGAATGCCTATCATTTTTTTTGTCTTTTGTCTTTTCTTTATTTTGTCTCTTAGGTCTTTTGATCTTATTTTGTGCATTACTGAACATGGTTCTTTGTATAATGAAACTGAATGTCAAAATATATTTTTACTTTCAAATGATGGGGGTGGGGTGGCTGGGCAAGGCTAGGGAGGCACTAGGACCCAGATGGACCATTCCACAACAAAGAGGAGACCAGCATGTTGAGTTATGTGGCGGAGGAATATACAACCCTACTAACATCTTTTTCTGAGACAGATTATAATATGCTCCAGGAGTGGCAGAATTCTGACTCTTTAGAGGCAGTCTGCACATGTGGGGAAAACAAGCCCCCTCAAATCCCTGAGCATTTTTGAATTGTAAGCACATTCGACAATACCTTATGGGTCTCTGGTTTGCAGTTACCCTCTGTAATCAATAAACCGCATAGATTGCAGCATGAGAAATGGCTGCCTGAAGGCTAGGCCATTCCCTTATAGTGTTCATGCTCTCATAAGCATTTGTCCTCTCCTCCTTCGAGATTTTGAGTCTGGGGGAAGGGGAACAGAATCAGAATGACAACTTGCAAAAGCCACGCAATGAGTCACACCCAAAAGCTCCAATTAGGACAGAAATTTGGGGGTTGCTTGTGAGAGAGTCTATTGAGAACTTAACAGAACTGACAGACTGTGAGGCATTGACTGAAAGCGAGCTCTGCGGAGCTTTGTGTCGCTTTCCCAAGGCATTTGCTGTAGTAATGCACCGCTGACCCAGCAGCACCGTGGTCGAGCGCTGGAACACCTACGCTCCTACGGCCTTCTGGTCGCACCGCACCCCCACTCCTCATCCCCCCTATGAGTCACGGGTCATGAACTGTCTGGCTCAGTCACCGGGCGCAGGGACAATGGTCTTGCCCCCAGGTGAGGATTAGGCTCAGACGCTTACGCTCCTCTCCGCACGTAGCCAGGTGAGATCATGCATCACATGATGATCTCCCGGGACCTCCGGCCTCCCGAACTCCCTCCGCTCCCTTCTGCTACACCGATAGAATCGGCTAACAATAAAAGGTGCCAGGAACCAGCACGCCGAGAGACTCGCTTAGGAACACGGACCTCGCGTTCTCGCTGGCGATCTCCACCAGATGAAACCCTCCGCTACCTCGCCTCTTCCTTAGCTGCACGACCCCGCGGGATGACTACAAGCTGGTGCCGAAACCCGGAATCTCGAACCTCCACCCTGCTCACCGTCGCTTGAAAGGGTCACCGGGTCCGGCTGGATCGGCGCATCGGGCGACTCTTCGCGACAGAGCCTCGCTACCGATGTCACTGCTACTGACGCGGAGAGAATGTTATGTCGCCATCAGGCCTGGGTAGACCTATGGCTCCCTTGCTGTAGGCCGCCCTCCTTTCGATCTTTCACCTTCAATTTCAACCCCGAATTTTCTATCCGCTAAATTGACGCTTCGTCCTCCTTCTGCCCCTTGCTCCTCCTCCTCTTCCACTCCTTCCCATAGTTCGGCCGCCCCTTGTTCGCTTCATTTTCTCCGAAGCCACCGCGACTCCTCCGGCCAGCCATCAGAATGGCGCTGGTTTCAAACTCGCAGAACGATAGCCACGATCTGCAAAAGAAAGAAACCCTGACGGAAGACGATGCCGATATCCCCGCTTTGTGCCCCATCCATTCTTACAGATACCGAGGAGGATGGCATTGTTCGACGGGTTGTCGAAAGTACTCTTAAGCTATAATATCCTCACTGAGTCCGCAAAGCAATGCAGGACGTAGGAATCACCAGCCCCTATGTGAGAGGCATGTTGGAAAGCAGTCGCCAGGAACCACCTAATGGTTCCGAGGACTGGAAAAAACCACCTTCGCGATGCTTTTAAACCCGCATTGCATGTGATCTGGGAAAGCCAGTACCGCCAGCAGTGCATAAGCAAGCAGGAGCAGCCTGGCTACGGCTTCTACACCATCAAGCAGAGCTTTATGGCTGCTGCCTGCCGGGTGGCCACCCTACGGTCGCCTCTGAATGCGCCTCTACAATGCGCTTTTGAAAGTCCCCAATCAAGGACGGCCATCCCACAGCTTTTCTACCCCCCGGCAGTAGCCTCAAGAGCCCTATTCTGCGTTTGTGAACAGGCACCAGAAGGCCCTCACGAGCCAGGTTGACAACGAGGGAGGCTCCAGGGCTAACTCCTTAAGCCTTTGCCAAGGAGAACGCCTGAGTGCCGCAAAGCCGTCAAGCAGGCCTAGGAAGGAACCCCGAAGGGTCACATGCTCAAAGCTTGCCAGGGATATCGGGTCGCCCATCAAGCCAGCTTCTAGCCGCCACTGGGCCGCTATGAGACAGCCCCAGACGTAGTGCCTCACCAAGGCAAGCCAGGACATTTCGAGGAATTGTAGGCTGCCCGCCGGGGAGCCTACAACCCTGACGGAGGAGGGTCTCTCCCCAGAGGGCTAAGACCCCAGGAGTGCTCCAGACCGGGCGCCCACGCTGGGAGGCCCGCTACCGGCATCTCCCCAGTCCCCGAACCAAGATCCGTGACCTCAAACCCTTCCCCGAGCTCCCCATGAGATCTTCGGGCTGCCCCAGCTCAGTATAGCAAGTGATCCCATCCCCACGAGACCTCATTGGGCTGGTCTTGCCAGCTTGCTCCCCTACGTCTATACTCTCCTGCTCTGCTAACCCCTTCTACTTCCAAAGTCACTCTGCCTCCCCAGTGCCCCAGAATGGTACGCAAGAGATTTCAAAATCTCTGCAGAGTCCATAGTCACTGAATTGCAACAGAAAGAAATGCTGACGGAAGAGAACGCCAACATTCTGGCACTATGCCCAGTCCGTCTTCATTATCCAAGAGGACTGCCGCTTTGAACTCCTTCCTCAGAATGCCCCATAGCCAATCTACAGGACAATGAGGCATGGAAAGTGGGGAAGATGCTCAGACAATGGCCTTAAGCCAAAGTCCCTGAAGAAGAAGCCCCTTGGCCCTCTCCAGCTGTAAGGTTCAAACCAGATCTCATAGCCTCTGAGCCTGTGCAAAGCCCTAAGCTCAAAGCCCCAATGGCAGCAAAATCGCCAGTACCTCTGTAGAGAGCAAGATCCCAAATCAGAGCTGCAACCTCCCTCGCTACTTTATATCGTGCCTGTATGCCTATGTATGTTCTGTATGTCTTGTCCCCTTTCAAGAGACTCCTAAAGTTTCCCTCATAAGAGGGATTTTTCCATTGCTTCTAAGCTATGCCTTGTGCTTCAATTAAAGTTTTTTCTCCTTCTGATTATGTGCTAATGCCTTGAAAGGCTTCTCACCATTACAGCATCCGCCTTTAAACGGGACACAGCTCGTATGCTTCCTAGGATAAATGGCGGGACCTGCTTCAGTCACTTCCATCTTAGTTTAAACCTTCAAAACTCTTCTTCAAACCTTTCCTTGAGAACCTTTTCCCTTCGGTCCATCTGAGCCTACACTAGCCACATTGGCTGGCGCCAGAATTATTTTCATGCCCCACATTTTCTGCTGAGCCTCTGGCTAGTCACAGTGCCGGGGTCTCCCAGCCACACCTATCTTACACAGCCTCCGCTTGTGAAGGTGGTAGGAAGCAAGCTCAAACCGGCCAAAGTCCTCTTTACAGGAGGGAAGGTAGAGCTGACTTCCAACCCCCCGCCTTCTTTTCTGCACACCCTCTCTAATGAACTGACGACTCCCACCCTTAGATCTAGGATCTGATAGTTGGTTTTTGCAAACCCCCTCTCAATTTGCTCGTGGTGGATCAAAACCTCAAGCCCAGGAACTGTTTTCTTTGCATATTTCTCTTAACTTTTCCTATGGATTGCTATATACACGATATGACTATAATTGTGAATTGTTTAAGTTGCTTTGCAAAAAACCCACACTTTAGACGGTGATTGGGATTGTTTTACAAACAAACACCACCTGGATGTGACCTCTCCCTCTCCTAAGCCTTCGGGCAATTCCCGCCTTGTGTCTCTTAACGCCTTTGAATGTTGCAAGTGATCGTTGGTCGGAATGGGCCAACTGCTTCTAAGGTGGTTTTGGCCAAACAACAAAAGAAAGTGGTAGTCCCTCCCCCTATCGACCCAATCAAGGTCTCATCCAGCAGACCATATCCAAAAGTATCGTTTCCTCTATCAATCATTCAAAATTGCTCGCCCCCACCTCAGGGGCTCAGGTCCCTCTATTGTCATGTACTAACCCAGCCAGCGCAAGAAACCCCTGGGGAAAAGCTGCTTGTTTTTCTCTTCCATACAGGAGTCCAGCTCGCCATGCCAGGCCAGCCCCATCCCGGAGCTGGGGCTGGGCCTCCCCTGGAGGATCCAACCCAGCCGCCTCTGTTGAGAGGGCCCCGGATTGCCCCCCCAGCCTGGGCCGAGATGGGAGGGATCTCTCTGGAGCCAGCACACCCATTCTTCCACGGAGATCGCAGCCCTCACTGGGCCACCCCCGAGGAACGGGCAGCCTGGGACAGCTATGGCTCAGAGTTTGATACTGTGTGTCGCTGCCCCTCATCCACAGTCGCCATTCTCTCCCTCTGCACCCCCTGGCTGAAACTTGGAATTGCAGCCAGGAACATTCCTGATAGATTAACCCCTTGGAACTCTCCGCTGTTTTCAGCCGCTTGAATATTGTTGGAACACTTCTCTCACAACCTTGCTCGTGGAGAATCACTGAACCTGCAATGCTAAAGACTATCAGTAAGCTCTCCTACGCTTTGAGAAATCCATGGACTCTAACGCCATCGCCTGCTGTAGCTTTGGTAGTCAAACAGCAAGAGCCATGCATTGGACAATTATGCAACCTAATGGTTGCCTTCCTTCCGCATACATCCAGCCTATGTATCGTTTAGCCATGTTTTATTGCTTACTGTGAACCAACTATTGCTGAAGTTATTGCATGCCTTAATTTTAGAAGTTATGTTATTTGTTGTTGCTGCATTTCCGCCTGTGTCTGCCGGAACTCTCTGCTACCGCTTCACCATCGTTTGCCTTGTGGCTTCACCCCGAAGCCTGCTAAGCACAGCCGCCGGGCCCGCCTTCGACTTCTTGCCGGATGACGCCGGGCGTTGAAGCTAAGCGGAGTGTGTTTCCCTCAGAATCTTCGTGGGAGTCCCCGGACTTGTTTCCCTGTAACACAAGACTATTATCGGGTTGGCCTGTGCCCTGTCCATCAACTCCACCTCCATTGCTCTGATGCCCTGGCCTCGAAAGCAGCAGGAACTTCACAAGTTTAATTTTAGATAATCGTGTCGCCATTGATTATTTGTTGTTATTGCATCACCAGGGTTGTGAGAATGTACATAATATGTGTTGCTTTAATCTCTCTGATAATTCCCAGTTGATTCATATGAAAGCGCGTGAGTTGCAAGAAGTTGTATCCAATCTGAAATAATGCATGTATTGCCCCCATTGGTGGTCAGCCCTCTGGAGCTGGCTGCCGGAGGATGGTTGAGTGCTATCGCACAGCTCTGCATTGGTTTGATTGTATGCCTCATCGCCGGGTCTTGTTTTGTTCAATGTGTATCTACTATTGCCTGTAACGCGGTGTAAGAAGCTCCTCGACTTTCCCCTGCCCCCGCGAACCAAGTTCTAATGTTGCACAAGCAGCTCCTCGGTCAACTCGAATTAAACAGCGGAGGGACAAGCGCCCCTAAATCGCCTCAGCATTTCGGCCTCCTTCTAAAATGTAAAGGAGGAGGAGATGTAGTAATGCACCGCTGGACTCCAGCAGCACCGTGGTCGAGCGCTGGAACACCTACGCCTCCTACGGCCTTCTGGTCGCATCGCGACCCCACTCCTCATCCCCTATGAGTCACGGGTCATGAACTGTCTGGCTCAGTCATCGGGCGCAGGGCAATGGTCTTGCCCCCAGGTGAGGATTAGGCTCAGACGCTTACGCTCCTCTCCGCACGTAGCCAGGTGAGATCATGCATCACATGATGATCTCCCGACCTCCCGCTCTCCCGGAACTCCCTCCGTTCCTCCCTTCTACACGCCCCCGATAGAATCACAATAAAAGGTGCCAGGAACCAGCACGCGAGAGACTCGCTAGGAACACGGACCTCCGCGCTCCCGCTGCTGGCGATCTCCACCAGATGAAACCTCCGCGTCTCGCCTCTTCCTTAGCGACGACCCTGCGGGGATGACTACAATTTGCAACATCAACTGTGCCTGTATTTCCCCATTTAGGGTCTGCTGATAAAATGTTTTGATGTCACAGCTGTATTGATAATCAGCTGTGAGCCCAGGCCAGTGATTCTCAACCAGAGTTCCGTGGTACCCTGGGGTACCATGGGAACGTCCCAGGGGTACCCTGACAATGATACTGCCTGCCCCCCCCCCCCCGGAATCAAATGGATTTTGAAGGGGCGGGGGGAGGGGGGTTTGGAAACCTCACGGGCTTCCTTTAAACAACATTTAAAACAGCATTGTTTTATTTGCCTAAATGCAGTGTGGATTGGAAGAGTAGATTTAAAGGGAGCTCTCCCTTTAAATCCCCCCAAATCCATGCTGAATTTAGGCAAACAAACAACGCGGCTGTCAATGCTGCTTTCCCTCCCCTCCCCTCCCCCTGCTTGCCACTCCCCCCCACCTACAGGCCAAAAAAGGAAAAACCCTTAAAAATGCAAAAAAAAATAATTCAAATGAACCTCAAAGGTACCCTGAGATATGAAGAGCGAGGTCAAGGGTACCGTGACGTCGAAAAGGTTGGGAAACATTGGCCTAGGCCCTTGATGGCGAACCTATGGCACGGGTGCCCAAGGTGGCACTCAGAGCCGTCTCTGTGGGCACACATGCTATCATCTCCCCCTCCCCCCCTCGCCCAGCCAGAGTCGGCTGCCAGCAAATGCGTTGGGAGTCACGCTGCACAGGCTGGCCGTGTGCAAGGTGCTCTGCCAGCTGGGGCTGAGCTTCAGGGAGGTCCTCTTGAGTCAACCTGATTTGCTGTAAGTACCATCTACCACCCCACAAGTACCCCCCCCCCCACAAAGCTTGGGAGACTGGAGGCTGGCACGCTTTTCTTGGCGTGTAACTTTTGGGACCAAACTAAAACTTTGGGGGTAGGATTAAAAAGCAGCAATCTGAGTTAGGGGCTTGCCAAGAGCAGGGCAGGCACAGTGATGGGATTCAGGCGCTCGCTCCGATTGGAGTGAACTGTTTGTTAAGGACCCTGCTCCCCTGGGAGAGAGAGTGATGGGGCTTTTAGTGGCTGGGAGCCCAGGGCGGGGAGGAGAGATCTTGCAAGGTCCTTAGGCTCGCGACGCCAATCCCGTTCCCACAGGATCAAAGTAAAAGTACAAAAGACAACAGGCATTTCAAACCGATAAAGAATTGAGCTAAACCAGGCCCCGACCAACTGGCAGGAAAGGGAGAAGAGCATCCCTTACTGCCCTGAGCATCCCTTCTCCATTCCCTTTATCAGAATTAGGGCCATTCTGACAGAAGCAAATGTGGGACAGAGAGGTCCGTTTCAAAATATTCTCCATGCTTTTATTTCTCTGTTCCTGTTGCATTTTTGTGGGAAGTCAAGTGCTGTGATGACATGTGAAGGAAAAACCACAGATCAGATGGCTGCTCCACAAATTTAGCTTTCCTGAAGTTATCCCACCCCTCGCACAGCATTCTTGCTTAGGATTGCCTTCCTTGACTGCCTTTTTACTTTTATTTTGTGGTAGTGGGGTTATTGAGTTTCAGAAAGTGAAAGTTTTACTTCCCTTTCCCCCTGCACCCCTCCCCCTTCCCGCGCCAGGCCCCCAGTATGATAATAGTGTAATTATTTCAGGGAGATTATTAGCATTAAACTTCAGACCTAGTTTTGGGGAAGCAGTGTAGGTAACCCTGTTAAGCACTGTTAAACCCCACTGATTTTCATGAGAAGAATTAAAGTGCAATCCTTTACCTGGGAGTAAGCTCAGTTGCTGGCAATGGGGCTTGCTTCTGAGTAAACCCTCCTAGGGTCGTGATTCACCCATTCGAAGCGTTACATGGTTGCTTCAAATCAAAGGCACCGACTACCACTAAGCTTACTCCCAAGTAACACGCACCTTGGAACCAACCGTTTTTTCTAAACTAAAACCTCAGTATTCAGGTTAAATTGCCGTGTTGGCACGTTGCGATAAATAAGTGAGATTTGAATTGCATTTTGGGCACTTGGTCTCAAAAAAGTTCGCCATCACTGGCCTAGACCCTAGGGGAATTGCTAGGACTAGATCACCCCCTTGTGGGGATGCTGAGGAAACTCATTTGCCACTATGCTGTTGGGACAAACTAAGGATACCTGCTTAGTTGTCCTTTGAATTGCTCACATCTGGGGAAACAAACCTTACCCTCCACCTGTTCAAACAATAATGTCTGCCTACTCACACACTGTAGGACAATAGAAGTCCCTCTCCTCCTCCTCCTCCTCCTTTTCCTCCTGTGAGAAAATCACAGTATTTTCTAGCATGAAAATGGAGTTCCGTAATCAGGCTGCAGGCACAATGGCTCCAATCAACTCTAGTTGCACATAAATAAGCTCTGAGTGTGGCACTATTTGCATAAGAACAGTGTTAGAGCGTACTTGTTGAGATGCTCAGTCAATTCCAAGCAGCGTAACAAGAGACAGACTGTACTTTTACCCAGAATTCAGTCCTAAAATCCAATTTATGACTACTGTTCCCAGTTCAGAAAATATGCAGTAAAAACACCCCAATAATGCATGTAAAAACACCCCAATAAGGACTATACTAGTGACACTGGGAAGGCATTTCAAACAGGTCAGCGATCTCTGCCCCTTGGCCCTCTGCATTTGGGCATTCAGACCAGCCGCCTTCCCATTTACTTACCAAGGTTACATAATGCGCATTCCAGATCTCCCTTGACTTCTTTCTTGATGCTCTCCTGCATATCATAGGGGCTGTGGCTCTTGTACCTCTCAAATACTATTAGGGGAGGGAAATAGAGGCACAACGAGAACCTTTATTTAGATCAGAGTCCCCAACCTTTTTATTTATTTGCTGGATTTATATCCTGCCCCATCCCCAAAGGGTTCTAGGTGGGTTACAACATAATTTAAAACATCATACAACTTTAAAATATAAATCTTGATTTAAAACTTTAAAACCAATTAACAAAAATATTACAATAACACTGGTTAGTAAATTAATCCTTCTCACCAGTTCCACCTCTCCTTCCTTCAAGGTGAAGGAAAAGAGATTCCACCTAAACATCAGGAAGAACTTCCTGACAGCCAGGGCTGTTCGGCAGAGGAATGGACTCCCTCGGAGTGCGGTGGAGTCTCCTTCTTTGGAGGTTTTTAAAGAGAGGCTGGATGACTGTCTGTCAGGAGTGCTTTGACTATGTGTTCCTGCATGGCAGGGGGGTTGGACGATGGCCCTTGGGGCCTCTTCCAACTCTATGATTCTATGATTCTCCCACCGCCTCTCCCTCTAGAGATCGAAAGGTGGTTTGGTGTATTTGATCAATCCGACTGGCTAGTTGGGATGTGAATTTTGTCTCTGTAAATGCTCGTCTCGGCGTGTTTCAAATTACCTTTCTGCAGGTGAGGATGGCTCCTTTCGCACATGATGTTGATACACTTAGCAACATCGGTTCCCTTCCTCTTCACACCGGTGTCATACAGGTCTGTGGATGCAACAACAACAAAAAACCCCAACAGCTTCTATCCTGCTTCTTTTCTGGACTTTGGCATTAGGACACCTCTCAAAATATTGAAGTTCCCCTTTTGGTCAGATCGACTTTGTTTGTAGTGATCACATATTTACTCCCAGTATTTCCACACTCTGCCTTTCTCCAGACACAATCAGGCCTCAAGGCAGAACCCAACCATAAACACAGTGCAAAAATAATCACAAATTAAGACCATGGACACGCAGTATTGAGGCAGATAATTAAAAACCCATAACCATATCTATCACCCTCAAGTTGTCCCATCAGCGCTTCTAAACAGCTCTGCTTTCTGGCCATGCTAGAAAGTCCTGCAAGTAGGTGCCTGCTTGCCTGCCTTGTACGTAACAGGAGGCTGGCCAACCATAACTATGGGACAACAGTGGAACTTCCAGGTTCAGAGGCAGTGTATCCTGGAATACCCAAAGCTAGAGATATACATCAGAGGAAGATGGTTTTCTCCCTACCCAGAGGATTCTAAGATTGTTTGTAAGACATGCCTTTCGTTATGCCTGTCTGCACTGGTGCCCCTGAGAAAGGCAGAAAGTGCCTGGTGACACTGGGTGGCGCATCCATCTGACAGCATGGGCAGTAGAGTGCTGGCAAGTGTGTGGATTAGGGGCCATCAACAGTTGGCCCTTCCAGAAGCCCTGGCCCGGACATGTCAACACCAGCCATGGCCTGGAGGAGTCTAATATTGTTTTTAAGATGTGCCTGTCTGCACTGGTGCCCCCAAGAAAGGCAGAAAGGCAGAGTATAAAACTTGTAAATAAATCATTAAAAGATGGTAAGAGGGCATCTGTAACTACACAGCATCACCTACCCTGGCATCCTGGTCAATCAGCTCATAGTCGACCACCGAGCAGTCCTCGTTTCTCTTCCCCTTAAAAAAAAAAGAACGCAAAGGACATCAACACCAAAGTAAATGTCTGTTTCAAGAAGCGCTATTGACACACAAACTGTTTTACAAGGTCTCGTTCCCTCATACAGATTTGTGAACTCGGTTGCAACAATTCCCATTTTACGGAATGAGTATCAGATGGAGACAACTTATTTGTCTTTTCTTTCACCCATTGCCTGGGTTGGAACTCTCACGTCAACATATTGCTTTAAATATGCTGCCATGTAATGTCTGTAAATTGCCAGTAGGTGGCAATATAGTGCTGTTTGCTCAGGTAACATGGAGTCCTCCCAAGAAATTAGCCTCTCTCTCTCAGTTTCTATGACAGAGAGAGAACAAGACAGATCGCTCCAGGTCTGTGGGAGAGGAATTCATTAGATAGTCAGAAAGAAAAGTTAGAATTCATCTACTGTACGGGAGATCATTCAGTGGCATGTTAGGAATGGTGGTGAATTTGAGCCAATGGACTCTTTTGCCAAACTGGAGGATATCTTAACTTAGGTAAACACCCAGCCTTGCTCCTCTATGTATCCAACCATGACTTTAATCTTTGGGAAATCACTAGACTTTCTGAAGTAAAAATTGGGCAAAACAGAGCCACTGTGCTCTTTAGTATCCAAACAGATGCCAACAATCATATGATACAGGTATCAGATTTCCAATACGGTGTTTCAGTTTTAGCTTAAATATATCCACTGCATAGACAACAAGATAGCAGAGTGAATGATAATCAGCAGAGAAGAAAAACAGCCAGACACTGCGACCTTCACCTTGGCCAGCGCGACCATCAACTTGCGAAAATCACCAGGTGTGTCCGAAATGTCCTTTTCCAAATCAGTCTTGTACACTGAAAAACAGATTGAGTATTAATCGGATTCAACTAACAGTGAGATGTTTGAAAATTCTGTTAAAAATACTGAAACTCAAAAGAGTTTTGAAATTCTCTGTTTCTGAAAACAAGTGCTTTGGAGTGCTTTGATTGTGTGTTCCTGCATGGCAGGGGGTTGGACTTGATGGCCCTTGCGGTCTCTTCCAACTCTATGATTCTATGAAACAAAGAAGTCTTCACTCACTGGTGGGAGACAGTGATAGAAGGAAACATGAATCTCCTTTCAGAGGAAGTTCCAAAGTTTTGATGCCACAACCAAACCCTTTCTGGGTTTGGAATAACTGGAGGAAAAAATGCAGGTAATTCCCTCTTTTTTGCTTGGCCTAACCAACTTACTCTCTTTGTAGACTTTGTTAACTGCATTGAGTTCAGAGTTGGTCCGTGAAAAGATGATCTCGATCAGGGAGTCTTCGTCCATCCCCAGACCCTGAAAAGAAGCACAAAAAACACATAGAAAAATGCTTCCGGAATGGTTTGCAGTTCTGACCAAGGTGTGGTTGAAAAGTCAGTCCACAGTTTCAACTGAAAGAGAAGCAATTTCTTTCCCTCCCACCCCACAAAGCAACAATAGGAGAGTGTTTCCACACTTTGACATCATGATTATTTTCTGGGGGGTTTAATCTAATGCTGGAAGATGCACATTCTGCAATTATGGAACCCTCAATGTGAGAAGAGAATCAACATCACGGGGGGAGGACCCCCCACTTTCCTTCATGGTAAATATATCCTTATGAACAACATTTGGCCATCACTGGGTCACTGGATGGTTCAATAAAAGTAAACTGGGAATCATTCAAAACCTAGCTATCTGGATGTCACCTTCAGTTGGATTGAAAATTAATTATTTCCCCCTCTGCACCGAGTCTAGTGTACACATAAACTGTATCTGGAAAGTGTGTTTGGAAAGGAAGTTACAATACTGGGCAGCCCCTTTAAAAAAAAAACCCAACTGATTATCTCTGCAAACCCTGAAGGACCAAGCCACACTTTGCAGGACAGGCACAAACTCAGATTTCATTTGTCTGGAACAAGCAAGAGCCGTTCAGGGGGCCCAATGCTATAAAATATGTATTTCAAAGGCTCATTTCATGATCAAAGTCTAGATTTTAATCAGCGGGTTCCTCTCTGAGCTGCAAACATAAAAACTTAATTCCGAAGTGCGACTTTGAACTAATGTTGAATTAACGGAGTGTAAAGTGTAAATCTGTTATGAGGCTGTTAATACAATAAGAAAATAACTAACGTGTCAGGTGTTAATTAAACTCTTTGGGAATTCAGGTGACCTTCCTGAGTCCCGCTGTCAAAAGGATTCCTGTGGAAGGCTAGGAAATTATGGTCTATTCCAGCCGGCATCGGCAACACGTTAGCTTTGAGTAGGAAAATGAGTAGGGCATGTTTAGGAAATATCCCATCATTAAGACAACTCATTTACGGGTCTCTTGTTTTTATACATCACCATCATTATTAATAATGATGATTATTAATAATAATGTTTAAAACAATAGTAGCAGTGTAAATGTTTGCTTAAGAATTGGGTACAGTTCTTTAACCAAAATATCCACATAATTTCCTGGCTTTAGCACTACAAACGAGGGATATTTTTGCCTTGATAAAGTGTACGTGACAAAGAAAGAATGTAAAAGAAAAAGGTACAACAGTGAACAGAAAAAGGATGAAAAAATATTGGTGCCAGTGGTGGTTTATAGAATAAAAAGCCCATCTCAAATGAAAACACTGAATGATCTATAATCTACATTATTTCACAGTTTTAATTCGTGATGAGCCATTTTTGCGTTATTTCATTCCATCACAACTATGCTGGCAAGAGACAGAAGAGGGCAGCATTGGATTTTTAAAAACCCTCCGTACTAGCAAGAACTGAACTTTGGCTAACAGGCTACTGGGAGGAGGGTGAACTAAGTCAAGGGAACCCCAAAAGCTAAGCATAAGAGAATAAACATATGCAAATGTAACCTCAGCTTGTGGGTTCTGTGGGGCAGTACTTGGAATGAGTTGCAACAACAGTTTTAAACAACAAAATGGTTTACTTTTCTTTACAATTAACACTTTTAAAACATCAACATTTAACGTTACAATTCAAGGTCCTGTTCAGGTTGCATTTCAAGTCCTTCTATTTACAGTCTACTGATATTGCCAAGTCCAAATTCTTCTTTGCAAGTTGGCTGGCTCCTGAAGACTCCAAGGGCTTGATGAACAGGTTGCAACATGATGAAGGTTTCCAGGAGAACTCTCACCCATTACAACCACAAAAGAAAACCCTGAAACAATAAACTCCAACATTTACAACATAGCAAAAACAACAACTACCTTCCCAGTAGTTCCCAACAATATTGCAATTACCTTAACAAGGTGTTAAGGGCTTATAGAAATCAAGGTCCGAGTCTGGTACCCTTGTCTTCTGCAAAGAGCTCTTGCAGCCTTTCTGCTGCTCTGAGTCTCCACCCCCTTACTGGGTCAACCCATTCTGGGCCAACCCATTCTGGGCATGGGGGTTACACAAACACTTTCCCACCCTGTGGACTGCCACAGAACTCTGGATGAGCCAGAAGGTAATTGTCGCACATGTTTAGGGTGTTTCCAGAGCAGATTTTACGCTCAAGCAAATTTTGTACCTGCAGAATATGAATGAAATAAATCATTAAGTGGACCTGGCGTCACGCCAATTCCTGCCCTCCGTTACCTTCATGGTGGCTTTCAATTAGCTGGCATCGTACTGTGCGGGTGTCTTCAAGAGGGCGAGCATAACCGTCTCCAGGTTTCCAGACAGACCAGATTTCAGAGCTGCAGGTAGATCCTTCAGAAATGGGAAGGAGATCAACACGTTAAGGCTCAGACCCAATTGTGCCCCCCACCCAGCAACATAAGCTATTTTGAAGGTTACCATCTCCCCTTAAAAACGTAAAAATCAACCATATTCCATTTGTAAACATTAGTTTGCTATTTCCCAAGTCACAACCCAAAAAGAGAAGAAGAAGGAGGGTTTGGATTTATACCCCCACTTTCTCTCCTTTCCTCCCCCCCCCCCAGACAAACACCCTCTGAGGTGGGTGGGGCTAAGAGAGCTCCAAAGAACTGGGACTAGCCCAAGGTCACCCAGCTGGCATGTGTTGGAGTGCACAGGCTAATCTAGTTCACCAGATAAGCCTCCGCATCTCAAATGGCAGAGTGGGGAATCAAACCTGGTTCTCCAGATTAGAGTGCACCTGCTCTCAACCACGACACCACTGCTGAAGTCAATCCAATTCACATATTAAAAGTTAGCACAAGAGAATCTGTGCATTTTTAGTGCCACAATCAATTTTGTACACAGCCAATTATCTATAAAAGCAAATGATAGGGCGGTCTCATCTTATTGCGGGACAAGACTGGCATTAGGTCTGACCCCGCAAAGTGGTTCCTGTGTTCGAAGGCCAGCATCGTCCAGTGGGGAGTGTGTTCCTTTGGATGTCTGAGGCTCAAGCATAAATTTGCAGGCTGAGCTAGGATAACTGGTCCTCCCGGTCTTTAACCTGCAAATGCTGCCAGCCGCAAGACCCAACAAGAATGTCTACACCGGGGCACTGAAATCGCCAGAAACGGCTTTGAGACTCCTTCTTGTTCCTTCTCTGGAAAGCAAACACGATGTCCTGCCGTTGTTCGTTGTTACGGTTTGTCAAGATGTTGACGATGGTTGGCTTGTCCACACCTGCAACGAGAAAGTGGGTTCAGCGGATTTTCACCTCAACGCCTCCTGCATTCAAAGCATCATGGCTGCAAACACCAGAAAGACAAGGTTTGTTTTTAAAGCACTCTAAGCCTCAAAGGTTAGAGTAAGGAAGTAATTCTAACAACAAGCATAAGCCATAGTCTAAGTACTTCTATAAGCTCACGACACTTTCCAACAACCCTGTAAGGTAGGCTAATGTTTTATACTGCCGAACTCCCGAGAGAGGGTGACAGAGTTTGTATTTTCAGCAGAACTGGAAGGTGAAAGTTTCTTGAATTGCACGAGGCTAAACACAGCCGATCTGGTACCCAAATGTTGCTTCTCAAGAGAAGCTTCCTCACAAGCAGGAAAGACAATATGTGAGGTAGAATAGCATTCCAGATTTACCTCTGTCACCCTATTTTCCCCTATGCAGAGAATTTTATTTAACAGGTATGACTTTTCTTGCAATCAAGTTCTTTCACATGAATTCTTGAAGTACAATTTCTTCTGCAGCCCAGGAGGCTCATTGACAAAAATAACAATATCCAGCATTTAAGATGCATCTATCCATTATGAGAATCTGGCCTTTATATACAAATGGGTCCATACAGTGTCATAAATAAAGGCTGCCAACAAACATGCTAACATGCCTCCTCAGAGTCAAAGAGCCATCTTTTCCACTGAGAGCCAGCCTGGTGCAGTGGTTAAGAGCAGGTGCTTTCGCCCGACAGAGCCAATCAAGCGGGAAGAGAAGGAGGAAGGGCGACGGTCCAATCGGCGCGCTCTGTCGGGCGAAAGGCGCGGCCATTGGTCAGGAGGCGACCGGGAGGGGCTTCCGTCATTGGCTTCAGGTGGAGGCCAAGCCCCGCCTCCGTGGGATGCCCTTCCCCCTCCGCCCCTTACCAAACGGCAGAGCGGCAGTAGCCCCCTTCCCCCTCCCCCGCAGAACAGGGCTGCTGCTTGGGGGGCTGGACTCTGTGACGGGCCAGTGCGAAAGGCAATGGCCGTTAAAACGATCGTTATAACGAAAGGCAAAGGCCCTTAATGGCAATGGACGTTCTAACCATGGCAGGCTCAGGGTGGTATGGTGGGGAGGGGGGGGAGGGGGGGGGCGGGAAAGGGGTCTTTGTTGTGGCCTTTGCTGCAGCAGGAACTCCTGGCCATGCACCCGGGTGCTTTGCTGTCTCATTTCAGAGCCCCTCCAGTCCCATATTTCTTTCCTGTGAGGGTTTGTGGTGGTCGGGAAAGTATAATTTAGAACCTCGTTTAGCCCAGGCCATTTTAATACTTGTATTTTATTATTTTACCAAACGTTTGGACTGTTATTTTATTGATTTTAAATTTCGAATGGAACTACGGAACGGGGGCGGGAGGGGACGATTTTGTGTCATGCTGCCGGTCTTTGGCTGGGGCAGTTTGCAGTACCGAGCGATGGGGGAAAGACTACAGAAGGGGGGTTGATTCTGTGAAACACTCCCGGTCTATGTGGCACAGGGGACCATATTAGGCGTTACATTCCTGGGTATCTTGTGGCGGAGGGAAGACTACAGAACGGGGGAATAATTCTGGGTGCGCTTCCGGTACAGGAGGTATGCGGGACCCCATTAGCGGTAACACTTTCAAGTACCGTGTGGTGGCAGAAAGACTACAAAACGGGGGGCGATGATTCAGGAGAATACTTCCGGCTCATATAGTATTCGCTGTGACACTTCAAAACAGGGCAAGGGAATGCTGCCATCTAGCGGCCAAATCAATACTGTTCAATTGAGGCGAGCCCGACGGCGGAAGCGGAGCCGTTTATAGAGACGCGCCCACAACCTCCACTTCCGGTGCTTAGCGGTGGGACTACAGAAGAGGGGCGAGAGTTCCATGTGATATATCTTGTCCCTGGGGCTGGGAGATCTCACAGATTGCGTCACTTCCGGGCTTTGATAGCGGAGAAAGACATTGGGGCAGCAAAGACATTGGCCCCATTCAATAAGCACACAATCACAGGCCTCTGAGCAGCTAAAGATGTTAAAGTCCTTTGGGGCCAATGACACAGGGGTGAGATTAATAAGGAGGAGGGTTCTTAGCTGAGTCTCAGCTGTACAAATGACACTTCTCCCTCTGGGGGGAGGTTTGCACGGCATCTAGGAATAATGTGAGTCCACTGTCTCTATGTACGCTTTTTATATCTGGGTCCCCAGTAGGTGTCTGCATAGCATCTCTGAGTACGGTCTATATACGTGAACCCTATGGGAGAAGCCTGCACTTTAATAGTGCACACTGGAAATTGCCCCCCTCTATTTAGGGTCAGAAAGTAGGGTCAGATAATCTGCCATCTGATTAATTTTAAATTTAATGCTGTAGTGGAGGGGGACAGAACGATTGCTTCGAGCTTTGTCCTGCAGGGTTTGGCATTCTTGATCTAGAAACAGTCTTTTCAGTTGAAAATAGATTTCAGAAGCACAGTTCTATGGAGCTCTCTCAGCCCCACCCACCTCACAGGGTGTTTGTTGTGGGGAGAGGAAGGGAAAGGAGCTTGTAAGCCACCTTGAGTCTCCTTTTGGGAGAGAAAGGGGGGATATAAATCCAAATTGGCCCGTGCATTTTAAAGTAAACAGGAAGGCCAGTTGAAAGTTGCAATGTGAGGAAAGAATCCCCCTGCTTTACAATCAGAACAATACACAGACAGTGAAAGAGAAGAGGCTGGGTGAGGGGGGAGTTTTACGTATTTTTGTATCTTTAATTCTGCACCGTTTTGGAGGTTCTTTCGAGATGTGCAGGAAGGTTCCTAGGATAATTTCTCTCGTCTGTTTCGCTTTCCATGCAGCAAGACACAAAGGGGGATTACCAACGAAGTAGAAGCTCCTGAACCTCACATGTGCAGGGAATGATTGAAAACCGCTCTGAGAGAAGACCGATCCCTTGCCCGGATCTGTGTTTTCCGCTTCCCTTCTCCTCCTGCCACTCTAGCCCCATCAACGCACTAACCTCTTCTGTCTCTGTATTTGCAAGACTCAATACTGTGGGTTGCTTTCGTGCAGTTCCCTAACTCGGGTCTGTATGGCTTTTAACTCAAGTAGCTAACCTAAGCAGCAGTAACGAGGCTGGAGAAGTTAACATTCCGGAGAGAGAGAGAGAGCAGCAAACCTGTGCTGTGAAATATTCTGCTTCTGTGTATTACATACCTGTCAAAAGTCCAAATAAAGTGGAATTTTTACTTTTGAGAGAAATGGTTCTGGAGCTCAGGGAGTCTCTTCGTTGTGCAAGAGCGCTCTTTTGCTACGTTCATACCCTGCCTTGTCAGTTTCTCCTGATTCTGTCTTTCTGTTGGATATTCAAAGAGATTCTTAAGTAGCGAACTTGATTAGATTGAAAAATACTTTTTTCACTACAATCAATAAGGCAGATACTTGAACAGATTGAATTCATGTGAAATAACTTGATACGACAGTCAATGATAAGGCAGATTCATGTGAAACTGATTAGTCCATATTACATTTAGGTCTAGTCAATTTCAGACCTGTGGGAAAATTTCAAGAATATTTTCATGGTGCAGGCTATGGAGGAGTCATTTTTACAGAGGCAGCCTTGCATTTTCCCATCCTTTTTTTTAAAGGCTATACACAGCCAAATGTACTTCAGTTTGGCACAAAAGAGGGATGGTTAGCAGAGGGGTCCATGTAAGGCATGGAACCATACACTGAGCATGTAGCTGATGCAGGGCTCTTGGGTTTAAAAAAATATATATTAAAGACAATAGTATTCAATTCAATGTTTATTAGCCATAGGCCATACACATATAAACAGATACTTCAACCAAAGCCCTACTCCCCACAGTTTACAAAAATATAAAACACATTGTGAGGATTTTTTCAAGCTTTAGAGTGTAGAAGCATTACAGTTCTAATAGTGTTAAGTTACCGAAGCAAGTATCATATATTTACTCATAGCAGGATCTGATTGTAATTATAAAGGTTTTTCTGAAACATCTTTTATTACAACAAAGCTTGTATGTTTTAGAACAACTAGATTAAGCGTTTACTCTGTTGATTTTGTTTCACTTCTAAAAATATGAGTCTCGTTACTTTGAATGTAACCTCAACATACATGTCCACCTTTATCAGAAAACAAGCTTTCTCTTCCTCGCTACCTATGAACTGACATGATATATCTTGTACACCTATGAATACTTAGGTAAGGGCAATGGGAAATTGTGTAGTGTATTATGTAAAATTCACTCCAGTTTAAACTTCATCTGCATACACTCTTTTGGTGTTTTAGCATATCTACCCCAATCAATTATTCTGGACTTTAAACGCATTCTGGTGCTCTCAGGGAAGTAGACTGGATTTCCTTAGGACTTCCCTTGATTTTGTGAGATATTGTGCATAACATTTGTCCTTTTTGACGCAGGAGAACCATGGGGAGTATTTCTGAATGGAAGCAAGGTGTTTGTCTTGTAGAGCATCTCTACTATAGAGCTAGTCACAAATTTTGCTAGCATCCCATCTAGACAATAGTAGGCAATCAATAACCCAAGGAAAGATCAGGTTCTAAACGTGCTGCCCTCTGGTGGCTAAGATTAAATGTTAAAAAAGAGTAAATGGGGGTGAAAATTTAAATTTCATACACGTCTGAGCCAACCGAAAATCAGCAAAAGAGTGACTGAAAAGCAAGAATTCCTTGACATACAGAAGGCCTCCACACATCAGTTGTTGAAGAGAGCCCAACACTGCCAGAATCTTCATTCATTATGGCTTGGGAAGCAGGCAAGAGCTTTGATCAGAAACAAAGGCAGTCAAATTTATTTCGACCTCAACCTCACCTTCTCAGACAACTAAGAAGACAGAAGTATGGACTTGGAAGTGTACCAAATGCCAGAAGTCCTCTTCAGCTGTTATTTTGGCTTCAGCCATTATGATTTTCGCTTTTGGCTTTCCAGCATCACTTTTCCTGTGATCCTCCCAATAAACACGGGTCATCATTTTATAAGACTAGGACAACCTGGATATTTTCTGGCTGTAGAGTGTGCAAGTGTGCCACTGAAAAATCTGGGTCTCTCATTGCACGAAGGGAAGCTGGAATCAGCTGGAAGGGAATCAGGCACACCATCTTACTCATGCAAAATGGTATGAACAGTATTGATGGCTGGATGTTTTGATTGGCTGAGTGAGAAGCTGGAATCTCATTGCACGAAGGGAAGCTGGAATCAGCTGGAAGGGAATCAGGCACACCATCTTACTCATGCAAAATGGTAACCATGTATATTGAGAGAACTGTGCACAGCACACAGTCTCCTCACACAGTTGAATTGCCAAAACTGCAAGGGCTGAACAAGGATAGAAAGAAATCTCTCTGCCTTCAACAGAAGTAAGAGGAAAGGCTAAGAATACCAGTGTAAGACAGAGCAGGGTTACAGATGCAAGCTCCTCTCACCCCCCACCCCCTGTGCTGGAAAGCCTGCCTAGCTCTTATATCTTTTGGATATTTTACTCAAGGCCCTGCAACATCCGCACTGGAATGAAACTCAAAAAGGTTGGTATGCTCAAAAAGGTTTCAGGACTACAGTAATCTAAGCTCTGCTCATGAGTTTGATCCCAACAAAAGTCGGTTTTAGGGGGCCAGCGCAAGGTTTACCCAGCCTTTCATCCTTCCGAGATCAGTGAAATCTGTACCCAGTGTAGATGACTGGGCAAAGCAATGGCAAATCGCCCTATAAACGTAGTCTGTCTAGAAAACGTTGTGATGTGATGTCACTCCATGGGTCAGTGAGGCCTGGTGCTTGCCTTTGCCTTTTTACGTGCTCAGAGGTACAGAAGACTGCCTCATATCTGCTTCTGTGTTTTTAAAAAAATACATGAACACAGATTGGGAGAGGTAATGCTTGAATAGTACCATGGGAAGAGAAGCCAGGACTCTGAGAAGCCATTGGTGTCTGTAGGATCCACACATACACATTCTGTTTGTAGATCTCTTGTTTTCAAGCACTTAGTATCTGCTGGCTCATTCTGGATTTAGCTCTCATGTTTCCTTTCAGATGATTTTCTGAAGTCAGGGTGGGAAACCAAACTGACCAGAAAAAGGGCCACTTTGAGGGCCCTTGGAAGAGTCAAAAAACCATATGAAAAGTAATGCAAACGTAGAAGATTGCCAAAAATTCTAGTCTCTGCTGAGGCACTTTTTAGACTCACCAAGAAAGCACAAGCAGCAATGTTCAAAAATTTAATTTTTAAAAAATTGGACAATGTGAAATGGAAGGGAGCATTGTTCCTAGGCAACAGATGGCGATCATTGCTTGAAACACAGGAGCCATTCGCAAAAAACATGGAGCACCTAACCTTTGTTTCAGGGGTGGCCAAACAGTAACTCAGGAGTCAGAAAGCTGTTTGACAGGAACAGTGTAGTTTGCAGCTTCACACACTTAGAAGCTTCCACATTTCCTTCCTCCTCAATGATTGCTCATTTTGCTTTGCACAGAGAGTAGCTCTTCACTCTCTCACATTGCCTCCTTGTTCCACAGCTGTGATTGGCTGTGGTACTGAAATGGGGAGTGTCCCAGGGTCTCACGACGCTTTTTGAAAAAGGTGTTGGAAGCCTGACATGAATAAAGGAATCAAATGAGCAGTGGAGGACTTCACCCTCACTTATTCTGCTTACTTCACTTCCCTCCCCAACTGGCCTATTCTGGAGGGGGGCAAGGTAGATGGGAGACCCGCACCTGTTGCTACCAGCAAAAGAAAGGAAGAATCAGTTTGCAAAGAGGGGAAAATGTTCACAGCCTGATGCTATGCATGTTTACCTGGCAACTAGGTGGATTCCAACAGAGCTTACCTATGCACGGTTACACAGAAACAGGTATGCATACTTAGGGGAGTCAGCGTAGTACAGTGGTTAAGGTGCTGCACTGGTACCTGGAAAACCCAGGTTCAAATCCCCGCTTGTGCCATGGAAGCTTCCTAGGTGACCTTGAGCCATTCACATACTCTCTCAGTCTCAACCCTGGCTAGTACTTAGATGGAAGTCCAGGGTCGCAATGCAGAGGCAGCCAATGACAAACTGCCCCTGAACATCTCTTGCCTCAAAAACCCTACGGAGCCACCAATATTCAGCTGTGACTTGAAGGCAAAAAAGCAGCATACGTAGAAGTAAATCCTATTACGTTAACCACAGCCTGCTCCTGAGTGAGCATGAATAGGATTACAGATTCAGAACATACGATCGCATGCTGTGGAGAGCAGTTGTCCAGTTTGTTTATACCCCGCTTTTCTCCCTAGTGGGAATGCTATGTGGTTTTCTCACCTCTTCTTTGTATCCTTGTTAGGCTCACCAAGGGAGCTTCCATGCAGTGTGGAGATTTGCAAACTCTGGTCAGCCACTCTAAGAACTATGCTGCTTTCAGATTAGAGCAATGAGGTTTCAGTGGTCAGGGGTGTTCACCCAGCTGTGCTACTTCTATACAGCATACAAGCTAAAAGAATGCATGTCCCCACCCTTTGGCCAAAAGATTTCTTATTAAGACATGGCATCTAACTAAATTATGTCAAACTGTGCCAAAAGGCCAAGGGCACAGGAACAAAGGCACAGTGTGACATAACTTAGTTAGATGCCAATAATTTAGTATTGCAAATCCAGGCAAGGTCTACTGTATTCTTTCCCCTTATTGCCATCGTAGGACATACATTTCACGAACTGAAACAACTCTTCAGGTCTCTTTTCTCCTTTATTTTATAGATGAAAGGATCACCCAGGGATGTTAATTCTGAAAATCTTTTTTGTATGAAGGACTGAGATTTTGTCTTCCTAAGATATGAAACGGTCAAATGATCAATAAGTACCGTCTTAACATTGCTTTAAGATGGGGCATTGGTTTTTTTTCAAAGGCACAGAAACATCTTTGGCTCCAGAACTTTCAAAGTTTAGCAAGTTTGGCCACCCTGGCCCAGTGATTTGTTCAATGTACAGCAAGAATCTTAAATAAAAGGGATCCCTGCCTGGAGAACCTCACAATCGACTTTTCAACAACTGCTGAAAATAAACCCATATTTCAATCGAAAGGTAAGATGATTAAAGGATTTGAGCCAAAGGATTAGTGGGGTTTTAATGGGACAGGAGAGACTTTGAACAGTTCTGGGCATGAGAAGCAATCAGGAGCAGAGGATGTTTTGATTGGCTGAGTGAGAGTAGAGTGGGAAGAGTGCAGAACAAAGGCATGATGGGAAGTCAGAACAAAAGCAAGGGAAGGCAAGCCCCACCGAAAATGCATCATCTACCTTCTCAGAAGACTATTTAAAGAATTTCAAGTATAACCCTAAGCACCATGGGTTGCCCAGTAATTTAAAACAGTGCCCACTGCAAGCTCATCCTCTACATCTGCAGGTTCTTCCTTTTCTTCACCAAGCGGAAGATCTTCAGAGCTTGCTGAGTGGCATTTCCCCAGGCTCTCTTTGGAGCCTCCAGACCACCTGGACCCTGCCAGCCACCCTGTCCAGTTCCTGGAAGCCACGCAGGTCCCCGCTGCGGATGTACTCCAGAAGAGCTGGCTGCAAGACTGTAATGGGGATGCTGAAGTTCAGGTGGGGGTAGGTGGCTCCGATGCTCTTGTCCCTTGTGTTGCTGGCAACAATACCTGGAATTGGGGGAAACAAAGTTTTAATATGCCACCAGCTTTCAAGACCCGATGCAAAAGAAGGCTGCGGCAAAGTATGGCACCTGCTCTGCACCAAATATGAGACTGCAGAGCGATTCCACCAGAGAAGACAAAACATTCATTCTTCTGCAGTCTCTTGGAGCTAATTCATACAAGATCAGAGTAACTGAGATGTGCCAAGATCCCCACTGGATCGCTTGCCATGAAGAACTAATTACACTGACAGAAAACAAAGTATTGAGACGCGCAACCACCACGATGAAAACACATTTGACTTTACAAAGGTAAATACAAGTGATCAGCCTTCCCTTCTATAAGGGAGAAATGGATGTGCAGGCAGAGTTTTGGTTGCATATTATTAAACTGCATACGTAGCATTAAAATACAGAACTCAATCCCTGGTATCTGGTATATTTATATTGCTCAACGTGAGGGAAGACTCAACCCCCGATCTTTGGGAACACTGCCATTGTACTTTTCAATTTTACAAACGAAGAGCTAGAAACCTGCCTTCCTTAAAAGAAAGCAGCAATTCTCCAAGCAACGAGTTCTACATCAGTACTAATTTCTACACTGGCCCAGGGAAGTAAGGAAGAAGAGAACGCGGCAATATACCGAGAAGCTTCCCACTGTGTGTGGAGAAGAGAGCCCCTCCGCTTGAGCCAGCGTGGACAGCGCAGGTTGCCTGAAGCATCACAGGCTTCTGGTCCACACTGATGACCGCTGACAAGATCCCCGAAGTTACTGATGGGCCGCAGGCCTGGCCAAAGGCACCAAATCCAACCATGCTGACATCTTCTCCTGATGGAAGGAAAGACACAAACAGCCAAAGTTACACAAAGAACATATGTAGTGGGTATTCAGCCACCTTCCCAACAATGGGAAAGAGGGGAGAGCAAGATTTTCAAGTGGAAAGAGTTTAAGGGTCGGTGATATCCTTCAGCAAATACCACAGCTGAACACAAATAGACTCTGCCTAAAATGGAAAAAAGCAAAAAAGGGAGAGAGAGGGAGCAGGATGTTTAATCTAATAAATAATATTAAAAATAAAAAGTCACAGGGCACAGAAGACACAATGCACTCTGGACCAACAGACTCAGCCACTTGACTCAATTGCGCCCCACCCCCCAGCTACCGAAAATACTCTGAAACAAACTGACCCTCTTCAGGTGCATTCCCTGCCCTCAAAGGGGGATTCTTAAGAACATGTACGGCAAAACTCTGGGAGTTCCATGCCAGGAGCTCTAAGCAATTATTTTAAAATGTCAATCAGCATCCCCCCCACCCAATTCAGACTGGGACAACAGCACAAGAATTGAAGCCTCTGTACTCCCAAGCAGTACAACTTTCCTGTTCTTAGCTGTGATTCACCAACACAACAGACCCGCAGGGCTATTCTAGATGGGAGAAAGGCAAAGGGAGGAATCAACTCTGCCCTTGCCCTACAATTACAACCCAAATCATGTCTCCACTTATCTGGCAATTGAATTCTGAAAGACGGTGGGGAGCTGCAGGCACGGAACTCCCAGTGTTTGGTTTGGCCCTTACCTGAGAGTTAAGAAGAAGAGTTTGTTTTAATGCCCCACTTTTCTCTACTATGAGGAGTCTCAAAGCAATCACAATCCCCTCCTCTCCCCTCAACAGGCCTTCTGTGAGGTGGGTAGGACTGAGAGACTGCTGAAAGACCTGTGACTGGCCCAAGCAGGATTCAGGGGGAGCAGTGAGGATCCTCCCTATCACGGGACTGCAACCTGCTGCTCTCCAGATGTTCATGGACTACAAATCCCATCAGCCCCTGCCAGCATGGCCAATTGGCCATGCTGGCAGGGGGGCTTGATGATAATCCACTCGACATCTGGAGAGCTGGCGGAGTTGCAGACCCCTGCTATACTCAGAAAGAACAGATCTGGAACTCTGGCTGGGAGGGGAAGCAGCTGTGTTGAAGCCAGAATGGGAAACAGCTAGTACAGGGGTCTGCAACCTGCGGCTCTCCAGATGTTCATGGACTACAATTCCCATCAGCCCCTGCCAGCATGGCCAATTTGCCAAGCTGGCAGGGGCTGATGGGATTTGTAGTCCATGAACATCTGGAGAGCTGCAGGTTGCAGACCCCTGAGTTAGTAGGAGTGAGAAGGGGCAAGCTCTCTCTCCAGAGGCTGCTTTGCAATGAATAAGAGGGAGCAGATGGGGTTTCGCCACACTGCTGTGCAATGAGCAAGTGGCTCTTGGACAAAAGGGATGGATTTCAGGTCACTTGGTCCTTCATAATGATTTCCGTGAGAATGCACTAGAGTTTCAGGATTTAATTTCTTCTCGATTATGCAAACCAGCTCCTAGGCTGCTGTGAGATTCCCATGAGAAATCATACAACTATAAGCATAAGGGGAAACATTAGCCTGAAACTAGCGATGCAGGCAGGCACCTGGCAGCTGGGACATCTGCTCCGCCTGTTTACAATCGTGCTTTTCCCTCCTCGTAAAAATTCTCATGTGTCCAATGAAAACACCATGTCTGCTTCCATCCAAGGGAATCAGCCACTTGGCTGGAAGCAAGCCCTAGAGGCAAATCAGTAGGGAGCTGGGGAATTCACATCCAGTTATTTGGGTTGAATTAGTTTGTCAATGAAGGGCCACTCACTTGCACACAACTATCCTCTCATTTATCCCAGGAGGAAGAGTGAATGTTCTGTCAGGTCTAGAGCTGTTTGGCAAGAAGCTCCTGGCCCCTAATCCTCTAGAAACAGCAGAATTTCACAGGATGTGTAGACTGCAGAGCAGCAGCGACTGCAGTATCCCAGCAAGACAGGTCCCAGGACATGGGGGTGGGGGGTGGCAGTCTAACTGAATGTGAACAAGTCTGGGTTGGGTCATATTGCAAGTGACAGGCTGTGACACCTCAAAGTCCATGGGAGAAGAGCAGAACGAAAGTGAAATGCAACAAGCCCACATAATCTCTGTGCCCTTCCTTGGAACATTCCTAAGAAGGTCAGGTGATGGTTTGGAGAAAGACAGATGTGTGTCTTGGAAGCATTCTCCTTTCTCTTGCTGCATGTGGAGACACAGGAATTCCTTTTCTTCCTCAAAGGAAGGAAGGGTTCCCATTGCAGTCTACTCCTTCCAGCTCCAATCATCTTGCTCAGATGTTTCATCCAGGAGGGCAGAGGAAAACAGATTCTCCACTATTTGCAAAACCCAGGACCCAACATTAACCCCATATGGAAACATGGGTCACATTAAGCTGCAGTATTACAGTCATGTGACAGGAAGAAGGCTCCACCTGTGCTAAAAAGAAGCAATTTGCCCAGCCAGGGGTCTGCAACCTGTGACTCTCCAGATGTTCAGGGACTACAAATTCCACCAATTGGCCATGCTGGCAGGGGCTGATGGGAATTGTAGTCCATGAACATCTGGAGAGCCGCAGGTTGCAGACCCCTGGCCCAGTTGAACAACCTCACATTTGCCTTGCTGCTTCTCTCCTCAGCACATATATTTAAAAGAGAGAGACAGAGAATGTATGCCAAACTGGCCCTCCAAAAATATGTGCAAGCAGTAGGTCCTTTCAAACGTAGCAAAATGCCGGCCACAGATGCAGGCGAAACGTCAGGAGAGAATGCTGCTAGAACACGGCCATACAGCCCGGAAACCACACAGCACCCCAATGAAAGCTTCAGTTTAGTCATTTCATTACATATTTCAGTTCCCCTCAAAAATTCTATTTCCCCATTTCTTAAAAAAGAAAATGGGACTGGGGGTGGAAGTTTTGCTCACGGCTTGAAAATTTCCAGTAACTTTACCTCTCTGGATCAGCTAACACCTACCTTCATAGAACTTGTTGGCTAGGACAGGCTTTACAAATGTGAAGGAACCTTCTTCCAGTTCTACCAATGCAACATCATAGGGAGAAGAATCCTGTGTTGCAAACACCACTTTTCCTTTAGTCACCAACATCCTAGGAGCAAACAGAAACAAGTTGCTGGGGACACAGATACAAATGCTTACAACAAGATGTAAGGGAGTGAATCCTACCTATTGCAAATGAAACAGCAACTATAGGAAAAAGTTTCCCTGCCTCATGGCTCCTGTTGCAACCTCCCCTACCCCCCAAAAAAAGCATGGAGGGAGGGATTTGTCACAGTCACATTCATCTCTTTTAATGTGTTTGTCTTCTGCCTGTAAATAGTTTTTTGCAATGCTCAACTGGTGGAAGTTGCAGAATGTAACTCACCAAAAAAAGTCCTCTGCACCTCTGAAGCAATCAAGATCTGCCAAGAACACTGTTGTGCTTACAGGGTGTCTGAGAAGAGGGAATTACAGATTGATACCAAATATGTTTCTTTGACCAAGGCCTACTGATTTCAGCCAACCAGTAGAAGCATGAGTGATCTTAACTCTCAAGGCCAAATTAGATGGCAAAGTCAAGCAAGGTTCCTGAGTGCCAACTCCTGAGTGACAGGAGGGCACATTTGTTATGGGAGAACATCCCAGCTTTTATGGGCACAAGAAAAGCAATTTACACTTAGCTACAGAAACATGATCTATAAAGGAGCCCCTAATCCCCATTTGGCTGTTTTTTAAAAAAGTTTATTCGAAGTTCAATAATAACTGGGATGACCAGAAAGGGATTTGAGTTTTAAACAACCTTCTTACTCAAAGTTCAGAAGTCTCCTATTTCTAAGCCTACCTTAAGTAATCCCGCACTTATTTGCCCACTTCAGATGTTAACATGGGGATTCTTTCATCACATCTAAGCCCTTTGACCTTCTAGAAGACCCACATGTGAGGAACATCCAAACTGATCCTGAGTATACCAAGAAGGTCCACAGCTTAACAACTTGACTGGACCTGCTCAGGGATCCAGTTTCAGGCCTTGTAAAAAACAAGCAATCATAACAATAAGGATTAGAAATCTTACCAGAACAAAAAGAATCCTGACTTACTGTTTAGGGTTGGATCTTAGCCTCACGTGGACGCTTGATGCTCCACTGACCACATGGCGACAAGTCAACACAACCTTTGAGCTCACCATCACTCCAGACCCCCAGGTTGGTCCACACTCCACCAAAACGACAGCAGCCAGCATCTGCTGTACCGGGCTGGCCACTGCCATCTTCTGAGGCTTAACCATAAGTTGCAAGGAGGGTAAACAGATTTTCTGAATCTGTTGAGGCTCTGAGAGGATGCCCCTGATACTCTCCAGGATACAGTCAACAGCACAAACCAGTGTGAGGCCAACCCATTCATTGGATTTCCAGCAAAGCGGAGAGACGATTATCCCAACGAGTCGGGGACTGTCTCCAGAAATTGCAAAGATGCCCCCGCCTTCAGTGCCAGGCAAGCAACGAGCATCAGTCAGGATGAGGGCATTGCCTTCTCCAGCCAGATTACTCACAATCCCTTTGCTAAGGGTGTTCATGAAAATGTCTGGGCAAAAGGATCCAAAAGGGGAGCCACAAGCAAAGAGCGGGTCCCCTTTTCTCAGAAGTGCTGCTGGAATGTAGTTCACTGGCCCCACCCCATGGAAGTCACAATCCAGGATTCTCAGCAAGGCAAACCAATGCAGGAAACGCAGCTCATCCGCACATGAAACGGTCTCTTTCCTGACCTCGTGCTCATCAAAGTGCCACTGGTCAGATGCACTAAAAACTTTGGAGAAGGCAGCTTGGAACTGTCGACAGGGGACCATCATCAACAGTTCAGCTTCATGGCACTCCAGGCCACTAGGTACCTCCAGACAACTGGAAAGTGGGTTGAACCTCAAAGATGGGGCACTGACCTGCAAGTCTCTCTCATGCCAATTTAACCTGATTTTGCTGCTGCTGCAGTGGCTTGGTCTGAGTATCCGTATCTGGATGTCTGGAGAGAAGCTGTCTCGAAGCAGGACTTTGCACTGGGACCAGTCCGGCTGCTCCGAGGCCAGAAGGAAAGGGGAGAAGATCTCCCCGTGACATAGAGCAATTCCTGGGCTCTGCGACAGGAGCACGCCGCTGCCACTCCAGGGTCCCTCGCTGGAGCCATGCGTGTGTGACACGCCGATCACGCAACCCACCTTCTCGCCTATGGATGACAAAGCCTCGGCCATGGAGGAAGCAGGGAAGAGCTCGAAGAGAAGCTGAGGGGGAAGAGCCGTTCTCAGGAGAGAGGCAACCTCTGGCAGAAAAGGGGGCTCGGAGATCGCCAAGGCAGCCTGGGGCGAGGGAAGGGACCCCTCAGCTTGCCCATCCGTGCCAGCCTCCAGTCGCCGCCGCAAGACCGAGGTGCAACTCGGTTGCAATCTCACCTGGGCACGGAGGGCGTCGGAGCGCAAGAGCAAAGTCCCCTCTGACCGGCCGCCCACCAGGTTGCACAACATCAACAAAGGAACGGGGCCAGACCCGGAAGTCGGAGGGACGGCAGCAGTCAGCTGTGAAGGGTTGTTCGCGTTTGTATTGGCTGGTCGGTTTACGGGGGGACTGCGATTGGTAAACAGACTTAGACACCCTTGCTGATTGGATATTTTGCTCTGCGAATGAGAATGTGGTTGGCAGGGCCGGAAGCGGTTCTGAATGCGAGGGAGGAGAGCTCTAGACGCGCTGCGCAAGAGGCCGGTTTCCAGCTTTGGCTTTACCCACGGAGAGAGTGATTCTAAAGCTAGTGAGCAGATACTTGTTAGTTTAAACCAGAGGTGTCCAAACTCTGGCGCTTCAGATGTTTGTGGACTACAGTTCCCATCAGCCCCTGCTGGCATGGCTATACCAGCAGGGGCTAGATGTGAATTGTAGTCCACGACCATCTGAAGCGCCAGAGTTGGACACCTCTGGTTTAAACCCACTGAGCAGCCGCTATCCTCATCAATGCAGGTCAGAACATGCGAATGTGTTCGAGCAGGACTATGGTCCCACTAGCCCAGCACCCTGAGGCCAACGCTGGCAGAAAGTCTATAAACCAGATCCATAAAATCTTCCCCCAATCATCTGATAATCGGAGGTTTTCTTCTCATGCCAGAGGTCCAACAAAAGTAACAGCGTTATCTCAGTAATGTTACAAATCGTGGATTCCTCTCGTACGTCAATCCAGTTCCAGACTACTGTGCACTTGGCATTGTAAACGCGTCCTACGATACAAAAGGGGAAATGTTCCCTTTAACTTACGTAGCGTGTATTTTCCCTAAACACTATGGCCTCCTCTTTCCACTTGGATGATCATTCAGATATATGGGCCCAGATAATAGATAACGAGCCAGGTCAGAAGAGGCCTCTTTGCTAAATTTTCCAGGGCTGCTGATTCTCTCCATGTAATATTTGTTCCTGGGCAGTTGGTTGGGTATACACTGATGGCAGTGATTCTCAGTGCTCTGGTGGCCTCTGCTCCCTAAAAGTGTACAGGAGTGTACTGACCCATCCATGTGTATTGACACATCCACGGGGAGAGTCGATGATGGATAGGGGGTGCCTTTTTTAAAACCATAAGCAGAATGCAGGTGGAGGTGGGGGCAAATAACACACATTCAGAAGATAATTTCTGAGACTCAATCACCAGGTTCCATGGGGAGACTAGTCATAACCTGGAGTAGAAATGCATATCCTGGAGTCATTTACATTGGTATTTTTCTTTTAATTAATCTGTGTGGCCTTTTTTGGGTAAGAACCCGTTCATCTATAGATGCAAATCCATTCCTTCAAACTATTTTAGAGGACTAACTGCAGGACTGGAGAATGCTTGTGAGCAGCTGCCTTGCTCTGCAGACAAATTATAACCACGAAAATAGGAGTATAACAGACATCCAACTGAGCCCTCACAAGCCCTCCCTGCATTGCAGACTTTTGAGTTAACCTGGACCGCTTTGTGCAAATTAGATGCTTAGTAAAAAAAGAAAAGAAAAAAAAGAATTGTTTCAAATTCCAAAAGCCTTGAAATGGAAAGCTGGAGGGGATGTAAATTGGATTCCTGTAAGAGAATGGAAAACCAGGTTTGCCTACGAAGACAAAGTACATAGAAGTAAGAAAATGTTGTGATCCTGGGCTTTATACAGTAAGTAATAGTACCTCGATAACATTACGTAAGGGATTTTGACAAAGTGAGCTTTGAATTCGTGTACCTTAAGCCTTGGAAAATTTTATTGCTGTTTAAAGTACCAGTGGAATCAAATTTTGTTCTACTAGTACTGACTAGCAGTGCTACCTGCCTGAAATTACCTTGGATGGGTTCTATTCAAATGTAATGCAAGGAGCCAAGTTTAAAGACAGATGGGTGCTGCCTTGTTTTTGGTTCAGTTGAGTAAAATGTGTTTCCCCTCCTTAATTATGGAATTTAACCTGCCAGATTATGGTCTTGCAAACTGAGGGCCGATCTATCTCATGTTGGGTCTTCCTCTTTTCCTGCTCACACACACAACTTCCAAGCCCTGGCCTGGATAACTTCAAGGCTACCCCCATATCTTTAGAGATCTCAGAAGCTAAGTATGGTGGGCCCTGGTTAGTATGTGGATTGGAGACCACCAAGGAATACAAGGGTCAAACCTCCCAACATCTCTTGCCTTGAAAACCCTACAGAAGTGCCATAAGTCACTTGATGGGGGGGGGGGGGGGGCTCCTGAACCTCTTTCTCTAGTTGAACACAATAGACATGATACCTCCCTTACAGTATAGTTTTAACTCAGCTCTGCTGAATGCAGTGGCAGCCCCATAAAAATCCCTTGGTAAAAGAACATATGATGGGTAATATTTGTGCAAGAGTAAGGGAAGTCTGTCATTCAGAGGTCAAAATATACATTACCAATATGTTAAAGCTTCATCTCCTTAATGAGATATTGATATATTCCTTCCACGCAGCTTTAGAGAGACCTTCCCTTCACCCCTCTTGCTACCTATGTAGACTCATGAACTGGCAATAGTGCATAAAGGGCACTCAGACACAAGGCTATGCTTTGCACATTATTTTAACACACATAACAATAGATGTAGAGGCCTTTTGTCCTTTGTCCTAGGAGCCCAAGGTGGCAATTTAGTAATTCTAGCATAGGGGTTTATTTATTTTATTTATTTATTCGATTTGGTAAACCGCCCTACCCCCAAAGGGCTTAGGGAAAGACCATCATCAAAGGGTTGAGGGAAAGACCATCATCAAATAATCCCAGGGGAGGTAATATGGATCATACATGTTCTAATGAATTCTAACAGGTTTGTCTGTCAGGAATTCTAAAAGGACCTTCTGCATGCTACAATGCAATGGTCTCTCATGGGTGTCAAGACCTCTCCAGTCCCTCCGTTGGCACCCCATCAGATTGAGTTCACTAGAAATATTCTGACACTGTACAAGCCTTCAAGGCCAAATTGGAGATCATGCCCAGTTGCAGCCTGCCATGAAGGGCGAGAAGTGAATCTTCACATCTAAAAGCCAAAAATACACAAGCACAGGAAAAACACAAGACATTCTCCCAGCACCACCTTCTCCTGGCCCCCACTCTCACAGCAAGAACTAGGACAGAGCTGCAATCTTGACAGCAGTGTAAACCTCCCTTTCAGAAAGCAGGTTGCAAGGAAAAGGTTACCGTGGGTAGATATTCAGGCACACTCTCCAAAACCACCCTTGGTTGCTATATCTGAAAACATTTATTCTTCACACAGTTCTGAAATGGAAAAAAACTGGAACCCATGTAGCCCTGTTTCAGTCTCTCTCAAGCAGAATCTACCATTTTGTTTTCCATTGTAGGCAGAATGCCATGGCATCTGTAGATATTACAGCCACAACAAAGTACAGTTGATACATTTGTGCAAGTTAGGCTTTGATTTAAATGGATTTAGATGTTCTCAATCACTTTTTTCAGTCAGTTCCACATCCAAAAGTGTTTTTATCCTTTTTGTAGTTGCCCCCACCCACCCACCCAAGTGGAGCACAGGAGATTTCTATTTACTAAAAAGAACTGCTGTGGGAAAGCTTTTAATCCTGAAAACCTTCAAGGACACAGAATATCAAAAATAGATCTGCAAGAATTTATACTAAGACAGCCATTTTAAAAACTGAGAATGTTCCTGAAATGCCTCCCAACATTTTGGGCCAGATTCAGTCCACTAAGTGTGAAAGTGAGTTTTTTTTTTAAAAAAACTTTATTAAAATGTGTTGGATACAGACAAACCTCTCTCTGCAAACATGTTTCATGTTTCCAGAAATGGGAAGTTAAAACATTTTGCCAACAGAATGATGTTCTCTTGACTTTCCAATCTGTAGTCCAATTTCTAAAGTATATATTAAACTTTATATCCATACATCAAGGTGTTAAAACTCGTCTATTGACAGTACATGGCAGGCAGAGGGGAGAAACGGGGCAGTCATTCACAGTCACTTTCTCCAGTGGCTATGCTTACCACCTTCATAGAAGGCTGTGCTTTGACAGGGCACAATCTTATGGCTCTGCCTACAAGGTCTTCTGTTTTAAGCATGGAACCAGAACGTGCCATTTCAGGTAAGGGTGAGCAAGTTGCATGTTGATTTAAGAAGAACCATCCATTTGCATTCCTTGAATGTAACAGCCAAGTAGGAGAACTCTATTTGCTCGGTACTGGAGAGAGAATTATTTACGTTGGATCAATGGAGTCAAGAGCATCCGCTGGGCCACTACAGTTTGATGTGGTTCTCTTAACACCTCCTTGGCATCAAACCCATAGGCACTTTAGCCTAAGTGAAAGTCACAGATAGATGAGTGAAGATCCTTCTACAGAAAACCCACAGGCTTCACAGAGACAGGATTACAAGGACTCAGACTTCAGTGCTGCAATATGCTGCCATTCTGGTGAAGACACAGGCGAATAGATACAAAATGACTTACATTCTAGAAGTGGGAGCCCTCTTGGTCCTGGAGTCAGACTTCTGCCTAGTTACCTTTTCAGGAATAGTCTGTTATTTCATGGTTCTTCCAATCAAGGTACAGGGCCGCCATCTCGGGAGTATACCAACCAGTTTACCCTTTGCAAGTCAGACTTCTCAACATGTACAAATTAAGTGTATCATTTCTGCAGCACGTTCAACGTCTTTCGCTGACAGCAAAGTATAGTTGCATTACACATCTCAGAAGAGTATTGTCAGGGGACTACTTGGCACTCAAAGAGTTTACACAGCTTTAGGTAAGTTGAAAAAAAAAACCCTGACATGTCAGAGCACTGGGCAAAGTTGAGATTCCAAAGTTGAAGTAACTGCATTTTCAACACTTGTGGGTACTATGCAATCACCACCAGCACAAGAAGCATTGGGCCTTTCAACTGTCAAGGATCTTATTCTCTTTCAGTGAACCAACTGTTAAGACAAAGGGCACAAGACCACAGCTGCCAATCAAATCACAACACACTATTCACAGCATCGATATACCTCTCTACAGAACAAGCGCCTCGAGTACCAAAGCTGCCGTTCACCTGCTATACTGTTTTGTATTTCATGTTTTCTAACAGAGTCCAGAACTAAGCCAAGATATTTCCAGACCTACTTAAACCTCTCTGAGAAATGTCTTACTTTTCTCTTTTTTTTTGCTTATTATTATTATTTTTTTACTAAAAATGAAGATGTGGAGACAGGAATGGAAATTCAAACACAAGCTCTGTTGAATATAAAAAAAAGAAAAGGGGTTAGTTTACATTAATAGCATTATGATATGCATATGTTGGAACACTTTAATGCCATAGTAACCCAACAAAACCATTTCATGATTTCTACTGCTGTTTTCAGCAATTGCCTGCAATGTAGTAATGATCCATACGTCAGTGAACATTGCTGCTGCAAAAGAGATGGCCGGCGAGAAAGTGATCGTAACTTGAAGGGGTGAGCAAAGGTGATTAACCGCAACCAGACTCCTACCCATAAGGACATGGAAAACGAGAATGAGTGTGCCTGTGTGCGTGTTTTATTGCCCCCACCCCGCCCCCAACTAAACTCCCTGTAAATTAAAAAGAAAAAAAATCATTGCACAAGTCAGTCCCAATAGCACCATCTTCATGATCAAGCAGTGTGACACAGCACAACCCTCTCATCAGGCTATTAAGCCCCGCTCTGTTTACTAAAGTTTTTTTGAATATCATGATAGCTGGTTCAGTAATTTGGGAACTACCTAAATATTCTTAAATAGATTTTAAAAAATCCTAACAGATTCTGGCCCAAACAAGATGAATGTTAAATGAGGAAAAAAAAATCTAAAAGGGACACCATTTACATTAAACACTTTCTTTTAAAAATATAATTGCTTTCTTTGAAGTCAATTGGCTACAGTGGTGAGACATGTTCCTTGTTCAGTCACTAGAGTACTGTGTGCAGAGTTTCTCACCCCAGCTCACCAGACCCACTGCAACTGAAAGCCACGGTTTCCACAGGAAACCACGACCACTGGAAGTGACAACCTGCACCAGTGTACAGAGTGTAATCTCCCAGGCATGAGGAAAATAACTGTATCACCACTGTGATGTAGGGTAACTGAAGACAGGAATTTCTGGGTCACTACTAGTATGCGGTCGGAGAGCCTTCCATGTTCAATAGAAAAGTCCATAAGGAAGCTGTGAACAGGATCAGTCCAGGCGTAGATCCATCTCTCCAAATATCAGTCAATGTACTGTGATAGCCAACGGAAACCTTCGCCATAGCCTTGTCTCTTCAATACGCTACACATGAACACTTCCATGGGGCGTGTGTTCAGGTCCTTCAGTGGCACACTTCCCTAGAAAGTCAAACAAGTTTTTTTTTTTTTGACTCAATATTCTGCCCTTCCCGACTGGAACCGGGCTCAGGGCAGCGTACAAGCATATTTAAAAACAGTTTAACTAGCACATAAAATCCCAAGCACACATATCATTAAAAAAAACCCAAGATGGTAAGCACTGTGTAAACCTATGAAGAACCATCTAGGGCCAGCTCAGGCATAAACCCTCATTAAAGTGCTGTCCAAGTATGGGCAGAGTTAAGGGAGAAGCAAATGAAGGGTGACAGTACATTGATGGTTTATTGTTATTATAGGGAGGCTGGCAGATAGAATAGGGACATATGGGTGGTCTCAACCAAAGGCCCAGTGGAACATCTATGTCGTACAGGCCCTGTTATTCTCAGATTTAATTAGCCTAGGCTTTCAAATACACAGAGGAGCAAACACACTGTTACTTAATGATCATCCACTCGAGTTTGACACAGATGTCACGTGACCATTCTATCTTTTGAGTGGCACAGCTATACAAGGGAACTTCAAGAACAGTATCTTACATCACACTGAAAGAAGCAGGCGAATGGTACCACAAATATGTACCGATTTTAAATTATTGAAAAAAGATCTCCAAAATGTTTGTGCATTCATATCCCTCCCATGCAAGTTTTGTGGCACAAATTCCTCTGCTCAGAAGTAATCTTCAGGGGCAAAAGTAATCCAGGATCAAGATCTTTTCTCTTAAGCTCTTGCAAGCTTCAATGATAGATATGTCATTATTATTAGAGCTGTCACTAAAAGGTTGATTTGACTGTATATCAGAGACAGACGCATGAAGAGGATATTTTCAGTAATTCTCCAGGAATGCTAGAATTCAAATTTCTTTAGGCATTTATGTATGACTTTTGTCTCCAACTGGAAACCAGAGAAGTTTCCATGATTCTTTCCCTTCCACCTTAACCCAGCACCTACTTGTGAGGTAGGCTAGGCTGAGAGACAGCGATTAGCCCAAGGTCCCCCAGCAAGCCTCATGACAGAGTGGGGATTCAAACCTGAGTCTCCCAAATTCCAGCCTGGTGCTGTTACGATCAAACCACATTGGCTCTGACCTTGAAATGTATCTCCAGTATGAGATAAGAAACTTAAAGGGTGCGGATTTTATAATACAGCACTCATATTTCTTACCTTTCCTGTGGTCTGTCCATAAAGTCCAAAAATTTCTCGCAGCTTCTCCTCGCTGATAGCTTCTGGTCTATCGATTTTGTTACCCAAGATAAGAATGGGCACATTGGATATTGTTTCATCAGTCATTAATGCCTAACAGTAAAAAAGAGAATTACATATGTCATAAAATATTTGCAGCAAGCAAGTCATGCTTGTATATATCCTTACTTGCAATGGGTGCAACTGAAAGCTATTTTTGCCAGTAAGTGTGTTCAGGCTTGCCCTAAGACTCTTTCTATTCTGCATTCTCACAAAATTATATTAAGTATTACAATCCCAACATCATAAAACAGGGCAGGCTTCTATTTCAGAACTCAAGTCAATTTAGATGACAGATATTTTCCATGGCTAGAATGAACCAGAAAGTGAATCCAGCAGCAAGCCTTTATTGGCATAGACAACAGGACAACAATAGTAAAAAACTGATTAAAAACATATATAATGCAGGAAATAAATGTTAAGTGAAAGGAAAACTACTGGCATTTAGTAATTTCCAGGAGAAAGTCTGCCACTATCATACAAAGAGAAAGATCAGGATTGTCCAGCAAGTAGCATAATCTAAATAAATCGGGGAGATCGGGTAAATGTAAAGGAGTAAGATTCACATACTTGGATCTGAATTCCTTGAATCTGAAACAGTGTAGTAATTGGTGGGCCTTTTCTTGCTTGATAAATCTGCCATGTAACAAGGCAGAAGGCCTAACATTAAACCTGGTGAGCATTATGGCTCTCCTTTGAGCAGGGTTTATTAAGCAATACAGGTAGTGTGCCAAGTGGCCCTGTTCAAATGGGAGAGAAAAATACAGGGGGGAGCATGTTCTTTTGGCTGCAGTGATTAGGCAGAGAAGTCTCTATCCAATAGTTCACCTTTTAATTTTCTATACGCTTCTGAGTAGGACAAAGGACAAAGTGAATCCACTGACAGTCCAATAGAAGCCATTTTTTCTTCGATTATGGAAAACCAGGGGTTGGAATGGGTATCAGATAGCAGACCAGGTGTCAGAGAGCAGACCAGGGAATTACAGTCCAAGAGAAAATGAATTCGCAGCCAGAATCTAAAAGCCCTCAGCCAAGCGGCTGAGCCAGAAAGTGATCAACTCTAACTACCCACTGTGCAACGTGTGTATGTGTAAACTGCACTAAAAGTCACAGCTGACCCATGGCAACACTGGAGACTTGTCAAGGGAAGAGACGTTCAGAGGCGGTTTGCCACTGTCTTCCTCTGTTTGGGTTGAGAGTTCTGAGAAAAATGTGACTGGACCAAGGCCATCCAGCAGGCTTCATGTAGAGGAGTGGGGAATCAAACCCATTTCTCCAGATTAGAGTCTGCTGCTCTTAACTGCTACACCAGGCTGGTGTACAAGAAGATCCTCCACATATTAACTCCCAGCTGATCAACAGGCCAGAGGCAAGAATCAAGACACTAGCTGGACAGCTAGAAACTCAGCTCTTCTGACTACTTTGCCATTTGGATCCATCACCTTGGAATCGTTTACTACATCTTCCCATTTGGACACATACAACTTACATCAATTTCTTGAGGAGATAAATATTCCACATAGACTAGCAGTAGACAGTATAAAGGAACCTGCATCACCAGTTAGAAATGCTACATACGTTGAGCTCAACTTTGGATTCCAGAAGGCGTGAGTGATCTGCACAGTCCACTAAAAAGACAATCCCATTGATTGCTGGTAGGTAGTTCTTCCAGACACGTCGAGCTATAAGGGAAAAATATTTCTGTAAAGCCTCAGATTAGGAAACAATATGACCACTGGTGAAGCCCAAGGAACCCAGGTTGTGATTCAGCTGTTGTTAAACTGCAGCTTGCTACTGGAACAAAAGCCACCGCCATTTCACATGATTATTCTTTTGACAAATGTCATTTTTTCCTGTTATGTATTATCTCAGTAATCTGAAAGAAGCTTTCATTTGACTTTTCACATTCTTATGGCCACATCATGACAGTAGCTGATGTTGTCTTACTGACTCTCAGCGTGATGTGTCCCATAATAATACTCACATGCAGAAAGTTCTATCCGAGGAGTAATTCTACAGCCATTTACATGATCACAGTGGCATTTTATACTTATTCTGTGATGATGGAAGGAACTGTGGAGTTTCTCTGTGAATAACACACATACAGAACTTGTGCTACATAAAAGCCCTTCCAAAGGATCATCCTGTCCAGCTAATGACATCTCCCCAGTAATCTCCTCCTCTGCTTCAGAATAAGAGTGTGCCGTCGCATTGCAACTGACTCACAGCTATGCCACTCAAGGCAAGAGACAAACAGAGGTGGCTTGGCCTCTGCACAGCAACCTTGGACATCCTTGGCAGTCTCCCACCCAAGTACTAACTGTGGCCAACCCTGTGGCCAACTGAAGAGCTCAAGCAAAGCTGGCTTATTGACATTTGCACCAAAGACTGACAAATCTGCAGTGCTGAACAGCAAATCCTCAGCAAGTAACTCCCTTTGTACCCCTGTACATTTCATGTTTCAATATTTCTTAACAACACCTACCTAAATAAGGCAAGAATAGAGCAGGCATGTGTTCTGTATTTAGCTCTATACATGCTCAAAAACAGTGATTTTGAACTTCAGTAAGCTACTAAGAGCTTAAACATTATTTCCATGTTCATGACACTAAATACTCACAACACTGTAGCTGGTTACAATGTCAGTATAGGGTTTCAATAATTTTATGATGCTACCCTGCTGTGACTGTTAAAATATCATATCCAGTAGTGGATATGCCAGGGTGTTAGACAACCAAGTGCCACTTTAAGGTGTCATGTGGGGGGCGCCATTGGGCTAGTCCTCCCTGCCACCCTGGGGGAAAAAAACTTTTGTTACTATACCTTTAAAATTTGCAGTTGCTGGGGCGCACCAGTGGCAGGGAAAGGGAAGAAGAGCGAGCAAGCCCGGTGAAGAAGCAGCCTTGAAGAATTCCAACGCTGATATAGCAGCACCACCTGCCCTGCCAGGGAGGGCCCAGCTGAGTAGTTGGCCAGGGTATGCCCTGTGCCTGAACTCACCTCACTCACTTGCTGCTTTGCCTGGCTTGTTGTCTCTCCTGCAGGCTGCAGGGAAGCAGTTGGCCGCTGCTGCAGCCCAGCAAATTTTAAAGGTACCTCACCCCAAAGGATTTTTTGGTGGGGGCGGTGAGTTTGGGCAGAAGCAGCTGTGGGGGGTGGGTTGGGGATTTGAGAGATTGCCTCAAGCACCATTTTCCATAGATATACCCCTCATCATACCCTGCTAAACTGGTAGAAAAACAACATGTAACTGAATTACAAACAATCTTAGCCAAAGGGACATATCCCAAGAAGAAAGTTTACTTCTTTAATATAAGAAGAACGCACACAAACCCCATAAGTGAAACCCGCTAAATCAACCAGATTCTAGAACACCAAAATACAAAAGGAAGGAGGAAGCTTCCAGGGTATTGTGTGTATTACAATGGAAAAGTTGACTGATATGAAACTTTTAAAAATCAACTAAATCCAGGATTTAGAAAAACACACCCAAGATACTTTCATTCTGCTTCAAGCCAATGATACCTAGTCTGACAGAATAATCAACACCCAGACAGAAGCACAGTATTTGCTAGTTTTACCTTGCTCATGGCCACCAAGGTCAAAAGTTGTGAATGTCATTCCAGCAATGGTCAGCTCTTCCGAAGCTAAAGAAGGAAAATGATTTATGAGTGATAGTAACAGTAATGCTGCACTGACTTGTGTAAAAGCGCCTGCTGCCAAAAGAGAGAAAGCCCTCGAGATCCACAACACCTTAGGCACATTACATAGTTCAGGGTTAAGAATAATTGCACCCAAGTTGTACAAAGAATTGAGAGGCTTCAAAGTATCATATAGAAAGTCATGTGCAATAACTAATGCCTGTCTATGCAGTCTCCTGCAATCTTTGTATTTCAACACATAAGGATTGATTCTGAACTTTCCTTTGAAGAGCTCACCCACAACGAGAACTCTTATGCAACTTCAGTAAAGCTCTATGCCAGGCTAAGATTAACCTTATTGATCCACACCAGGAACTTTAAAAAAGCAGAAGGACTACATCTGGTAACAACAATAACTAGGCAACACTTACTTGGATGCAGTGTAGGAACATGCTGACCCAATCTGTCATCTTTTAGCATGTGCAGAAGGGTGGTTTTGCCTGCATTATCTAAGCCCAAGAAGACTAACTTGCCAGACTTCTTGTATAATCCTGCAAGAGAAAAGGAAAGTATATAAAAATCTAAACCAAGAAAATTACTCAGGATGGTGAAAATAACCAAGGAGGATTGAGAAGAGTTAAGAGGGGGCTTGCTCTAAATTGGGCGAGTCAGCAAAAACATGGGAAATGAAGTGCAACTTGGGTAAGTGTAAGGTGATGAACACTCGACCAAACAAAAATCCCAATCTTAAATATATGCTGATGGGAGTCTAAACAACTTAGAATGAAAGATCTTGGGGTTGTAGTGGAAAACACTGAAAAAGGCAAACTCCATGTTCGGAATTATTAGGAAAAGAAATGAAAATAAGATGGGTAACATTGTAATGTCCTTGTCTAAATTTATAGGGCAGCCACATTTGAAATCCTGTATGTTTTTGTCACCACATTTCAAAAAGAATACTGCAGAGCTGGAGACAGCACAGAGGATGGTAACCAAGAGGATTAGGGTACTGCAGCACCTTTGCTACAAGGAAAGCCTGGAGCTTTTCAGTCCAGCAGAAGGTGACGTGATAGAGGTTTGTAAAATTATGCATGGGGCGGAGAAAGTGGACTGGGAGTTTTTTCTCCTTCTTCCACAATACTAGATATTGTTGGGAAATAGGTTAAGACTAAAAAAATACAATACAATAACCTTTATTAGGCATAAGCTAAAAGGTTGTTTAGGGCCTGAACAAGAGCTGTTAAACAGGGGTGGCAACAAATTATCAGGAGGTAATTGAACTGTTGAATTTACTGCCCAGGGAGAAAGTGGTGGATGCAAACCTGAATAGTGTTAGATGGATTTTGGGGAGTGGTCGATCAACGGCTACTAGCCATGGTGACTGATGGCCATCTCCACTTCCAGAGGGAACAAACTTCTAACTACCAGTTCTGTGAGGGAGCAGCAGGAGAGGGCTTCAGCCCCTATGCCCTGTTTGTTTAGTTCTTTAAGGTAACTGATTGGTTACTATGTGAAACAGTTAGATTAGATGGACCACTGGCATGATCCAGCAGGCTCTTGTGTTCAAAGAGCCGTTCAATAATAACAAATGTATTTTCAATACAGTACATCATTAATCATCCTTGGCCATTAAGCTGTCAATTTTGAGTGAAAAAACCCCTTAAGACTAATCAATGGTTTCCTAAGATGAGTTCTGAGACTTTTCTCCAGTGCTACTCTTGAAGAAAGCCGTTCTATGCAGCAAGAATGGGCTGTTGCAACCTGGGAATAGGATTCACTACATCTTATTATCCTATACCCAATTTACCATTCTTCTTTTATCTAGGATTCACCTTTTTCTTCCTTTTGTACTAGATTGTGTGCAATTCCACAGTTAGACTGTGTGCTCTGGGTTCAGCAGTTGTGCAATTACCTGTATTCTATTTGATAACAAACACGAAGAACAGAAGAGAGACCTTTGTGATACGTTAATAAATCAGCCAGGTTTAAGAATTAAAAGAGACCAGTGTAGCGATTAAGAGCAGCAGAGTCTAATCTGGAGAGCAAGGTTCAATTCCCCACCCCTCCATATGAATTCTGGTGGGTGACCTTGGACCATTCACAGTTCTCTCAGAATTCTCTAAGCCCACAGAAAGGCAGGCAATGGCAAACCACCTCTGAATATCTCTTGCCATGAAAAACCGGTGGGGTTGCCATGTCAGCTTGGACTTGTCGGCACACGCATGTATAAAAATTAAAGTTAGCATAGTGTCCAAGACAGAAGAGGTGTGTGGGTAAAAAACAATACATGCAAGTGATAATAAGGGGAAGGACAGAACAGTGCTGCAAGATCATTATCTCTAATAAGATGAAAAATGAAAAGGAGTGGAGGAATTAGTGACAGATTTCATGCTCCATTCCTCATAACCATTAGTAACAGACTATATAAAATCCACCAGGATAGATGTGCCCTTATTAGAGAGACACGTAATATCTTAATGTCAATGCTAAGCTCAGGACCTGTTCACAGGCAAACACCTGAAGCCTTACCTAGAAACTGCAGTACGCTGCTGAAGCCATTGTAGATCCATTCAAATATGAACGACATTGTGGAAATCAACTGCCTAAAGGGGGGAAATCATATTTGATTGAGAGCCTTGGCTGCAAACCAGAACATTTCATCTATCACACTTACTTACAAACTTAAACACTGTCAATTAAAGCCTGACATCCAATTACCAATAGGAGAAAAGTTGAACAGCAGTTCCTTCACACGTTTAAAGAAAGCAGGAACAAATCAACACATTTCTCAAAAAGGCTGAAAAAGCTATAACCTATCAACAGCTTACACACTAGACTCTATGTTTGCTTGATTCTCTGTACTAGTGTAATTTACATGTACAGCAGGTTAAAATAACCTCGTATGTAAAAGCAAAGTTCTGTTCCAAGAAAAAAAAAGATATGAGACTGCTCCTAATTGTCACTACTCTATAGAACAGAGTACTTAAATATGCAAGTTACAGAAGCCACTCTGATTATAACCATACACATAGAAATATTAAAGGGCAAGAAAGAATAAATAACAACCGCTACTTCGGTTAACAGAACCAAAACCCTAAAAACATTGCAATGCTTTAGCAGGCAGAAATCAAACATCTGTAAGAGCTCACAGCTTCTTCCATCTACCCCACATACTTGTTAATTCAGGCATGGATTTCCCTCTTTTAACAAACACACCCACCAACTTTTTTTATCTAAGACAGAACTGAATATGCTGACTAGATGCCAGACAACAGTCCTCCTTCAACACTATTTAATGGACCAAACAGGGACAGACAATTTAATCAAAGAACCACCACCACCCCAAAACAAAAACTGCTTTCATTTAAAAGGAATCTGGACAGTAATATCTTCTAGACCATTGGTAATCCATTTCCCTAAAACTGTACCCCCATATTAGTAAATCCATTATGGGGTTTTGGCACTCGCCCCTAGGGGAATGAGTCCCCCAGGCTGGGAACCACTGTTCTTGACAGCTCCACACAGGCTTAAATTTCAAACACAAACTCTGTTTTAAAAGTGATCTTTATGAACATTTCATAACACACCCACAAGAAGCAGATGCACATTTTCTTTCCTTGAGGCTCACACTTAAAAACAAGCTCTTTTCTCCTACTTACTGCCTGGATCTAAACACAAAGGTCGTAGTCGCTGCCTTTTCTCCCTGCCCACGCTTCTCATGACTCACAGCCTCTCAAAAGCATAAGCATCCCCTATCACTGTAATCGTAAAAGTTTCCCCAGATCCCTACAAGCACGGATGTGAAAGTCCTAGAGTAATAACGACGAAAACTTTGCGTCCAGAAAGCATATAGTCCCGCGTGGGGAGGACCCCTTCGCATTCCTATTCACAACCCTCGACGGCCAGTCGTTGCCCAGGAAGACGGCTCGCGAGGATGGCTGATCACAACCACAGTCTCCCCCGACGGGACTCATCTCGAGGCAGGGATACGGGGGGGATGACTGGACCCCGGAGTCTGTTGGGGGCCCCCGACTGCTGGCCTCTGCCTCACAAAGACAGGCAGGGCTGGCCTTGATTGCGGATGGGGGGGGGGGCGCAGGCGCAAGGCGGAGGGAAAAGGCTTTTGCCCAAACGCCACGTCGCGTGGTCACGGTCGAGAGACCTCTCGGAGGGAGAAAGGAGGGAGAGAAAACACGTCCACGCTAACCGGGGAGACGGAGGCTCGGGGAAAGAAGCAGGGCCCGCCAGCACTCCCACGCCGTCGCCCGGCACCGTAGGGCCTTCACTCCCGAAAGGGCTCAGGGGGACGGAGGGACCCCCGCCCGGGACGAAAGCGGAAGTAGCGGCGCCCCCCGGAAGTAGCAGTGTCCCCCGCCTTCCCTCCCTGCCCCCACCCCGCCTGCGTGTCACTCGCTCTTCCCCCTCCCTCCGGCTCAGACCCAGCCAATCATCGCCGCCCTCCCTTCAACCTCCTCACGGCCACACGGTGCTCGCCCTCACCTTCCCCAGCACCGCACACGACCCAACGGCTGCCTCCCTCTCGCTCGGTTCCCCCCGTATCCCTCGCCGCCCTCACTCCTCAGCCGCCAGCGACACGCAGGAACTACGTAGCATCCTCCCGCCTCTACTTCCGGTGGGAGGTCAGGGGGAGGAGAAGGAGAAGCCGCGACGTGTCCTGTAGACGCTGTGATGACAACGGCGGTGACGTCACAAACCCCGCCCACCGGGCGTCTCCAGTGGGAGATCAGCAGGAGGAGGTGAAGCCGCGACGTGTCCGAGAGGCGCTATGGTGACTGCCGCCGAGGGTGACGTCACAAACTCCGCCCCGCGGACGTTTCAGGTGGTTTGGGGGAGAGGTGGTGTGGAGGGAGAGGCGCACGCAGATCCTCCTTTTTATCTGGCTCTTTTTCCAAACTTTTCGGACAGCATACGTGGCTCTCCCTCCTCTTCCGTTTTATCTTCACAACGAACCTGTGAGGTAGGTTAGTCTTATTTACGGGTCACCCTGCAGGCTTACTAGCAGAAGTGAAGAAAGGGCTTGAATCAGGGTTGTCCAACTCTGGTTCATGGACTACGATTCCCATCAATCCCTGCATGTACTGGCAGGGGCTGATGGGAATCGAAGTCCATGAACATCTGGAGGGCCAGAGTTGGACACCCCTGGACCATATGTTCACCCAGGTAAACCTTCCTGCACCACACTCAGCATTTAATTTGTCTTAAAAACACCACAAGATAACTATTTGTGATTTTTTAATGAGTTTCGAAGAGAAAAAGTCTACGAGGAATTTCAGAACTCAGTCCCCAATTGGCTGAAAGAAAGAAAATGATTTGGATGTGATTTGCTGTTGTCTGTAAATTGTAATATTTTATGGCTTCTGAAAGCCTAACGTGATTTTATTTTACCATAAACTGCTAAAACCACCTGCCAGAGATAGTTGATGGCGACTCTGGACACATGCTGGGGAGAAATCAGTAACATTTCTGACTAAACTGAGCCAGGAGCTTGCTGGGCATTTTATTGTTTTTTTTTTCTAAGAACACTATTGACCACTTACTCTGATGTAAGTGCTGAGCCAGTGTGGTGTAGAAGTTAAAAGCAGTGGACTCTAATTTGGACAGCTGGGTTTGATTTCCCACTCTTCCACATGAGCAGCAGACTCTTCTCTGGTGAACTGAATTTGTTTCCCCACTCCTACGTTCCTGCTGGGTGACTTTGGGCTGGCTAGTCACAGCTCTTCAGAACTCTCTCAGCCCCACCTACCTCAGAAGATGTCTGTTGTCGGAAGAGGAAGGGAAAGGAGTTTGTAAGCCACCTTGGGTCTCCTTACAGGAGAGAAAGGTATAAATTCAAACTCCTCTTCTTATGTACAACGATACATTTATTTAAAAGAGGCAGCACTGTTTTTATTTGCCCTGTCCAAGGAACTCTGGATGACACAACACTATTCCCTTTATTTTATCCCCACAACACTGTGAGGTAGATGAAGTGAGAAAGTACCTGACTCCAGAGTCACCCACTGATGGCACAGTGGGGATTATTTTAATCTGGATCATCCTAACCCCAGTATTCTAGCCACAATACCATGGACAAACACCTTTAGGTAACAGAATGATTATTCAGGTACCAATATAGAACGACTGAGTCTTCTGTGATCCGTGCCCTTATAGAACTTTGTATCTAGGGCATGAAACGGTGTTTTGCAATAAGATACATTGCCCAGCACCCATATTGGGCTGAATTATATGTTGGGTCATATTCCAAAATTATCCTGAATAGCTCCTGTAGTTTCAAGCAGACCAGTTGATGAAAATCAAGGGTCTCAAGAGGTAATGAGAATCTAAAAGCACAAGGTTTACCTAAATGATTTTGTAATAGGGACACTCTAATTTATTTTCCATCCTTCTATGCAGTTGGGGACACCAGGGCATCCCATGAATACATCCTCTAAAGGAAGCCTCTTGAGTCTGCATGTTATGTAGATAGTGAGAATGCATCACTGTGCTGTTGTGTGAAAATATTTCATTCTATTCTTCTCTTTAAAGTGTTTTTAATGTGGAATATTATCTGTCAAGTTAGTGAACTGTATAGTTAGGTCTGTATCTTTTTTAAAATGCCAGATGAAGGTGTCTGAGAATCTTATGTCTTTAACCGTACCTGAAAATTAAGGATGGTATTGATGGTGGATGCTGGCGCAGGTATAATTATGTTCCTTGAAGGTAATTCTAGGCAGAAAGTAGACGGCCACTTTTTGCGCAGTTTCCATGAAATTGGAGATTCAGGTGTTCAACTGGCACAGTTGCCACTTAAGCAACCATTGTTGGGCATCTAAGACTTTTACTATGCAGCTTTAGAGAATAGAACAACCGTTTGTTATGATCCTGCCACTCAACTGCAATTTGTTAGTGTAAATCTGGAGAGGACCATAACTTCAGTCTGTTTCTTCCCTTCACAATTGATTGGCATGCAAAGGCCTCTAACAGGCAGGGCAATTCCACACAAGAACTGTGGTGATCAAGCAGATGTTAGAGGTATTATTACAGTTAAAATCTGTACAGTGAATGTGTGTGTGTGTATAGGTGGGGTGGGGGGAATCAGGCAGCCATCTCAGATTTCATACAGTTCTTTCTTCAGGCATGCTGACCTATCCCGGTTTCACAAATACCTTAATTCAGGGGAAGGAGAGGGTATCAGATTCATTTTCCTAACTATCCATGTTTAGATTTGCAGATCTATCATAATGAAGACAGAAAACCCTGAATGAGTTGAAACAGGTTTTTTTTACTCATGTCCAATAAGCAACAAGTATGGGTGCGTTTGCCATGATACTTAAGGAAAAGACTGTCATAGTTTACAAGAGAGTTTACAAAATTACTGCTCAGATTCTGTAGGGCCTAGATACGTTTTGAGCACACATTATTTGGTTACGTATACAACATGTGCACCTGTGCATATTTAGAACTTCAGTTTTAACAACACTATCCATCTTCGTCTAGGTCTGCACATGGCTTCCTGGTAATAGGACACAGCGGCTACTGCAACGTCTGGCTTCACATCACTTTTTCTCGTAGTAAAACCACTTGTCCACTGGAGTTGGCAGAAAAGGATGAAGAAGAAATACACCTTTACTATCATTACAGATCTAAAACATATATAAGGTATCACAACCCACCATGACAATCTGGAATGACATCAAAGAAGCCAGTTACACAAGGTCCAATTTCCTTTTAATCTGCTGCCCATAAGTTTATAAAAGGAGAAAGTAGAAGCAGCAGTACTGAGCCTGGTGGAGCAAAGTGGTCAACTTGTAGCATTGCAGTCAAAAACTCTGCTGACGAGCTAAGTTTGATCCTGACAGAAGTCAGTTTTCAGGTAGCTGGCTCAAAGTAGACTCAGCATTCCATTCTTCTGAAGTTGGTAGACTGAGTACCCAGCTTGCTGGGAGTAAAGCGAAGATGACTGGGGGAGGCAATGGCAAACCACGTGTAACAGTCTGCCTGGTAAATGCCAAGGTGTGACATCACTCCATAAAGCAATAATGACCTGGTGCTTGCACAGGGGACTACCGTTACTTGTAAAAGCAGCAAATCAGAAACTTGGAACCCATGGAGGGAAGCTTTGCTTGGTACAAAACACATTTGTATCTGACGTTACGGAAGGCAGACGTGGCTTAACACTTATGGGCAACTGTTTTTTTTTTTTTTTAAGAAGATGAACAGGGAATAAGTAATAAAAGCAGGCTGGAGAAACTGGGTCCTAGACCAAGGATGTTCAAAGTATTTTAATATTGACACCCTGTGTCTTAGTTTATGAAAAGGTAAATATTGAATGATTGTCAATTCCTAGTTTTAAGCACTCCTGCAAACAAAGATGGAGATCTTACAAGTTATAATTAATTCCTGGATTTCTAAGAGACAACATCCCACACCATTCTCAGACTGTCTAAGTTCAGGAAGCTTACCATCAGCTGGTATTGGATTGGCAGATCCACAAAGTGGTACCTGAAATGGAGACCACATTGAGTACAGAATTATTGTTCTAAAAGGGTAACCGTGGTAGTGTCTTACAGAAAAAAATAAATAGGTCATATATAACCACCCATCATTAACAATATGTAGGTTTTACTGCAGAATTAAACTGTTTGCCCAGCAGTCAGCTCCCCATACTAGTGCTAACTGGAAAACAGCCAACAACTGCTTCAATATTTGCTGTATATTCGCTGTATAACTGCACGTTTGAAGAGTGTATCGAAAAGAACATCTGATGGAATCTTATAACAAAATGAATTCCTGGGATTTAAAAAACACTGCATTTCAAGTGCCAGTGAGAAAAAAAATGTTCTAGGATAAACTAAAGGCAACAGAATTGTAATTTGTCCCCTGTGATTACCAAATTCTTAATATGTTTTCAGCCACCGCCTTAATGTGTGCCCCTGTGACAGAAAGGGAGTCTTGCTTTAATTGCCCCAGGGCATAGGTAGGCCTACTTGTTAAATCACCCAAATTCTGCAGAGCATCCTCAAGATCAGTGGTTCTCAACCTGGGGGTCGGGACCCCTTTGGGGGTCGAACAACCCTTTCACAGGGGTCGCCTAAGACTCTCAGCATCAGTGTTCTCCATCTGCAAAATGGATAAATGTTAGGGTTGGGGGTCACCACAACATGAGGAACTGTATTAAAGGGTCACGGCATTAGGAAGGTTGAGAACCACTGCTCAAGATTAAGCTTGGGTTTCACTTTTTAAAAAAATCACAGCTAAGCCTCTGAGGATGCTGTATTCTGTAGCAATACCAGAGTCAGGAGCTTATCAGTACTAGTGTGGAATCATAGAATAGATACTGCCCCTGCCAATTAGAATGGTACCCCAGCACATCAGGGGTATCAGAGTTAACCAGAATTGCTTACCGCTTCCACAACAGCCTTAGCAGTTGCTTGATTGCAGTGGAAAGGACTGTCTGATAAAGTTGCATTTGTGCTAGAAGAGAAACACAATTGTAAAGATAAGCGACTTTTCTCAAGAGTACATCTCTCCACATGGGGATCTTGAAAAAATGCCTGAAACATTTAGCAAGACACAATCAGATATTTGTACTGAAAAATGCATGGATCTATGGCAACTGCTTCGTAATGTGCACACAGCTTCAGCAGAACAGTAACTTACCAGTTCATTTCTCCCCCATCTTTCTTTTTATATATTAGAGCTTTCCAGCATTCATGAGTGCCTTTGATGATGTCTATCGCAAAATCCTAAGATTTTTTAAAAAAGAAAATAAAGTTCAGTGCCTCCTGCAACAGTGCATCACGTGCACTGTTAAGAATATCTTCTGACATAAGAAAACTTTCAGATACATTTTTGTAAACACAGAATTCTGCACTGTCCCATTCCAGTTTTTCCCCAACTTTTCCAGCCTTCATATTTGTTTTCTGTACATGTCTGCTTCATCCTTTTGGATTCTGAGCTTGTATAGAAAGGGCCCCTTCCCCACCAAAACAGAGACACACGCTATTTCAGGTATTCTGAGTACAAACATATGCTTTGATTCCTTGTAATTTTTATCAATGCAGAACAGCAACAGGCTTAAGCTGTCAAGCTTTGACAGGCTTTTGGCAGCATACACAAACACGTACCTTGTCTTTAAATTCTCCGTTGAATGCAAACTTGTTTTCTGGCTTCCCATCAGGCACCTTATATCTTCTAAACCAATCCACTGTAGCTTCCAAGTACCCAGGTTTAAGCCTCCTGACGTCATTGATAGCTGACCGGAAAGGGGAGAGAAGCACGTATTGAGAATCCAGTCCAACAGGTGGCATTAAGCATCTCACTAACAGTATCAGTCACTGTAGACTGGAGGGTACGTGACCCAGATTCAAATGCATTCTCTCCCCACCAAAAAAAGTATGTTTCTTAATATCTCACTTTGTAACCCACCCTTCAGAAATTCACAGTTCCATTCATATAGCAACTTGGGAGGTGTTTAAGAGGACAGACAACTTTGCAGAACTTCTGAAGCACTACTGGTAGTATTTAAAAAATAATCACAGAGTCCCAAAATGTACAAATCTATAGTAGTACCGGTATTCTGATTTCTCAGCAGTTGCTGAGGGTGACAGTCCCACTTGATCACCACAAATTGTCCACACGATAGTGATCCAGTTTAAGGCATCTAGCCACATGCTGTCCATATCAATAATTCTTGAAGGATAGAAACCCAAGAAGCAAGTACACCCAGCAAAGGATAATTTTAAAATAAGCTGCTTCTTACAAAGGTGGTGCTGTATGTATGGACACTGACTTGGAAGTCCTCCCAGTGCCAAGTGAATGGGGTTGGGTCTAGGTACAGAAGTTTCTATAGCTTACAGTACCAAAAACATCTTTGATTAGCCTCTGTCTAGAAGGGTCTCCAGATAATGCCTGCTCTTGCAGCAGACAACCCAGATCTGGGATCTCTTTTCTGGGATATGAAACCTCAGATTCAGTGACTACAACAGTTGGCTCAAGTCCTCCAAATCTGATCTGGTTCATGTGATGGGGATTCCACAGATTTTCTTACACCTTCTTTATGCATGCAAATTCAGGAGGAGAAAGATTACCATTATCCCCTTCCCATAAGATTTGGGGTCCGGCAGTGATAACAGCCTGTGACATAAAATATGCTGCTCTCGTTAAACAAGCATCACACCCGCGTTGCTCTGGACAAAGTCCTCAGCCTGCCACAGTGAGCATTTAAAGGGCTTTTTTGTTTATAAGGGGTGAAAGCAAAACACAAAAGACTCCCTCTCCTTGCTTCTGGGATACTCACTGTCATAACTTGCAGCTTCAGGGTCTTCAACATTGATTGCAATGACCTTCCAGTCGGTCTCGCCTTCATCAATCAATGCCAGCGTACCAAGGACTTTCACTTGAATTACTTCTCCTCTGCTGCACACCTAAAGCCAGAATGGTGTAGTGGTTAAGAGTGGACTGTGATCTGGAGAACCAGGTTTGTTTCCCCACTCCTCCACATGAGTTTGCTGGGTGACCTTGAGCCAGTCACAGTTCTCTCAGAACTCTCTCAGCCCCACCTGCCTGACAATGTGTCTGTTGAGGGAAGGGGAAGTGATTGTGAGGCGCTTTGCTTAAAGATAGAGAAAACGGGGTATAAAAGCCAATTCTTCTAGAGGAGGAACACTCTCCCAAACCTCAAGTTTCCCTGTCTAATAAGCCAAAATAGCTTAAAGAAATGGAAAGAAGCTTAGCTGTGCTATGCATATGATGTGCAGCTGTCCAGCAACATGCTGAATGGTTATCAGTTCTGCCTAGAGCAGGTGTCCTCAAACTTCTTGAGCTTGTGGGTACCTTGGAATTCTAACATCAGATGGTGAATGCAATCAGAAAACGGCTACTGTAAGCAATGGAGCCATATACAGAAGAGGCTCACATACAGGGGACAAGAGGAGTAAGTACCGTGGGAAAGAGTAGCAAGGGAGAAAACCAACACTGTGCCAGGAAGGTGTTTTCCAGTACTATGGTGCATGAGTATCAAACTTGGAACTAGTGTTATTGTGTTTGTGAGCTTTTAAAAAAAAGTAATTGCTTTTGCACTATAGCAATCTATTACCACATATCTATTTCCATTTCAAATTTTAGTTCTTCTGAACTCAGTTTTCATTTTTTTTAATGTGAATGTCTATAACATTTTTCATTGCAGAGATATCAAGGAAAAGACCCCTTTTTGGTCCCTTTGGTCCAGCTTTGGTCCCTTTTGGCCTGGAAAGGGATGGGGTGGAGAATGTTCGAGACAACTGCAGAGATATTATTTGAAAGGTGATCTTGTGGTATACTGCATGTGTGTGAACTAAAAAGGAATGGCAAGTCACCACGGTAGCTGCAATGATCATGTATCAAAGAAGAAAAGAAGGGGGTTGCACCAAGGCAAAACAAAGGCAAGGAAAAAATAATCAGAGGGAAATGAACTCTTCAATAAATTTCCAACCCCTACACATTTTATGTGCAGCTTGGCCGGGGGAATATGATAATAGAGAAAATAACACAAAATTATAAGCATATGTGTTAAAATTATATAGAAAAAAAATATACATAGGGCAATTCACAGAGCATGTCCAGAGTGTAATATCTAATTACATCTAAGTGTTGAGAAAATTAAAAAAATATACTATGTATTGTAAATTTACAAAGAAGTCACATTTTAAATTAACATCAATTAGTACTGAAAAAACATTTGACATCCACTAACACATCTTTTTACTTTATTATTTTGTGTTATTTTCTGTACATGAAACGTTTAGAGGTTATAAAAATTCTTTAAAAATCCATTTCCCTCTGCTCTGTGCACCATAGACCCAATGCAGGGCATGCATGCAAAGGAAGAGTCAGCAAATAGACAAGTTATAAAACACCCAAGCATAAGCTCTGTCACCAATACGCATGCCTCTGCATTCACAGCAAACATGAAAGCAACATGAAGAATCCTTACTTAAGAAGCTTATGAAAAGCTCTCCACCTCTTTAAAGTTCCATTATGGCTTCCTACACAGACCAAGTTATCAACCACTAATAAGAACTCATGAGCTCAGATCACAGTTTGGTCATTTATTCCTTAACGCTCGTCTCCCATGTTGCTATTCCTCCACCCACACTCATATTCTGTCCCCTCTGGAAGATGCCAGTTTGCAATTCCCATTTTGTGCAAAATACAGCTTATACTTTTGGTCGCCAAGCAAATCATTTTGTGCAAAGCTATATTTTTTTCCTGGCTCACAGGTTAATGACAGGGAGGCAATCCAAACACGACAGGGAAGTGAAGGGGAAAAGCGTATCTCTCCACCTAAACCAGTTATGACTTTACCATCATATTTCATTATAGTACTTTAAAGATAAGCTTATACCAACAGTTTGGGAAGCCAAATTCAATGAAACATTCAGTGAAATGAGAGTTACACCTGCAGTGTAAGAACTTGGTTACCTTGTTTCCAATTTCACAAACATCAATGGGATCATTATCTCCACAACAGCCAGTATTTTCATCTTTATGTCCAGGATCTTCCCACGTCTAAGGGGGGGAAAACATCAAAGTTTTAAATAAGTAGACGTGTGCTGCCTTATCCCTGACACTGAGCAGCATAAACATCTATTATTTTACATTATCAAAGAAGAAAGCTGTTACGTTGATATGTACCAGGGGGCATACATTGAAACATAGAACCATAGAACATACATAGAACCAGGGGGCATACATTGAAAATGCTGGGGGGAAGAATTAGGACTAATAAAAGGAAACACTTCTTCACGCAACGTGTGATTGGTGTTTGGAATATGCTGCCACAGGAGGTGGTGATGGCCACTAACTTGGATAGCTTTAAAAGGGGCTTGGACAGATTTATGGAGGAGAAGTCGATTTATGGCTACCAATCTTGATCCTCTTTGATCTGAGATTGCAAATGCCTTAACAGTTCAGGTGCTCGGGAGCAACAGCCGCAGAAGGCCACTGCTTTCACATCCTGCATGTGAGCTCCCAAAGGCACCTGGTGGGCCACTGTGAGTAGCAGAGAGCTGGACTAGATGGACTCTGGTCTGATCCAGCTGGCTTGTTCTTATGTACCCCTCCACCAAGTTGAAGCCTTCTAAAGTAGCTTTGAAATTTCCTGCTGCAAATTCACAGCCACTAAGAACAGCTGCCAGTAGCAATTTCTCTTGTTAGAAAGAAGGACCTAGGAAATACTTATTTCAGACAAGAGACAGGCCTTTTCCTCAAGTACATGAAGCATTTGATACTTTGGCACATGAAGTCTAGACAAGCATAACAAATAGACAGGCTCATGTGAATGAAAGGTCAAGAGACTTGCATGAGACACACATTTGTGTACGTTTAGAAGAGCTGCAGCTTGCAGGGAATCGGGAGGAATAAAAAAAGGCTAGGGAAATAACGATCTCACTTGCCAGGGGAAACTATCATTCCTGATTGCTTTAATAGAAACTGACCCAACTTCCCTTTAGGTCAGAAGTAGAATTGTTATATATTTGGCAAAACTCCCAACCCAGAAACATTTTACACAATTGGATTTTTCACAGTATCCTTGCAAGCTCAATTCAACTGGACTCATAAGACTACCAGCTTAAAAGCAGTCAAAAGTATTCTCCACAGGATCCAGAAAAACAACATTTACATGAGCAAGGCAAGTGAGAGGAGATTTTGCAACCGGATTTAGGAAGCCTCGGAACATGTTAGAAGACAGGTCTGGAAGTCTAATAAAGATGTCCAGGGGTTGGAAATGACCATGCCAACCAGTTATAAAGATGTGCCTGACAACGTCATCAGTCTTGTTTTCCTCACATGAAACATCAGAGCATCTTACAGCAGGTAGAAACCCACAAGAACACTGACAAAGATTGATAAGAGACAATGAGCACAAACATCTTGGATGTAAGTTGCTTGAAGCCGTTAACAGGCCACAGTTCAAAAGCTGGAGCTACATAGTTGGTTGGATCCAATCTTGGCCATTCCCTTCCTTATTATAGCCCCAATGCCACATGACGTTGTCCATGCAGGCCCTGAGACTCTAAAAACACACTTTTTGCTGGTCAAAGAGGGTCTCCTCCTTTCCATCTTTTACCATCAGTAGAAAAACTGGTTGGATTTAATCCAGTGTGACACAGTTTCAGAAGACAAGGTTTCCTGATTCCACGGGCCACCAACATAGTACCCACAGATTCCTTTCCTGGTGGCAACCAAGAGTTTTTAGAAAGTAGTAGGTGGTGTCAAGTGGAGTTTTTATCCAGCAAGGATTCTGACTCTGCAGATTTTTTAAAAACCTTGCTTTGGCAGCAGCTGCTGCCGCAGCACAAGGATCTTCACTGTGGCAGCCATTTTTGTGGCTGGTTTTGCTTCCCACAACAGCCGTTTTACGGCAACCATTTTGTGGCTGCACCCACCAGGCTATATCAAAATTTCAAAGGCACCCACAAGCTCAAGAATGTTGGGGACCCTGCCCTATTCTCTTTTGAGAGAGCTCAGTTAATGTTCTAATCATGCACAGGTGTCAAACTCGCAGACCTCCAGATATTATGGACTACAGTTCCCATCATTCCCTGCTAGCATGATGCTGGCAGGGGATGATGGGAACTGTAGTCCATAACATCTGGAGGCCCGCGAGTTTGACACCTGTGATGGTTCAGTCAATATCTAGCCTTCCCTTTTAGAAGCATTAGGTACTCAACAGAATTAAGATGCTTCAGGTGTTAGGAGAATGGGTTTCTTTGCAGCCACTGTGTCTGCTTAAGCATAAAAAACCTGCTTGTTTACAACATTCAGAACACTCTTCCCTTTCTCCCGAGAGTCTACCAACTACTCAGCTGTGTAGTGAAAACAATTTCCCCCTCATTAGTGTTAGGAAAAGATCAGACAGACAAAACTTAGTTTTCCTAACTTGGTGCACTGAAATATAGCACTTCCCAGAGGCATCACAATAAACACTAATGCTCAACAACTAACAAGAGAGAACAGGAACAGTATTTTAATGTACCTGTGGAATAGCACCATAATTCCAGATATATCCCCTGTGCGGAAATACATTAGCAACGTAACGTAGCTTTCCTTTCTTCACATCTTGCTTAATTGGGTTTAAAGGATCTTTGGTCGCAATCTGAAATGAAATAATTCACTTTGTGTGGCACTCATAGAAGAATCAATAAGTAAATCCATTTACTCAATCCAAGGATGAGGCTTTTCATAAAGAAGTGGAGATGAACAGTCACATTACATAGCCAGATGAATAGCAGCTCTAAATACTCAGCCACTGTCTTAATAATGTTGAAGGATTCTGTTTCCCCGAGAAACACTCCAATATTTTGTACTTTATCATTTTCCTATTATTAACAAACCTATAGCACAAACCAATGCCTGCTTACTCTACAGAGAATCACACTTCATAGATGATTCATGGATTTACAGCCTCAGAGAAATTTCTGACATCGGTTCTTTGATCTGTCTAGTATATTTTTTATACAGCTTTCTCTCCAAAGAGCAACACACATGGCTGTCCCATGTCCATTTTATCCTCACAACAATCCTGCATGGTAGGATCGGCTGAGAGAAAGAATGGCTCACCCAATGACCCCTCTTTTCATGACAAAGTAAGACATTTCAGATCTGACACCTTGATCCACAAAGGCTACTTCTCTAGCCAGCACATGGATTTAGGCTGTTCCACAGGGGTATTTTCCCCTCCATGGAAAGCAGAGACACCTCAGATTAAAGATCCACAGGACTTTGGGCTCATTTTTGATCAGGTTTCCTGGCACTTCCAGGGATTTCCCCTCTAATCCAGACGGGGGGGGGGGGAGTCCCCTTTGTTAAAAGGGAATCTTTAGAGTGACCACAGAGGCCCATCCCATGTGAATACTCCCTTCATTGCCTCTACAGTAAGGGGGAGGCACAGCTGAGATCCACTTTCAAAAAGGTGGTTTTGCTGCCACGCACTCCCCCCCCCTCCCCGACCTCAAAGGGCTCCCCTGTTCCCTGCTGAGATACACTGTAATGTTACAGTGCATACAGGGGGTCTCGGGTGCAGTGAAAGGCTGGGGGGTGCAATTGCCACCTTTCCTACACTTTGAATAAGCACAACAGGAGGAGAGCGGCAGAGTCAGGGAGTGGAGGCCATTCTCATCCATTCCTACACTGCCTGACATTACTGCCATGGCAGGGATGAAAAAATGCACCTCTGCATGGAAGCAGACATGGACAGTGAAGCAGAATATTTAATAAAGCTAAATAAAGTATCATAACTCCACAGCACTCAGAACCAAAACGGAGCAGGGTTATATTATAACATAGGGAAGGTCTGGTCTGGGCCCTGCTGTGCTAAGCCATAACCAGCCAGAGTTGCCAAGCAAAATAACAAGTGAAAAGTGAAACTAAAGGAAACACTTTTTTGCCTCACGGGATAATGTTAAAATAACTGAACAATACATGAAGGGAACATCACCAAATTCACCATTCGCCATAATAGAACACTAAGAGAAAGCCAAGGCAAAAAGTACAGTTTCATCAAGAAATTACCTCCATCTTAGCATTAGTCCATCGAGGTACTTCCACGACCATGTTGAACAAATTCTGAAAAGAAGTCAGGAAGATATACACCATCACTATAAGCTAGACCTGAATACATAATTACAGAATGATCCTATACAATTGATAATTTTTCTTTTGCATAGCAAAACTGATATATTTTAATCATTAACTGGACAAAGCAAAGGAGTGAGCACGGGTTATTCTTCCAAGAACAGCGAAGGATGGAACCTTATTTGAAAAGTGACTATTTGATAATTGGGGGCAGCCTTGCCTTTGAGTTCCTTCCAATTCCAGTTTCAACTATTGACAGAACTGGGGTGGAACATGGGACGGAGATATAAAAATAAGCCCTACTATGCTAACTCAGGACAGCCGTTAAAGGTACATTTCCCTTTGTAGTTTAGTCTAGTACAAGAGTCCATTATCAAGTCATTAGCACATATTAAAAGTGTAGGGCTCAAAGTTTAAGGACCATTACTGTGACTGACTTAACTTGTAAAAGATTGTATGGCTTGCAGTGATTGTTGAGCTTTTTGTATTTACTTAGCAGTAATAAAAGCAGCGAACTCTGTGTTGTAAAACAAACCGACAACAAAATCTTGACAAAGTAATCATAAGACACCCCCCCACCCCCCAATACTGCAGCTCTGAACTGCTGCAAAATAATTAATGCACCCAGACGCATACACCCCAGCCACCTTTACACTCAAAGACCTCTATCATGCCTGGCCCTTATTTATTTATTCTTTCCATTTTTAACCCACCCTTTTGCAACCAAGGCAGGCGTACAAACAGATTTCACAACAATTGAATCCAGGATGAAAGAGAAAACACTTCTACTGCTCTCGTCAGATTAAATGCAGACTATGGACTACCTTGTTAGTAGCCTTCTTAAGCTGGCCAAGAGCCACTGTTTAGCTACCCCAGTGAACCCTCAGGAACTCATGCCCAGAGAGATGACAGAGTAACTAGCCCAGACAGAGGCAATGGTAATTAAGGTTATGCACACAATGAAGTGAGGGTCAGAAACTTATTTTGTTATATTCTGCTTCCTTCCCAATGAGGACCCAGAGCAGATTACATGGTTTTCTCTCCATGTTATCCTCATGACAACGCCAGTTAGGTAGTGAGGCCCAAAGTCACCAATGAACTACCATGACCAAGAGGGAATTCGAATCTGCATCTCCCAGATCCTAGTCCAATGCTCTAACCCAGTGGAACTTACTCCATGGCTCACTGAGAGCTACAATTGCAATTCCCATCAACCAGAAGAGCCACATGACTACCGTATGCCCTGTGGCTAACTCCAAACACACATGTACAATAATACAAAATATAGCCAGGCGCAGAGTGGTGTTACCCAGCTTTCACAGGTTGTGAACTTATTTCTAAGGAATCTCCACCAGCTGCTAAGAGTGTAACAGCACACAAATATCTTAAAGTAGCAATGGGGAAAATAATTTGGCTTAGCAATGCGAGAGGCAGGCTGGGTAGGGATCTTTTTAGACTATGTATACCAGAAATGGCTTGAAACGTATCTGCAGAGAATTCACAAAAGACCAAATTGCAGTTTAAATATTTTTATATAAATGTTGGTTCCAATCAATCACACAGTGAGAAGTCAAGGCACATACACACAGTTCCTAGTATATAGACAGGGAGGAAAGATAGGTGGGAAGATAGAATGGGATTTGGGGAAGCAGGGGGTCATATGTTACCTAAATCAGCTGAAGAAAGTCTAGAAGAAGGCAAGGATTCAAATGACCAGTATCTGAATCCAGGCAAAGGACAAATTCGTGTCTCAACCCAACCAGACCAAGAGAGGTACAGGGTAGTATTGAGCACTGGAGTTGGGGTCCTCAGTACTTTTATACCCTTTTGCCCAGGTAGGGGCGGGAGCAAGTGAGTTTTAAGTTTCATTTTCCTAAATTCTCTGGAACTTCCCATACTGGTCTTGCTGGCTTGAGCTAATCAAAAGCTCTTCTATTGTTCTAAGTACCCGGGACAATGGGAGTCAATTGCTCTTAGATTAAATCAGGAAGCAGAGAATGGCTTTATGCACAGTAACTCTTTGCAGCCTCCACTAAGGTTATTCAAATTTTGCAGAGGCTTGTGATTAGGAAGGTATTGATTGGTTTTGGGAGATTGTATCAATAGGTTGAGGAAATGCAAGGAAGCAACCATTTGTTGCAGAGCCATTTTCTGAAAAGGTGTAGTGAAATATAGCATCAGATACCAAGGAGGTTTTCAGTGTCTATTGTGTCAAAGTAGTTCAGTGAGGTGTGGTAATCAAGATCATGTCTATAGTTAATGAGGCTTCCAGATAATTGCCTGGAGTAACTCACAAATCCAACCAAACAGACTGTTTTGCCTTAGGCTTGCTCTCAGTTTGGACACTCTGCTATTCACCCATACAAACAAGGAAACTGGCATTTTGCAGCACATAGCATGAGAAACAATATGAAATCCAATATTGCATAAGGCAGGGTATACAGGGCAGGGTTACAGTGGGAAGCTGCAGTATTGCAGTCCAAGTTTTGCCCACGGCCTGAGCAGCCGGCTCAGTTGACTCAGACTTCCATTTTTCCAAGGGTAGTAAAAGGAGTGCCCAGCTTGCTGGGGTAAAGTATTGAGAAGTGGGAAATGCAATAGCAAAAAAAGTATGCCTAGTGAACATGGTGATGTGACGTCACCCCATGCATCGGTAATAACTACCTTTACCTTTAATATTACATATGTAGCTATAATATTTTTACCAGAGTACATCTACACATGTACAGGCATCTGGAGTGAGGAGAGTCTCTTTGCCTTCTTGCTGTCTCCACAGCATAAAGTCCAAAAGGTTGGGCAAGAGGGTGAGATTGTCAGGGGGTCCAAGGATAGCAAGCAGGTCACAAAGAAAAGGGAGTAAAACCCACCACTATCACCACCACCACTGTGGCCAGCTTGATAATTTCCCAGGTAACTGCTACCACTGAAGTTGTGGCTCTGCTTTCTCTTGTATGCAGCCAATTTGCTCTCCTCCCAGGTGCTGGGATGAGAACACAGAGGCTGCATGGTTGGGGGCATTTCTTGGAGGGGACAGATGTTTACTTCCACCCCAAGTATGGGGCCCCACAGGGAGGCTGACAGCTGACCCATCTTCCAGTCCCTCTGCCAACCACTGGAACCACCAGCCAACCACAAGTTCTGCCAGGCAATGGCCTTGCCAGTGGTGGGATCCAAAAATTTTAGTAGCAGGTTCCCGTGGTGGTGGGATTCAAACTGTGGTGTAGCGCCAATGGGGCTGGGCGTGGCACGACAGGGGCGTGGCCAGGCATTCCGGGGGCAGGGCATTCCAGGGCAGGGCTGTGGCAAGGACGCAGCTGCTGCACCGGTCCTTGGGCGGGAAACGAATGCACGCAGGCGCAGGCTGCCACACACGCTGGTGCACCTCTTGCTACACTGCTTCAAGTTCTGCATGCTACTGCTGAGAGGAGGGGCACAACTAAGGCAAAAATCACGTGGCAAAATCACCAATTAGTAACATTCTCTCGGCACACACAAATAATTAGTAACCTACTCTCGGGAAACTGTGAGAACCTTGCCTATTTTACTGGGACATGTGGCAGGAACCACAGTGAGAACAGTCTGAAGAGCCACAAGTGGCAAATCAAAGAGCCATTTTCAGCACCTAAGACACTGAGTATCATCACTTTAACCACTCTACCACACTGGCTCTACTTTTCCTATCATATTTTCAGAAATTTAAGATTAAAAAGATATGCCTCAGACAGAAATTCTGAACTACAAGTAAGAGACTCAAACAAACAACATTACAAAATGCAACCTTCTGTTCCACCCTGAACAAGGCCTATCTAATGTCTTACAGAAGGGCTCCCCAACATTTTTGAGCCTTCCACCTTTGGAATTCTGATAGAACATGGAAGGCGCAGCCACAAAATGGCTGCTGCAGAGGGTGGAGCCAGCCACAAAATGGCTGCTACAATTTACCTTCAGCCACACAGTGGCAATCTTTGTGCCAATGGTGACAGTTGCTGCCAAAGCAACAGTTAAAAATTGGTACAATCAATCAGATCTCCGATGGCCAATCAAAAGCCTTGCTGGACAAAAGCCCTACCTGGCCCTGCCTGCTTCCTGAAAACACTTTGAAGGTGCAAGGAAAGATGATGATGGGTGCCATGGGGCCCACGGCCACCACATTGCAGACCACTTCTGTGGAGCCGTGAACAAAACAGGAGAATAAGGTATGAACTGGCTTCAGCTTGATCAATAGCAAAACCTGTGGGGAAAACCCCGTTCTTCCTTCAGTAGGGGGAAAAAAATTAAGACAGCATCCATAAAATTATGCAGATATATGTGTGAAACAGAGATTCTACACCCCTTTGGGAACTTTTAGCTCCTGGAGCAACATAAACTACAAATTACATTCCCCAGCTGGTTGGTACAATTTTAGGTTTCAAGGAGTTTGACTTATCTGCCATAAACATTTCCACTTTAATTACATGTAAATGTATTTAATCTGCTTGATGAGAACTTTTATCAAGATCAGCCTATGGATGCAATGAATGTTGCAGGGAAGGAAGGCAAGACTGCATGGCAAAATAATCTTGACGGTGGTTATTTTCTGGAGGCAAGAGAAACTTTCAGACTAGACTATGCAAGTTTTAAAATTCTTACGTATGATAAGAAGCAGATTAGCTTTGCTATGCTTCAGACAATCACTAAATTCTAAAATATAGAAAGGTACAGAAAAACCACATTTATTTAAAAGAGTAAAATGAAAACAACAGCAAGGCACTGATAAATTTAGCAAACTGCAAGATACTTTAGAATCCTTCCAAGATCTGAAAAATAACAGGATTAGGGTGCAAGAACTGATTTAGCAATGATTAAATAACCTTTTCCGCTAAACTCGACTCCCTACCAACGCTGCTACTGAGCTTGTGCAGAACACTGAAGGCTGACCTGGAGAGCCATCCCTGCAATAAAGAGAGAAACGTGAAGTCTAGCTTTAGGGTGCATTATTTTGTCGGTAGCACAATAAAATGTTTGCTTTTATCCATTAACTTTTAGATTCCTGGGTCAATCAGATAAGCACCCCTCCTCCAAACAGGCAGGATTCTTCTCACACACAGAGGTAGTTCTGTGGCTGCAACAGGACCGCTGGCTTTCACTCCCACAGTTCATAAACCATCCAGTACAACAAACTTCTGCTCCCCCACCCCCACTCCAGGAGAGGCAAGCTCTGGCAAACGCTTTTGCTGCTGATCACAGTCACCAGATGATGCCTCTAAGCCATTTTATTTCTTTAAAAATTATCTTGATTACAGTCACTCCAATATTTGGACACATTGTGATGGCACAATTTTCTCCATACCATAATACTCATGATCCCTACATTCGCAACTCTACTGACAACTCTGCTCTTTCCCCTTTCCCCCTCATCCCATCTACGATCAATGCCATCTACGGTTGATGCCATTTGATTCTTTGCCACCAGGATGGATCTTTGTGTTGAGCCTAGAAATCCCACTTCCCAAATCATGTATCAAATATGAATTACTTGTCACACACATACATGCTTTTTTCACAATGGGCAACAGTAGACCATAAAAGGATCTCTCTTGATTTTACAAAGATATGTTGCAGAAAGTAAAGATCTTAAGGGTCTAATTTAAATTTTGACAGGGAATATACTGTCAAGGCCAAGCCAAATCTTGCTTCACATCTTCCCAGTAAAAAAATGCATGACACAGTTCTCACTTCTGCTCCAATTTACTGGCAGTTACTTGAAGAACTGTATGCAATAATCACTTTTTAAAATACATACTCCAAGGAGACAAGCACATAAACACCACTTTTTTGCCATTGTATTCAGAGGTTCATAGTAGCCACAGTAGTTCCCATATATTAAAAAACAGTTTTATAGAAAGTGAAAGAGAATCTTGAGACAGCATGTAGGAGTAACAAGGTTTCGCTGCACCAAAATTAACTGCCAATCAAAAAGTGACAAGGTATCTAGGGGAATGAATGAAATAAGATACATGTCACACACATACATGCTTTTTTCATGGTGGACAGAAATGGACATTAAATGTTAAACCTGTAATCATATACAAATTCACAATAAAGAAAAATGAGGTGGAAGAGAAAAAGAGCAGTACAAAACTCACAAGCAGATGAATCGTATAGATTCTCAGCCCTATCCAATAAAGTATACAATTCTGAATTGTTAAGAATTCCTAGGGAGTGACGAATAGCTATTACAGAGCCCTGAATGCAGGCTGGAAATGTTATAGCCATCTTCTTATGCAATTATCAATGGGAAGCTGTGACAGAAATGGCTTGCCTAGACACGGTTGTAGATTAAGAGCCAGAATCTCAGCCTCATCTGTGCATTCCACCCAGCCCAGACCCCCAACCAGATATACTGCTCCTGTTTTGATTCTCCTGGTTCTCCTGGTTTTGCCCTTATAATCACAATTCTGAATCCAGCTGGCTTTCTTACTATTTTCCTCAGTTTCTTTAAACCACACAATCAGCATTCCTCACTGCAACACATGTCCTCTTATCACACATTTCTCTGTAACTGAGCCAACTGCACATGCAATCAAGAAAAATGTGGCACCAAAGTCATTCTTGCAACATTTACAATTCAGAATGCAGCTTTACACTTATATGCATGGATATCTGCCTTTCCATGACAAAGATTTTAGCAATCTGTTCTGTTTGAGCAGCCCAAAAGTTGAAGGAACTCACCACTGTCAAAGTCCCTTCGTCCCACAAGAAGACTCAGAGGCCTCTCCACACGGGCCAATAAACATGCGTGTAGGGTAATGAAAAAACCGGGGAGGGGGGGGACTCCGGACAGATCCCACCCCTAAAATGAGTCTGCCCTGTAGACCTTAAAAGGAGTCTGCCCTGTGTTATTTCTCCCAAACTGGGTTTTTTTAGAATCGTGCTATTTGTGAGCCTTTTCAAAAATCCCAGGTTGCAGCTGCTTGAGAGCGATCGGCTGGGCAGGAGGCGCTTTATTCGCCTCCGTTTTCCTTTAAAAAAAATCACGACTTACATCTGAGTAGCTATTCAGGTGCAGAAGGTTGTATCATGAGACATCAGCATGGCTGTGGGGGTTCATTTGCGCATGCCTGCGTAGCTATGCATGGGTGGGAAGTAAATTTAAAAAAGAGAGAAGTGTCTCCATGCAAGGCACAACAGCAACCTAGATTGTTTCTGTGGACTCCAAATGCTGCCTGCATGGATGAATGTCAATGCGAAAATAGGAAATCAGGTTACTTTATCCCAATGAAACCCATTATACATTTGCTGTGTGGAAAGGACCTGAGGGAAGATCAAGAGCAAAATGCCCAGAACTGGGGAGTGAATCCTCAGTGCCCAGGGTAACGAGTTTCCACCAGCCCTGCTAACATTAGCCCTCACTGAGAGACCAAGGGACCAAGTCTCCAGCCTACCGTATGTTAATCAAGAAATCAGCCCTGCAAGATAGAACCTTGCTAGTTGAGTTTCGTGAACAATTACTTGGTAGCTGTAGCCAAAATAGGCAAAGACACTGGATTGAGATTGAAGCCCCAAAACCCAATAACGAACATCACAAGACTATAATTAATAAGGTTTATTAAAAGACAAATATAAAAAATAGTAAAACTAAGCAACTATCCTAGAATACGTAATCAGGCTTCAGTTCTTTGACCTGGATGTTAGACTGAAGATATAAAGTCCAGACAGAGCTCCAAGTCCAAAATTTAAGAAGCAGATATTTCAGCTGCATTAGGCTCAACCTGGCCAAAAAGAAAAAAGGAAGACCCAAAGGAACAGACTAGAATGAGTGGTCTTGTTTCATGACTACTTGAAGCTATCCTGGTCCTATGGTGCTAAGACACATAACCACGTACTTCTGCAGCTAGCACATAGTCACAGTCAAGTAACTCATCCCTGCCCAGAGTTACTTGGACTAATGTGTTGGGATCAGACTGCAAAACTCCATCTGAGTCTCTGGCCTTGAAGCTCCCAGGCCCACGACGACTGCACCTGTGTCTGACTCCATCTCGTCCCTGATCTCTCTGGAAACTGCGAGACAGTGTGACATTAATTTCCCAGAAAGGAGTCTTCAGTAACTTGACTAGGCCCAAAAGCCTGAATCAAAATTTGAGAGGCCAAGAAATGCCTAGACAAGGCCAGTTTCTTGGCAGCTATCCTTTCTACAAGTTAACATTTGAATAGTTTGCCACGCTGAATTATATACCGCCTCTGTGCACTACATGCCTGCTGAGATTGATAGAAATTTATTTAAAAAGTTCAGCAAATATTATGTACAAACATAACATTAGACAGGATGCTAGAAATAAAAGAAATGTAGTATCTTTGAATCCAACATAAGAAATGAGGAGAAATTTCTTTTTTACGTAAGAAAAAAAAAAGCCTAAATCTTGAGAGAGGCCAAGAAACACTTAGCACGTTTACAAGGAAAATGAAAGATGCAGAGAAAGCGTACGTTATAAGAACTGGACATGAAATATCCAGTTTCTCCATCTCTACTCCGACAGACCCAGCACTGCAGGAAGATTAGGTCACTCCTTGTTTCCTCCCATTGAAATTCAGGGACAGCTCAGAACTGCTTGTTCAGTGAAGGGAGTGAAAGGTAGAGGAGAAGCTGAAGAAGTCACTGACAACTTGAACTCAGGCAATAAAGAACTTGTTTCTCCAGCCTAGCTTGGAGCATACTGTGCTCAAACCATCGTCATTTTTAGTTTAAGATGTACTGCTTAAGAAAGATGCAGAGAATTGCCTTAACTGCCACATCAGGAAGACCCAGACAAACAGCACTTGCCCTTTTGATGGAAACCAAATCAAACTGGTTTCTACTCGCAAAATCCCCCTTTGCACTCTGCAAGAGAAACCAAAACCCTCAAGATATAATCACATGAATTATTACCTTAGGTGCATCTGCATACATTGGAATGTCATGTAATGGGGAGATGTATTGTCTTTTATTGTCCTCTGGAAAACAAAAACAAAGAAGTGATCAAGAGCAATTCCTCAGTTAGATGCAATATCAAAATAAGCCTCAAATACCATGGCTAGAAAGTTTAGAGAATTTGAAAACAAGGCCCGGCTTGATCAGTAAATTCTGATATCAATGAAACCAATGCTACAATTTGTAGGTCTTATAAAGTTCAACCCTTCCATCTTACACATAATACCTAGTCACTATGTCATGACGAATCAGTACTACCATAAAAATCTAAGACTGTCCTCTGCTCTGGATGCAGCCTCTAACCCAAGCTCATTCCTTTCAGATAGGAGATCACCAAGTGCCCTTTGACAAACACGTGTAATTTATAACACCCCCAACCGTTATTCAAGTACTTTCTCATTCATATCTGAGGCCACACATCATAATTCCATTACTCTTATGCCAAACAATCACAGACATCCCCAAATGATTTTCTGTACTAATAAACACACCTGTAAGAAGCATTTGTGAATTTGCCAATCACATCTGAGGGGTTTGGGGAGGGGGGGCAGATCTTCCCATATCCTTGTAGGTACGGATCAGGTGTAAGACACCCAGCAGAACACTTTCCATATGGTTAAAATATTCACAGGTGATGCAAGCACATACTGTATATACTGGCGTTTAAGACTACTTTTGAACCCTGGGAAATCATCTGTAAAGTCTGAGGTCGTCTTATACGCCGTGTACTCTTATATGGCGAGTATATCCCAAACTCTATATTTTAACTGGAAAAGTGGGGGGGGTCGTCTTATACACCCAGTCGTCTTATACGCCGGTATATACGGTAGGTTTTTACCATGCAAAACCATTCCCACACACTCACATGGAATACGGAAGGGGGGATTAGCTGCATCTAACAGAAATATTCTTTAAGATCTCCGGCATTTCTAGTTAAAAGATTTATTAGATAACAAATGTAGAAATGCCTAGAAAATGGCCGTTTGTCAATAAATAGGCATAATGGATGGCTTGATTTGCTATAAAGCCATCTGGAAAATTTCATTCTGATTTTGTAGTCAGGTAAAACATGTAAGGCTCATAACCAGCTTTTTGGATTCTCAAAGCTGTCTTAAGCAACAACAGTCTTTCATCTTTGCTCATAAGAAAATACCCTTGCATAAATTTCTTTTCCTCCTTTCATTCTTTGTTTACTGGAACAGGCAGTTCCTTTGCAGCTTGTCTCATAAAGAAAGTGAAAGTTATTCTCCCAAGCACAAGTTTATGGAAAGCCAATCCAAAGTCTTTGTTTTTAAAAATAGCAAAAAACCAGAATATTTGGCATAGCGTAGAAGGGAGGGAGGAAGTTGATGCAATGTCAAGATATAATCAGTAGAACTGCTTTGCCTTTTGAAACTGATGCTTTGATCAGGCAGCATTTCACAGTATACTAAATATTCATATGGCTTGTTTGTAACCTCTGCATTTTTAACTACTACTTGATGGCACACACTTACAATAGGAACTATGCTTTAGACAGTAAGGTCCATTAATTATACATTATAGGTACATCATCTCAAAAAATAACTTTTCATCAGAAAAAAAAACTCTACATGAACTTTATCAGACATCAATAGGAGTCCGACCATAAAAGCTCCAAAACAGAAAATTACTCTGACTAGTGTTAGACCCATTTTAGCAGCATGCATTATCTTAAATCCCACAGGATATTGCCCTACCAAGTTTAAATCTGTTACCCTCTCTGCAGAAAGATGTCAGGGATTGCTTCCTTTTGCTTAACTCAATGCAGGATCCCTTGGAGCAGACGACAATAAAATAACCAAGAAGCTGATTAACAAAATATAAAATAATATGCTCTAGGATGAGGGCCCAGAAAGGAAGTTGTGGTGATAGAAAGTGCTGTCAGGTCACAGCTGGCTTTTGGCGACCCTGTAGGACCCTGGCATGATGCTGGCAGGGGATGATGGGAACTGTAGTCCATAACATCTGGAGGGCTGCGAGTTTGACACCTGTGCTTTGGATTTTCAAGGAAAGAGATGTTCAGAGATGGTTTGTCATTGCCTGCCTCTGCACAGCAATCCTGGACTTCCTTGGAGGTCTGCCACCCAAAAAGAACCCAGGGCTGACCATGCTTAGCTTCCAAGATCTGACAAGATTGGGCTACCCAGGTCAGAGAAAGAAAATACGGAATAGTTACTAACCTTTTCCAATTCTAAAAGAGAAATTCCCATGAGCATAAGAGACTACAGATAAAACTTTGTGAACCATCTTTCATGTCACAGATACTTGGATGCTACCGATGCAAAGACCAAGACGTTCCATGAGAAAACTTTTATGGTACATCCTTGTTTAGAAAAATGGAAAACCAAGGCTAATTATGAAGAGTTGCCAGGAATCTCTCTCTACATTAGGTGGGTAGGCCACAAAGCAGTAAATGAATTTCTCTGTGGGTAAGTGTAAGGCAATTCAGGATGGAACAACAACTCTTAATATCAAACATATGCTACTGGGGTCTGACTTGGTTGGGCCTGAGAGATTGTGAGGTTGTGGCTTGATGAAAATGGCACCTTAGTGTGCAGCAGCAGTGAAAAAAATGACTGAGTCCTGTCTCTCAATAAACACAAGGAAAACACACAGGTGTGAACCAGGAAACAAAGGTGAACAATGGTGATGTATATAAGGAGCAACTGCCCTCTTATTCTGAAGAGAGCTGTTTGCTATATTCCTTTTTCCTGTCCAAGGGAATTTATAAGAATGCATGCCAAGACTAATTACTCAAAGAAAGGAAGACCGGGATTCAATTTTGGTATGAAGGGTAACTTACAGAAACAATTTAATGTCATCTCCTTCCCTTAAAACTGAAAGAGAATTCTGATTTGCAGAGCAGAAGAATAAGTAATGAATTCCCCTCATTGTGAAAGAGGGCAAAAAGGGATTGTGTAAGTTGGCCCAAAGCACTCCTTCATTCAAGCAGTTCAGTTCATTAATCAACTTATTTCTTCTGATCCAGTAAGAACACTTAAGCAAACATTTGTCAATGTCCTCTCTCTCCCACACAAAGCCACTTTTACCTTCACAGTGATAACTGAGACTCTGAGGGGTGTGGCATTACCGCGGAGGAAAGAAAATCGCCTTAAAGGATCATACTGTAGAAGGCTTTAGTTTTACAGCCACCTTCACTACTGATCTCTGGCAGTCAGGTCAGACTTTAAACTCACCTTTGTTTGTCATGTGGGGGAGGGTGGAATGGGAGCTGCTCACGAAGGGCTCGTTTGACAGTTCCTGCCACTTCACACAAGATATTTCCTAAGAACCCATTCCACCATTACAGATGGCTACTGCCCATAACATGACCCCATCATCTCTCCAAGCTAGCTCATGTCTTAAAGACATTCTGAAACGTGACAGGTCCTGATCCATTCTAAGCTCTCATAAAAGCAGACATTTTATACCATGATATGGAAGAAACAGCCAAGTTTACAGAATATGGGTTTGTGACCGTTTAGCTCCTTTTTTTGGATCATCCAGGAAAGAATGGTGTGTGTAAGTTTCACTTACATTACAAGCTAACAGCATCAAGTCAAGAATAATAATTAACGAATATGAAATATAAATGCATGAGTTTGTATATGTAGCCCAAATGGTCCAACGAGCCAATCTATACCACATAGACTTCATAGCAATCCTCGTTCCTTTTCTCACTAGAGGAGTGACAAAATTGAGAGTTCAACAGCCCTTTAATAGCTAAGTTTCAGGCCATGAGACAGAGCTTACTTTTCCAGATTCATGAAGTTCACATTTATGTGGTAAGATATACATCAGCTGCATGAAGCATATCTGCTTCACCCGCCTGACAATGGGAACTCAGACTCCCAAAACACTTAAGCTGCAATACATTTTGTTAAGTCTTTAAGGTGCTACTGGACACATTTAATTTTTTCTTGCCTGTTATTCCAGAGGACACCTGCTTTACAGCTTGAGGTCCCTCACACAGTCTTTCTGCATTTCTTCCTTCCTTCATTCTCTCATCTCCCTCTAGTTCCCTGAACAGGTGCTATTAGGCACCCAGTTCTCTCTTTTTACAAAGAATTACACAGGCACCACGATTTGTAAAGAGACAGAGATGAACTCAAGCCTGTGCTGGAAGCTACACATTCACACATGCAGCCAATTCTCAGCTGGCATCACTGGGTGTGGCATGCCCTTCCGAGCACAGGAGAGCAATCTGTGCACATGCTTACAACTATTTTTTATTGCATGCAATTGTTTTAAAAAGAATAATCTATGATTGCAGCAAAGCTACCTTAAGAGTCTTTTTCTGGACTTAAGCCAATATTTAATAAGCAATGTTTATGGATAAATTCAGAGGGCTAGCAATCTCACTCTGTTGCAAGAGTCTAGTGACATTTTCAAGCAAAGCACGTTAGTGCCTGAATGAGCTTTCATAAACTAGAAGCTGTTTGTTCATACTGAGCTTAACTTCTTCGCCACAGGGATAAAATTCTGTCAACCTTTGAGGCGCCACCAGAGTCCCACTAGAGCAATTATAGAGGTTACTGCAAACCGTAACACAATTGTCTGACTGCAGCCTTTCAGTATAGGGCGCACCTTCAATCTAAGCAAAAGCGGCAAAACAGAAAAGCTTTAAATAAAACAAGCTAAAGCAGGTCAGCCCGGGGATAGTCTATTTCCATTTCTCCCCCGGGCACCCCTCTCAACAGCCCCTCTATACAACGCATACAAACAGGGCAGAAAAGATAAAAGGGAATTTATAAAGGCTCCTGAGCCGGGCTTTGATCTGAAACCAGCAGGGCGATGCATTGCTGCGGGTGGCTCTTCCCCAGGAGAGGTTGCCTTTCTCCTCTCTTGGGTTTGCAGCAGTGGCCATCCCAGCGAAGCTTTTCCCGCCGAGCCCTCCCCGCAGGGACTCACTGAAGAACAGCCGGTACTCGAGGCTATTCAGGCAGCCACGTTCCTCCAAGCCGTAACTGGCCATGATGCCGGCGCCGAACGAGGCTGAGACTGGAGAAGGGCCAGGCGCGTTCGGGAGGCCGCCGCTGATTGGACAGGCGACCTCCCGCCCGTCACGGCTCTGCGCAGGCGCACACTCGCTGCCCTCTCGGGCTTCTTCATCCTGGCCGCCCAGCGGCTACAGCTCGCCGTACTGCGCAGTCTCCGCGGCGGGCCGATTCTCGCATAGAGATAAGGAAAGGCAAGAGTAGCGTAAAGTTCCGGTCTATATTTGCCGTCACGAAGGGCGACGTGGCTCCATTCATTGGGATGGCGGGCTTCGGTTTTAAAGTAGGTTTGTCTGGATGACGTTTCCTCCCCACACAGCAATCCCAGTAATGGTGAGACCCGCATTGTCTTCGTCAGCCTGCTCTACTCTGTAGGGTTGTTGTGAGGATAAAATAAAGGTTGATGTAGGACAGCCCGAGGTGCTTGGAGGAAGGACAAGATTAAAAAAATGTACTCAAAATATTAACGTTACAGAACTGTCCTGTGTAATTCTGCCTCCGTCTTCATTTCCACTCCCTCCTCTATTGCAATTTGAAGACAAGGCAATTGGACAGTTGATTATGCCTTTTCTATAGGAACCCGGTCAGTGGTTGGATCCAAAAAATTTAATAACAGGTTCCGATGGTGGTGGGATTCAAACAGTGGCGCTGCTGCACACACGCACCTCCAGTCCCTATTGGACGGGGAGGTTGCTTTAGTAACCCCTTCTCAGTGTTACCGCGCTGCTCAGGATAACACTTTCCTTACTCAGAGGTATCCCGCTCTCGGCAGCGCCCAGGAACCCAAGCAAGACCCGACAAGGCTCAGATAAATAAAAGAGATTTATTGAGATGCTGACCTAGGTGTCAGCACCTCCCTTCCGCACAACAGCTCTGCCGCCTAGCAGCTTTGCAACCCCTTAAGTACACTTTCTCCCGTCGGGGGACCGGGAGAACCAAAGACAGCCCACCACCATTCATTAACAAAATTCAACACAACCAATCAGACATTGCAACATGCAGGAACCAATCAGTGTCCGATAGGCATCCCCTTCTCAAGTTTCGGCGCCAGAGCAGGGCGAGGCGATAGGACGTGTTCACTGACGGGGAAACACAAAGGTTTTCTCCAGGTGTCCAGGGTCAGGGAGGCAGAGAGCGATGACGTGTTCCTCCTTTATCTGCCTGCTGATGGGATTAGAGCAGGGCAAAGCCTCGACGGAGGTTTCCCTTTGTCCACGTGCATCAAGAAACTTTACTGCGTGAATGGGATGGGTCGGGTGTTGAGGCAGCGATGGCTCTCTGCCTTGGGCCAAGGAGGTTCCATACAAACACAAGTACAGGAAAACTTACAAATCCTATTCTTATCTAATACAAACTAGTTTCTACCTAATAAATACAAAACAGAATAAATCTTTCAAACGTTTTTAGTTCAGACGCAGTCCAGAGCTGGATTCTCTCCTGGCTCCGCTATCATTCCCATTTCTGGGCTTTCCATACCATTTGCAATCATGGCGTGAATGCTAATTTAATTCGCTTGTGAGTACGGGAAGGGGCCTGGCTGCACTGGGTAGTCCAGGGATGCGAGGCATGACAGGCTCTTGGCAGACAGCGGGAGCATTGGGACCTTTAAGAACATATCATACATATACAACAGAACATCCAAGTACACCCATAAATCAGGGAGATCCCCAAGTAAACCCAACCAAAGAAGGAACAACAGGGGTAGTCCAGGCACTTTCTGAAGCGTTCGAATTAGCAGGCGGGACGATGGAGGTATTCCCGCAACCGGAGGAGACCCAAAGGGCTGGAGTTGAGACAACACGGAAGGCAGAAACGTCGGGCCTGCGATGGACGTCTTGATGTGAGGACCAGTAGAAGCGAGGGTCCGTTTCGAGCAATAAGCCGGTCTCAGCGCAGAGACAGTTGGTGATCACAGTTGGCATTGAAACCCAGCGCTGCGCACGCTCCAGTCCAGGGAATCCGGCTTACAGAATCCTTGGCATCTCCGGGAGGCGGCTCAGGGTAATGCCGGGATCACTTGCTGGTACTTCTGGCGGGGTGGCTGTCAGCTGGCATGGCACCGCTCTTCACATCTTGGCAACGAAGTAGGTCAATGGCATCTTCCGCCAGGCTCCTCGGCCACCAGAGAGGCGAAGCGGCATCGATCCCAGGTCGCGATCTCAACCGAGGACATCAAGCGCAGCGGGGCATGAACGCTTGAACTCGGCTTTATCCAGATCTGTGCCTAGACCGGGTCCCAGTGCGGCCAGCCAAAAGTCCATATAATTTTATGAAAAGTGCCTGGACACCTCCCATGTAACTTGCTGAAACAACCGCTGCATAGGAAAAAACACTTAAACATTCGGGTGAGAAACATACGGTATAGGGTAGAAAAGCGGCAAGTAAGCGAGAAGGGAGTGTCAGAACGGGGCTGAAACCCTTAGGGCAAGAGCAAGCCTAAGCGTAGGTGAGCAGCGTCAATGACATAAGCGTAAACAGGCTCCACGGTGTCTGGACCGCCTGACCAACCAAAGGGCTGGGCTATAGGAATCATGGGTATGCATAGCTAATTACAGACGAAAAAGATGAATTCACAACAGGGTTTCGGATCCCAGACCGTTTCCGCCCGGAGGGTGGCATGGGCCGTGAGGGTGTCAGTGGCGATGTAAGTAACCGGGTTTCCATTGTGGTTTTAATGGTGTCCACCGTGTCTACTGTGAATATGCTTGGAGGGGCAAAAGGCTGGAGTTCCCAAGCTAGACATATGCAGTCTTCTTGGGAACCGTCATTGTCCCTGCGTGCTGCCCTGCATACAACACATTACACAGTAGGACTGGTTTTTAACTGTAAATATGTTGATATGTAAATAGGCCAACTGTACATAGTTTTTAGGAGTGGCCAGCTAAGGTCCTCCCGCCTTTGGTGTGAAAAAGACAGAATGAAAACCAGAGAAAAACTCCCCACCAGGCATTGGTCTGAACAGCAGGGCCAAGCAGCCACCAGGGCTTGTAGTGAACTGAGCTAAAACAGAGTAGCCAGAAACAGAACAAAGAAACCTGGTGACTCATGTGGCAAAATGGGTCCAGATGCTGACACAGTTTAAACAGAAGGATACACCCAAACAAAAGAAGCAGCATAAACGCGGAACTCCTCCTTTCATCCTAGTGATACCCTGAAACCAGCCCCGCCTTCCCCTTATACAGCTTTTGGCAGCAGTTGTGGCACTATTCTAAGCTTTGTGGACATGCAAAGCTCCGTTCCGATCTGTTCGCCCAACTGCGCTTAGGAAGGCTTCACTCTATGGCAAAGAGCTGAGGTGCCGGGTTTGACGAGTCCGAGCCGCGTGTCAGCCTGAAAATCGCCTCCCGGACTCACAATACTAATCCCTTGTCTACAGAATTGGCTGGAGCCTCAGGACTGAAATTCTGCGTGTGCTCTGAGACTGCAAGCGTTTTCTAAAGGGCCAAAAGAAGAAAAAGCTGGCTGGTTGAAAGCCGGCTGGTTGGATCTGAGACATTGCATCCATTTTAAGTGTGGTCTGGATTCTCTCACCCTGGGAGGCAATGTCTCCAGAAACAACACAAAACCCAGACCCACCAACCAAGACGCGTAAAAATTTAAAAGCAGGGGACCCAACAAAATTAGGGAGGCCGAGGCACAAAGGAAGCGAAAAACCAGGCCACCCGCCCGCTACCATGTGAACCCGAGGGCGACAAATCCGCCCAAACCATGAGGCGAAAAAAGGAAAACTACCGCCCGGCCGGCAGGGGCAGGGCTCGAGGGAGTGCATGTCAGGAGAATGAGGGGTGGCGGGCGGGGCAACAGGGGCCACGATGTCCCGGCTAAAATTTCCTTAGCTGCCCGCCCAGCTCACCACGAAGACGGGGCCGGGGCACCCGGGCAGAGCAGAGGCATAAGCGGCCCCAGGTGTGAGTCAGAGAGGGGACCAGCAGTAGCTGTGAGGCGGGCCAGCCCAAGGCAGCGGAGGACAGAGTTGTGGTCAAAAGCGGGTCCGAGAATCCCACCGCCTTTTAGCCGCCACCGTTCTACATGCTGTAAGCACACAGCGAGCCTTCTCGCCTTGCAGTGGGTGGCAGGCGCCAAGAGAGGATACAACATCATTCCCGGAACCCAAAGGGCGAAGCGAGGTCAGGCCGCAAACTCCAGCACCGTTTGAGTCGAGGAGCGCCCAGTCCGTGCAGCGTAAGTAGGCACTTGGACAACTGAGCAGGGGCACGTGGGGCTGGGAGCGGCGGGTCTGCAGCCCGAGGACTGATTCAGTGATAGGGGCCATCAGAGCGGGGCGGCGAGGCGAATTTCCTCAATTCAGGTCCCAAAGTCAGCGAGCAGCCAGAGTGGGAAAATGAAAGGGAGAGCGTTCTAATTTCGAGGTAGGTCGCTGACCCAAAAGGGAGACCCGGGCAATCCTCCATGTTGAGGAAGGAATGCTTTCGACGCCACGGAGACCAGCGAGACGGGTCCGAGGAGGCAGTAGGGGAACAAGCTGCAGCTCGCCACTAGCACCCATGACACGCGACCTCCTCCCCGCGTGGGAGCGTACAGTAGAATTCAGAACAGAGCAGGAGGCCCCAGTATCAACCAACATGGGAATAGAGAGGCCCCACCAAAACAGGGAAAATCGGGTCAGAGGGGATAGGGGGGAGCAGGGCCATCAGAAACCACAAAGGCAATGCGCCCTCCGGCGAAGGGGCACAAAGTCTAGCATCAACTCCGATACAGGCATCGAGTCTGCGCGCCAGGTCTGCAGGCGGGCGGTAGATCATCCCGCAGGGACAAGGGGAGAAACAGGCTCAGGAAGAACATCTTGCACATGGTCAGAGGCATTGGGGAGGGCCAGGCAGCTTGGAGGGCGTAAACCGCGGGGCTAATTCCATGGGCCGAGGAACACCCGGGTGGGGAGAGTGCGTTGGAAGCCGGAAGTGACCTCCGAGGTTGGTGAGGGCTGAATGATCCCAAACGACCTCAGTGGCTCCAGGAGCGAACAGGGACTTCAGGGACGGGCTGGCGGAAATAACCCCAAGCGCCAGGCCGGAGTAAAGATTTGCGTGAGGCGACAAGACTCTGCTTGAGCCGCCCGCTGCTGATCTTTCATGAGGAGCGCTTCCGGCGTCTCCGGGAGGCGCTGTCAACCCGAAAGGGAGAGCGGCAGTTCGTTCGAGCCCAAAGATCCCAGAGCCTGCCTGTTGCTCCGGTCTCCAGGTCCGGGCACCCACTCCAAAGCAGGGGTTCCCGTGCCTGGAAAAAGGACCGAGGCTGTCCTAGAGGAGGTTTGGGAAGTGCGAAGAGGTTCAGTATTAAGGAGACTGGGGCCTGAAACCGGAGCTGAGGGTTGCCGGTAACTGTTGCCACGTGGCTGGGGTTGGACGACCCTCCGATGCCAACAGCAGCACACCTCGGCGCCAGTGAAAGCCATGTTGGCGGCAATAACTGCACTGATCTCTATCCAAAGGGGCATTGCGTGGAGCGGCGGCCGAGACTCTGGGGAGGAAACCCTTGGTAACCCGAGCTCCCACCAAAATCCGGTTCCCACCGTGGCGGCCCGTAAGGCTCCACTACCTCCTGCAATGAATTCTGAATCTGCTCTAAGGCCGGGTTGTTGGGGCATGTGGGGGACTCCTGGAACATTCCCCATGGGATGGCTCGAAACCAGGGTCTCGCCAGTGCTCACAGCTGCTTGTAAAGGCTCCTACTAGCTGGCGGTGTAGTTCTCCTTCGCCTTCTCCTTAGCATGTGCCATCTCCTCCCGCTCAAAATATACAGTATTGGCCGCTTTTAGGAGATCAGCCGGATCCTTAAGGGTGTTATCCGGGATCCGATTCAACTTCTTCCTAATATCCGGGGCACTCCCACCGATGAACACGCTATTGATTGAAATTGAACTGGGTGGTGGGATCCACCCGTGTCCATTGCGATAATTCCGGAACGTAATGTTCCATAAAGGCGGCGGGTGACTCATCCTTGTTCTGAGCTAGCTGGTGAAGTTTGGACAGATCATGGCGGCGTGGAGCGCCATTTCGGAGACCCGAGACCCATTCTCCCCTGCACCAAGACTCAAACTTCTTCCTTGACACAGGGGGCTTGCGTCCGAGCCTGTCCCAATTATACAAGACACAAGCCAGTGGGGTAAATTCAGGCAGAGACTGGGAACCTCCATTCTTAGATCCACAGACTCCCATTTCTGCCTTGCAAAACTGAGCACAACTCTACTCATTCAAAGCACTGCGCTCTGACTTGGGCTTCCGTTCCAGTCCTTCCTGGAAAAAAACCCGTTTGCCAAATTCCTGGGCCTAAGGACACGCTGGGTTTAAACCTGGCCTGGGTTCTTTCTTGTCCTTCGGACTAACTTTAACGCCGAGGCCCTCCGTTCCTTCTTTATGGCTCCCACGGAAAATTCTCTCTCTCTCTCTCTCTCTCTCTCTGGGATCTCCCGTCCCCTTTTCCCTTCACAGGTCCATCTCACCTGTCCTGCAGAGGGCGTCCACAACCTCCGACCAAACGAGACCACCGATCTCCGAACCACTGCAACCACTGCCGTTCTTCGGAACTGCACTCCGCCAGTCGGGTCGGTTCCTCGAAACACCGGTTCTCCTGTAGGTTCAGAAAAATCCCGGACGAACTCAACTGTTACCGCTGCTCAGGATAACACTTTCCTTACTCAGAGGTATCCGCTCGCCGTGGCAGCTTAGGAACCCAAGCAAGACCCGACAAGGCTCAGATAAATAAAAGAGATTTATTGAGATTCTGACCTAGGTGTCAGCACCTCCCTTCCGTACAACAGCTCTGCCGCCTAGCAGCTTTGCAACCTTAAGTACACTTTCTCCGCCGGGGACGGGAGAACCAAAGACAGCCCACCACCATTCATTAACAAAATTCAAAACAACCAATCATACATTGCAACATGCAGGAACCAATCAGTGTCCGATAGGCGTGCCCTTCTCAAGTTTCAGCCAGAGCAGGGCTAAGCGATAGCCCCGTGTTCACTGACGGGGGGAAACACAAAGGTTTTCTCCAGGTGTCCAGGGTCAGGAGGCAGAGAGCGATGACGTGTTCCCCTTATCTGCCTGCTGATGGGATTAGGCAGGGCAAGGCGCCTCGACGGAGGTTTCCCTTTGTCCGCGTGCATCAAGAAACTTTACACGTGAATGGGATGGGTCCGGGTGAGGCAGAGATGGCTCTCTGCCTTGGGCCAAGGAGGTTCCATACAAACACAAGTACAGGAAAACTTACAAATCCTATTCTTATCTAATACAAACTAGTTTCTACCTAATAAATACAAAACAGAATAAATCTTTCAAACGTTTTTAGTTCAGACGCAGTCCAGGAGCGGGATTCTCTCCTGGCTCCGCTATCATCAGCACTCAGAAAAAATTAGTAACTACTTCTAGAGAAGTGGTGAGAATTGGTTGAATCCCACCTCTGAACCCCGTGCAGGACAATTAACTCCCATGTTATAGAGAGCCACATGGTGTAGCGGTTAAGGTGTCGAATACACCCTCTGCCACAGAAACATGCTGGGTGACCTTGTGCCAGTCACTTACTCAGCCCCTGACTCCTGGTCTGGCTGGTGATTGGATGGAAGAACTCCAAACAACACCAGGGACTTAGGTAGATGATGGCAAACCACCTCTGAAGTTCTTTTTCCTTGAAAGTTCCACCGGGGTCGCCATAAGTCAGCTGTGCCTTCTTGTCCAAAAAAGAGGAAAGATGCCATAATAAGGTCTGGGTTTGAAAGACCACAAATTATTTGGCACGAGGGTGGGGGGAATATCAGGCTTTTGCCTTATGTAAGGAATTCCATAGAAGCAGAAATAAAAGGCTTTTTGGGTGTAAAAGACCGTTTATTAAGACATCTTAGAAAGCTCACGTACACGCAGTGGCAGGAATGGCATTTCCCGCCAGAAGCACAGGTTATAACTCTATCCATCCCATCCCCCACCCGGCTTCCCATGGAACGGAGGTCTCATCTCCTCGCCAGAGATAAGGTCTCCATGCGTTAGGAGGAGCTGGCCGTCGCCTCGGCTGTGGAATGTAGTCAAAGGCCAAGCAGCCGACCACATCATCAACACCACTGAATCCTTTACACTCTGCCTCCCTTTAAAAGACTCCCGGGTTTGTGCGGAAGTAGCTGATGGAAAGCAGAAATGAGGGCTGGGCGTCAATATTTTCGAATAGACCCATTGATTATACCCAGAGGAATACCCCACCCACGGTGACCAAATATTGTAAGCGTTATGCGATTAAAGCTGTAGAGTCCAGGATGGCATCAATTTACGTAATGCTTGTGGCCATCAATAATAATTGTCGGTGGGGTCTCTCCGGCGGTCGTGCTAGGCATCGGAAACGGAGCCTCCTTTGAGTAAACTGGAATGGAAGACAGGATGGCTGTTACTAAGAGAATTAGGCAAGTCCAATCGGGCAGTGACATCATTAATTACTTTGGTAATCTGAAAAGGTCCCACAAATCTTTTGCCCAATTTTGAAAATTTATGCACGCCTCTAGAGATTCTTGGTAGACAAATACACCCAGGCCCTGCGCAGAGCGAGAGGGAAATCCGAGCGGTGCTTATCTGCTTTGAAGCTTTTGGGAGTCCTTGGCCTGCTGTAAAGCAGTTCGACCATTTTCCACCCCTCGGCCAGAGATGAAATCCATTGCTGAAACTCGGTGGGTCCAATGCTTCATAGTAGTTAGCGCAACGGAGGGAAGGAAGCGACCAGACACAATTTCAAGGGGTTTTGTACTGCTGTGAACCGCATTGTTATAGGCTTATTCTGCAAACGGGATCAGCTTCGCGCACCAATTGTCTTGGTTGTACTTGGTGTAACAACGTAAATACTGCTCCAGGGTTCTGTTCGTTCTCTCTGACTCACCGTCACTTTGCATCGTGGTAGGGCTGCTAACGCCGGCGCCCCCCAATAACCCTAGAAAAGCTTTCCAGAACTTAGAAATGAATTGGGGCCCAAGGGTCGGAGACCCACCTTAACGGGCCGGAGTGTAGACGATAAACATGCTGAATGAATAGACGCTAATAACTTAGGGAGGGGATGGAAGTACAAGGGATGAAATGGGCTTTGTTTAGAAAATAAGTCCACCACCACCCACAAGACCGTGTTGCCATGAACTTTCTGGCAAATCTGTAATAAAATCCATGGAGATGACTTCCCAAAGGGCGGGAGGCCACCGAGGAGAGGTTTCAATAGGCCATGGGGTTTTCCTGAACGCTCTTGGCTTCCGCACAAACAGAGCAACCTTTAATATATGTCTCAATGTCCTTGCGCATTGCTTTCCACCAAAATTGACGGCGGGCCAAATGTAGAGTTTTGAGAAAGCAAAATGTCCAGCTGAGCGGGCATCATGACAGGCCTCGAGAACCTGCTTACGGAGGGGAGCGCACTCAACATTCCCCGTGCCAAACACCATTCTCCAAACGCAATTGGGAGTCACCTTCCTCCGCCGGATTGCTCGTGCAGCCCGCCTCCTCGAAGTTCCCCGTGAGGGAAAGGAGAGACCAGGCTGGAAATGGGCGGAGGAGGAGGGGTGGACGCCTGGAGATCGGGTGACAGCCAGCCCCACTTGGGAGGGGAGAGAATAGTGCGTGGAATGTCCCGTGGGCAGCTCCACCCCTCCCGAACTGGTAGCCGCGCATCAGCCAGTTTATTGGTGTTTCCGGGGAAAAATGTACCGTGAAGAAGCGAGAAAAGAAATCGGCCAACGAAGTTGCCAGCGGACATCTTAGGGGTGGAGAGGGCGGCCAAGTTCTTGTGATCCGACCAAACTTGAAAGGGGTGTTTAGCCCCTTCCAGCCAGTGGCGCCAAGTGGAGAGTGCTACTTTGATGGCCGCAGTCTCTTTATCCCCTACAGTCCAGTTGAGCTCAGCAATCGGAGAATTTCTTTTGATAAATAAGCACACGGAACCAGCCTACCATCTTTATTTTTCTGCAACAGGGCTGCCCCAAGCGCTTTGTCCGAGGCATCCACGTGAACCACAAATGGGAGATCCGGATCAGGGTGCTTCAGGATAGGTTCAGTGGTAAAAGCTGATTTTAATAGCTGAAAGGCTGTCTGACATTCTTTAGACCAGGAAGGGGGGCCCGAGGGTTTGGCAGTCAATGGATCTTTACCCTTAGTGCGTAAAGAGGTCTGTGGAGTGGGAGAGTCAGTTCAGCTTAATTGGGGTATAAAGTCCACGATAGAAATTAGCAAAACCCAGAAAAAGATTGGAGCTCCTTTCGGTTGGTAGGGCAGGCCACTGGAGGACTGCATCAATCTTAGCAGGATCCATCTTGAGGCCCTCGGAGTGAGATCCGTAACCCAAATAGTCAATAGAGGTTTGGTGGAAACAGCATTTCAAAGTTTGGCAAAGAGGGAGTTGTTGAGCAAGTTTGAATACTTCCCGAACCAATGCTTCATGCTCTTCCATGGTTTGTGAATAAATCAAAACGTCATCTAAGTACACCACTACTCCCTTGTACAATAAATCATGGAGAACTTCGCTGATAAGGGCCATAAAAGCTCCGGGGCCCCACTTAACGAATGGCATTATTAAGTATTCAAACTGTCCAAACTTTGTGTTAAATGCAGTCAAGTGTTCATAGCCTTCCAGCAATTCTGACCCTGTAGTAAGCTTCTCTCAAGTCCAACTTAGTAAAGATGCGCCCTTTGCCCAATGCTGCCTAAAAGGTCCTTGACCAAAGGCAAAGGGTATTTATTGGACAGGGAGACTGCATTGAGACCTCGGTAATCTGTGTGCAGAGCCGTAAAGACCCATCTTTCTTTTACAAACAATACAGGAGCAGCATGTGTGTGTTGGTAGCTCACGTATGAACCTCACAGGCCGAAAGCGAGTTCTTGTCTAAGAAGGCCTGAAGTTCCTTCTCCTCATTGGGACTCATACGGTGGATTCTACCCTTTGGGCAGTTGCGCCTTTGGCTGTATTACGATTTTGCAGTCAGTGTCTCTATGGGGTGGCAACTGATAAAATTCTTGCTCCTGAAATACTCTGGCTAGATCTTGGCACGCCCGATTGGGATGCCGGTAGAATGGGAGCAATCGCTGATGAAGCCGGGGTGTGTCAGGAGAAGTCGAGTTTTCCCCAATTCATGTGTTCCCCACAGGAGGGTCAGTGAATTCCAAGATCCTTTCTTTCCAAAGGAATTTTGGTTCATGTAACAACAACCATGGCATGCCCAGAACTATGGAGGTTTGGCCACCACTGGCCAGAATAAAACTAATTTTCTCCCAAATGGTCGGGCGATGAGGGAGGAGAACCGTTATGCTTTTGAACTGGGCCGTCCTTCGCCCCTCGAGGACTGCCGCCCATTTGGGTGAATGGTATGGGCTTAGCCAGGGGACTTGGTTCTAGACCCAGTTCCTCCGCCACCTGGGGTCAGTCCCAAGATGATTAAGCAAATGGGAGCAGCCAGAATCTACAAGGGCTGAGGCTATAATCACGAAAGTATGCTTAGCTGGGTTGGCCAGAAACGCTTGGATTGTGATGGGAAGCTGCCTTCACTCACCGCTGCCTGGAGTCGAACCATGTCCATGGGGGGCTGAAAGAAAGGCACACAGCTGCTTCCCCACCTCTGGGTAGCCTTCAATAACTGCCTTGAACAGCCTGTTGGGGCGGCCGGATTTACGCGTGGTGGCTTGGCAGATGGGGTCTTGGCGCAGCGGAAGCGGTTGGCTTCTGTTTTCGGCAGTTGGCGGCTAGATGACCTGGTCCTCCGCGGTAAAGACACAATCCCAGCCGCGGCGCTCGAGGTGGTCTCGGTAAAGGCGGCTGGGCAGCTTGGTGGTCGCAGTAGTGAGTGCGTAGTGGCGGTTTTGGCGTGGGCGGCCCGGCACGGGCGAGATTCCAAACGAGACGCCACAGGATCCCAATTGATCTAATCAGCAATAGTGTGAGGGGATCGAGATTAAAGAAACACCGCTTTCACGCAACTTGCCGCCGACAGCATCCGAGAAGTATTCGCATTTCATCGCGCCAGGCCCACTCAGGAGGGAGTCGAGCAGCCGCCGCAGGGTCACGGGCAAATTTTGCAACCCAGCTCTTGTCTTGCTGGATAGATTTGATGGTGCGGATAGCTTCATTTTCAGCACCGGATCTTGGAAGCGAGCCCATGGAAACTTGGAGGAATCACGGGCACCGTCACGAGTATCCTCATCTTGCAGGTTCAAAAGAGTCACAAACCAGTCGGCTGCCGCTTCCATCCAGGACTGAGCCGATGTCCCGTGACACCGGCGCTCAGACCGGTATAAATCGTCATAGTCCTCCATGTGGGCATCGAAGTTGCAAGATGAAGTAGGGAAGTTTGGAAGCCGTCCCATCGAAGCGAGGCAGGTATTGGAGGCCTGTAGTATCCCCTCTCCACGGCTCCTTAAGCCCGCAAAGTGGTTGCGCAGGTTGAGGCAGCGGTTGCTTGAGGGGGGGCTGGAATCGGGTGGAGGTGGAGGTACTAACGCCGGTGCGCTGGCATTCTGGTGGAACGGTCCTTGGAAGGTGGCAGGACTCCAGCAGCGTCGCCCTCTCTGGCGCCCGGCTGTACCAGTGACAGCGTAAGACTCCAACTTGGGTTGTCCTGTTCTGCCGCTTCTTCAGTCCCCTCTCCAAGGCAGCCAGCTCTCTCTCTCCTTGCGATCCAATGCATCCCGGTCTCTTTGCAGGTTTTCACGCTCTTGCTGCAGCTGTTCGTCGCCTCCTCTTCCCATAGCTGCCGCTCACGGGCCCATGCTTCTTGGGCATCTGCATGAAGTCGGCTCACTTCCTCATCCCAGCTCTCTTCGATGGGAGAGGAATAGATCCGAAGGGAGTGCAGGCTCTCTCGGACTCCTCTTCCTCTGAACGCAGGACATCGTGCCCACCGGTGGCTCCATGGGGCATCTCAGATCCAGCTGCTAATCGGGATCTGGGGCCACGGTGGATTCTTGGGAGCATCACCAAAAATACGAAGTCCAGGAATCGTTCAATGGACCTCCTCCTGCGTTGTCAAGCATGAAAGGTGGTCAGACCCGTCTCCTCCGCGGACAGGCTGCACCTGAAGGTTTGTAATCCACATGGAAGCGGGCAGATATCCGCATCCACAGGCTCGATCCATAGACAGCGCCCCAAAGCGACTCATGTAAGTCCACATGATCGCCTCTCGTCCCTCGTACAACGGAGTAAGGGAAGACTTCGTGCTGATACGAGGGACGGAAAGAGTCACCAGCGCAGACCCGCTTCTCCGCCCGGTTCCTCCAGATCCAGAAGGGAAAGGGACGGAGCCCTCTTTGGGGCTACCGCGACCTTTCCCAGAAACATCCAACCTCTCCATGCCGAGGCACCAGAGGTCCACTGCACTAGGAATATAGATGAATTAGGATTCCTGCCACAATGTAAGGAATTCCATAGAAGCAGAAATAAAAGGCTTTTTGGGTGTAAAAGACCGTTTATTAAGACATCTTAGAAAGCTCACGTACACGCAGTGGCAGGAATGGCATTTCCCGCCAGAAGCACAGGTTATAACTCTATCCATCCCATCCCCCACCCGGCTTCCCATGGGAACGGAGGTCTCATCTCCCTCGCAGAGATAAGGTCTCCGCCGTAGGAGCTGGCCCGTCGCCCGGGCTGTGGAATGTAGTCAAGGCCAAGCAGCCGACCCGCTCATCAACACCACTGAATCCTTTACAAATGGGATGGGTCCGGGTGAGGCAGAGATGGCTCTCTGCCTTGGGCCAAGGAGGTTCCATACAAACACAAGTACAGGGAAACTTACAAATCCTATTCTTATCTAATACAAACTAGTTTCTACCTAATAAATACAAAACAGAATAAATCTTTCAAACGTTTTTAGTTCAGACGCAGTCCAGGAGCGGGATTCTCTCCTGGCTCCGCTATCATCAGCACTCAGAAAAAATTAGTAACCACTTCTAGAGAAGTGGTGAGAATTGGTTGAATCCCACCTCTGAACCCCGTGCAGGACAATTAACTCCCATGTTATAGAGAGCCACATGGTGTAGCGGTTAAGGTGTCGAATACACCCTCTGCCACAGAAACATGCTGGGTGACCTTGTGCCAGTCACCCACTCTCAGCCCTGACCCTGGTCTGGCTGGTATTTGGATGGAAGAACTCCAAACAACACCAGGGACTTAGGTAGATGATGGCAAACCACCTCTGAAGTTCTTTTTCCTTGAAAGTTCCACCGGGGTCGCCATAAGTCAGCTGTGCCTTCTTGTCCAAAAAAGAGGAAAGATGCCATAATAAGGTCTGGGTTTGAAAGACCACAAATTATTTGGCACGAGGGTGGGGGGAATATCAGGCTTTTGCCTGATAAAGTCCTGGACTTCTCTGCTATGTTTTGGTGACATCTGCTAATATTGCAGCCCCATATTAGCCAAAGCTCCAAAGTTAAGCAGAAAATTCAGTCTGCAAACAAAATCGCTGTCCCCCTAGTTTCCCCCTCCTTTTGCTCGACCCAGCATGGGCACTCTCCTTGCCTTATCCTTCCTATCTCCCTTCCTTCATATCTGGGGAAAGTTCTGTGCCATGCCTGCCTGTAATGCAGGGAATGAGCAGCAGGTTGGAAGGTGGACAAAAGCCCTGCTAAATCACGTGAGAAGCTACCCTGTAGTTAGTGCTGGTCCACCAGATGCGCCCGAGAAGCACACAGGCAGGCCTTGAAAAACGCTTGCTTTCTCACGGTTCTCACTACCTCTGAATCCAGAGGTACCATTTAGTTGTCATGTATAATAAATAGCCTCTGGTAGGCCTGATGTTTGTGAAGAATTTGTCTAGTAAGTAGCGATCCAGTAGCTCAGTCAATTTCTCCATCTCTGAAAGCAGAGTCAATAATGCAAAGAAGGAAAAAGAATGTGTATTTATTTGCTTTTAATAAGGCATGTGTCCTGACAGCCCATGCTGACCTGACCTCTTCAGATCTCAGAAGCTAACCAGGGTTGACCCTGGCAAGTATTTGGATGGGAGACCTCCAAGGAATACCAGAGTCGTGATGTGGAGACAGGTGATGGCAAACCACCTCTGATCATCTCTTGTTCTGAACATCTCTTGCCTTGAAAAAGATGTAACTTAATGGCACAAAAAAGTATGAAGAATACTTAGTAATTTCTTTAAGGCGTGAAAGAACCCTCATTCCTGAGCACAGAGGATCTAGATAAGATCACACTTCCGACTTTAAAAATCAGACACAAGTACTTAATCCAGAACTGTTTTACAGACATTCCTGCACTCTTTTCTTGCCTTCAGATGATAATTTTTAACCTTCACTCAGTATATGCTGTCACATTGCAGTGGACACACACCTATAATGCTTAACACATCGCAGGATTTTTCAGAAATGGATAGAGACATCACCTCATGATTGGCGTTTGTGGTACTCGGCAGACAATTTGGGAAGAAAGAAGTTGATCTTTGCATTTGTTACAGTGAAGTCTGATTTGCTTTGAAGCATCTAAGAATAACTCAAACTCCTTCCAGAGAACAGGTAGGTGCTCCAAACAGAACTAAAGCTATTCCACACTGAGGATTAAATCTTCCCCATTCCCTGGCCTATTCCCTGGTTGTTTCCTGTCAGATCTCCACTGCCAGCTTTCAGAAGACACCCTCTGGCTTCCATGTATGTCTATTGACTTCACAGCTTCAGCAGCCTCCAAGCTCAGCAGACAGGAAGATTCCAGTAGCGCCGTGTGTACACCTGAGTGTTGCAGGACATATATCCCCATCCATGGCAGGTGTCTGCACTGATAAGACTGCTCATAAATTTTGGGTTAGAAGGAAAAGGGAGGGGGGTAGGTCCCATGTCCCCTCACCACAATCCTGCTCTGAATCAGGCTCATGCATATCTGAAAGATTCGGAGGTCCCTTTCAGACACAAGAAAAAGATTGTACCTGTAACGTACCAGGATACATTTTTAAAAACCCAGATTTTAAATAAAGCACTTTTTGTGGAAATAAACCAACAAACTGAGGGGAAACAAAACCCAACCAGTAACACTAGCTAGAAACCTTGAGAGAAAAGAGAAAATATATATTATATCTTTTATTTTGCTGACTGAGAAGATCTCTTGTGGGTCAAAATCCATTAGGCCTTTTAGTGGCATTGCATACGTGTAACCATTGTTGACAGTTTAAGTGTTATACACTGAAAGTGCACCTGTCTTCTCTCTATATAAAAATCTATCAGTGCGTTTTTCTGCTGACAGGTAATCTCCCAAACTACTGGACCGATTGCTTTGAAATTTTCACACAACGTCACATTCGCGTGCAGCCAGGTTTCCATACTGTTTCCACACCTCCTGTTGTGTACATGTCACAACTGTGCCAGTTATTGTGTACATGCCACACCTGTGACAGTTGGAACCACAGTTCTGTTCCGCAACAGCGCCATCTGTTGGCCGTCAAAGCAACACCCTCTGATACAAGGGAACCAACCATGCCTTCCTTGAAAACCACTGCCTTATGGAGTGAAAGGGATGGGGCGGGCCATCTGCACATGGCCCACCCACCCTAGCGGAGGAAGGGGAAAGTGAGGGAGGGTTCAGGGGTTTGCTGGACCAAACGCTCTGAAATTTGAACACAACGTAGCTCATGCCTCCCAGCGTGTTTTATGCTAGATAATTCACCTGCAAGGGAAGGGAGTGAAAGGGACAGGACCAGCCCACCTGCACATGGCCCACCCACCCTAGCAGAGGAAGGGGAACGTTAGGGAGGGACCGGCCGGGTTGCCATGCAAGGGAACGGGAGAAAGGAAGGGGCGAGGGCCTGCCCCTTGCCCTCCTTGCAATCATTGTGCAATGACACATGTTGAGGCCGTTAAACCCCCTTTTCTTTTCTGCTTCACCAGACTCAGCCACAGCAACGCGTGGCCGGGCCCGCTAGTTGAGTATACACTCTAAGGTTCTATTGGACTCAAATCTAGCTGATCTGTGTAGATTTCTTTTCTATCAGATGGTTAAGGAGACTTGCAGATGAAAAGGGATAGGAACAGCAACGGGAACACAACAGACGAACATGCATGTACCAAATAGTTACAGTATGTCAGTTGTGAGTTGTCGAAGGCTTTCACGGCTGGATTAAACTGATTGTTGTGGGTTTTCTGGGCTGTGTGGCCGTGGTCTGGTGGATATTGTTCCCAATGTTTCGCCTGTATCTGTGGCTGGCATCTTCAGAGGTGTATGACAGAGTCTGTTACACACTGTCATACACCTCTGAAGATGCCAGCCACAGATGCAGGTGAAACGCGATGAACAAGATCTCTGACCCGACCTAACTCTTCACAACAATCAGTTAATTCAGAATAAACAAGTAAGCAAAGTCTTCTGTATCCAATGGAACTACAGTTCACAGCACATAAAATGCTTCTTTATTCGTTTGGGTATTTTATGCTGTTTTTCTCCTTCAAGAGATCCAAAGAAGATTACAGAAAAATACCAGATAGTTTAGCAACAATGTAAATGGTGCAATACAGTTTAAACAAAACAAATATATAAAGGAAAGACTTCTAGGACTAGCCCTGATTGACTAGGGCTGCCTTCAACAGCTGCCTTCACCTGCCTGCAGCAGATTAAAGACCAAGAGCCAGGAACTCTGGCTCACGCCTACGGGGTCGTACCCTCTGGCCATGCACAAGGCTGACAAGACCCGAGGTTTCCTTAGTCTTGCAGTCTGACTGGAACCATGCAATCTCCCAGCTCACTTTGAGATAAGTGTTAACAGAGAAAGAGAGTCATCAGCTTCATATGATGGCTCTGTATTTTTAATAACTGCTAGGAACAGTAAATTTCTGCACATGCAGCTTTAGTTTTTGAGCTGTGCAACAAGTTGTGCTGACATCATTATGGGTATCACTTCAAAAACCAACAGCCCTAGTTGCACTAGACCTTACCCATATTAGTAGTTGCAGATATTGTCATGATGTTTTTTTAAAAATGCAACAGAAAGTATCTTTTTTGTCACACAGTCCATGGCTGTGCAATAACAAAACACCAACGCTTTTACAACACAATTAATAAAACGCTAAACGAGGATTTTGACCCAGATCCCCTTTACAGAAGACAACAAATCAATACAAGCAGTGTAATCACTTTGATTTAGCAAATGTCTTTTGTGCTTGAATTGGAATGTCAAGGATGCTTTTTTAAAATTGGAGTGTGCATCTTGCTGTATGCATTGATTAGAATTTGGAATACCAGCCACAAGATGTGGATTCAGTAGGGTTAGCAACTTTTCTGTGAGGCTCTGCTCTTACATCTGTAACAGCAGAGGCATATCGGGGAAAATGGCGCCCGGAGACCACTCCTTCTCCAGGAGCCCCCCACGCTCCCCGGCACTCAGCGTGCCCCACCCCCTGAGTCCCATCCCCCATCTCCCTGCAGGCCCGCTTTCAAAAGTTGGCTTTCAGAAGCCAGCCTACATGAAGACCACACCCTTGAGCCCCGTCCCCGGGGCTTTTGAAAGCCAGCTTTTGAAAGCTGGCCTGCATGGAGGTTGGGGGGGTTCGGGAAGCCATGTCCCCAAGCCCTGCCCCCACCTTCCTGCAGGCTAGCTCCTAGGGGTGGGGCTTGGTGGCGTGCGCTCGGGGATGTGAGTGTCCCCATGTTCCTAGGGCAGTACGCTCCTGTGTACCAGTTCCTTGATCTGCAGACATTAATCAAAGAGACTCAGCATAGCTCTAGCGAAAGGCCTCATTGCTAATTTCGGCAAGCACGCCAGGTTTTTCTCTTCTGATTGGCTGGCAACCTGGATTTGGTTACAAAACCATTTGGTGGTGTCAGAAAGTGAGGTGCTTATTTTTATTTCACTTAGGTGAAGGGGTCATCCAAATGTTTCATCCTAAATCCAGGTCCTCGGCAACACTGGGGGGAGGGGGAGTGTCAGAATTAGCTCTTAGATATTCATCTGCCCTGGATTGATAGAAACTGAGGCTGCAACTCGATCCCTTGCTGAAATGAAGACACGATTATGCCTGTTTTAGTTGAAACTCTTAATAAACCTGGAAGAAGAAGAAGAAGAAGAAGAAGAAGAGTTTGGATTTATATCCCCCCTTTCTCTCCTGCAGGAGACTCAAAGGGGCTTACAAACTCCTTTTCCTTTCCCCCCTCACAACAAACACCTTGTGATGTAGGTGGGGCTGAGAGAGCTCCAAAGAACTGTGACTAGCCCAAGGTCACCCAGCTGGCGTGTGGGAGTGTACAGGCAAATCTGAATTCCCCAGATAAGCCTCCACAGCTCAGGCGGCAGAGCTAGGAATCAAACCCGGTTCCTCCAGATTAGATACACGAGCTCTTAACCTCCTACGCCACTGCTGCTCCCCTTAAGGGGAGGGATGTTATTGGCTGAAATAACCCCTGGCTCCATGTCAGGTCAGAAAAACAGCCTTGGAGGGGGGAGGTAGGAGCCCTTCCTCCCCTTATGCTATGGTGGTCCCAACCAGAATCTGCCCCTCCCTCTACCCTATTAAAAGGAGTTCCCCAGTGAGAATTCTCTCCTACAAAAAGGCAGTGTGTTCCCTGGGTGGACTCTGAAATGCTATATCATCTGGCTTGGCTCTCAATCCATCAGAATGGCAGGATAGGGATTGTGGCTCAGAGGAAAAGCATCTGCCTTGTATGCAAAAGGTCCCGGGTTCAATCCCCAGACTCTCCAGTTAAAAGGACCAGCAAGAGGTGATTTGAAAGCCTGAGACCTGGACAGCCATTGCTTGTCTGATCAGCCATTTCCTGCCTGATTCTACTGAATCAGACTTATGGTCTGATTCAGTATAAGGAAGTTTCATGTGCTCCTGCGATGTGATTTGATTTATTGTACTTGTGTGCTGCCCTTTCCCTGGCAGGCTCAGGGCAACTTAAAACATATAAAACAAATACAATCACTACAATAGTTAGCACTATAAATAATAAGATATAATAAAACCATATATTAAAATCCAATTTATGTTCACAAATGGTGCCTAAGCATTCCAGTAATCAGTAATTTAAAAATTCCTAAGGCAATAATGCCCAACAGAAGGAGGGAAAGATGATGGTAATAACAGATAATCCAGAGGGAAAATGGAAAAGAAGGAAGCCATGTGAGTGATGTCAAGTCAACTCAACTCTCCTCCATTTGTGTGATACAGCATCATAGCTTCCTCAACCATAAGCCTGGTGGAACAGTTCCATCTTACAAGCTCTGTGGAACTGCAATAAATCCTGCATACAATCCATTTGATGCAACCCATCTCCTTTACCTGGCGAGGTGGGGGGGTGCCCAGCTGCAACCTCCGCTGGGCCTGGCGGGGCGGGGCTGATGGATGCTTGGCTGGAAGGAGGCTGACCTTCCTGGCCGAGGGCAGGGCCGGACTGAGGGGGGAAGGTGGGTGGTGTGGGTACCTACTTAACTCCCCGTGACGATCAATGGGGGCCACCGGACATGGCTAAGCCACCGGACATGGCTAAAGTTAAGCAGAGGCACCATGGATTACAAATCAGTCCTTCCTCTCTTATTTGAGTTACTCCTAGTCACAATTCAGGAATCATAGCTTGAAGAATCCAGTATAAAATACTTGCCATAGACAGGTCATAATAACTGCATTTTTTGAGGTAAATAGGAAAAAAGAGACACTTTTTAATATAAACTGCTGTGTAAGTGATTAATGGGAGGGAAGGCAGCATGGCATAGCCTGATCTTGTCAGATGTCAGAAGCTAAGCAGGGTCAGTTGTGGATAAGGGAGACCACCAAGAAAGACTAATGAGAAGAAGACAATAGCAAACCATCTTTGCTTCGAACTTGCCTTGAAAGCCCCTTGCTGGGGTCACCAGAGCCCTTCGGGGATGGGGCAGTATAAAAGCCTCAGAAATTAAATAAATAAATAAATAAATAAGAGAGCTGTGACTGTACTTTACACACACAAGTGATTAGTAACACTACATCAAGATGTCTTTTCTAAAGAACCATGGATCATACATGGTGCTTTTTAATGAGGGCCATATCCAGTGGTGGATTCAAATAATTTAACAACCGGTTCTGTCGAAGTGGTGCGAACTGCTGAATCCCACCACTGGCCATATCTTTTTCAGGTGCTTGGGAGAGGTCTGTCTCACCGGACTAAGAAAGAGATACCATGGCTGCAACCTACATAAACAAAACAAAGCCAGAAACTGGTTTAATCACATTACATAGGTAAAATTAAACTTGTTCACAAGTGCCAGCAGGCTAACTTCAGTGATTTGTAGATCATGCTATATCCTCAAACTACTGTAAATTTGTAACTTTTATGAAACAGAATCCCAGGCAGTGCTCGTAGGAAATAATCATACTGTTGGTTAGTTCCTATACTGAGATTTTGACAGTGTGGTTTGTCCTGAACATGCCAATCACATCCGGTTTTAAGCGGGCCTGGGTGGCACTTGGGAACTTTGGGGGACACAGGCTCCCCCTTACAAAATACAACAGGGCATGCAATTTGATCTTGTGGAAGTGACAGCTATGACATCATTTGTCTCACCCTAGTGCAGGGGTAGGGAACCTGCGGCTCTCCAGATGTTCAGGAACTACAATTCCCATCAGCCTCTGTCAGCATGGCCAATTGGCCATGCTGGTAGGGGCTGATGGGAATTGTAGTTCCTGAACATCTGGAGAGCCGCAGGTTCCCTACCCCTGCCCTAGTGTAATCTCATACAAGTTAAGGGGACTATTATAAACCAGCATTAGAGTACCAATTACTTGACCTGCTGTTGACTCTGTATATATGTGTATGCATTGTACTATAGATTGATTGCCTTCCTATTTATACTTCTGATCTTTGAGGTTTCTCTTCCCATTCAATTTCATTCATAACTTGTTTGTTTTTTTGAGGTAGCCCAGCCAGTATCGTCCAATAGATGTAATAGCTGACCAATAGCTGTCATATGTACTCCTGTCTAGACGTTCTGCTTCAAAATATTTTGTCAAGTTCCTCTTTAAGTGTAACTTCAGTCAAGGCCCTTCTTGAATACACAGGAGGGTTTAAGGGAAAATGATTCATTTATAAATTGAAACTTTATAAAAACTAGTCTATTCCACATTTAGGTATCAAAAACCAGGACTTGAAGAACACCAAGTCCCACAGATCCAATATATCTTCACAAAGACATCCACAGTGATGAAAGGATTTGGTCTTGAGAATCTTACTTGACATGCATTTGGTCCACATGCTCCAAAAATGATGTAATCATGTCTAGTAAAGTCATTTCATCTTGTCCAGGGATCTCAAATTCCCTTAAATTTCCCAAGCTGGGATGCTAGCATTATTGGGTAAGCAACCTTTACTGTCAAAATCCTCCACCACCAAGCTGTGGTTAGCTACTCGGCCATTCCTCGCTGGAAACAGTCCACTTCTTAGGAAACTACTTTGCCCAGTCTCAGATGGCTGCGCTGAATCACTGCCTTGAGCCTCAACAAAAATCCGATTGCGAGCCCCATACATGAATCCACTGTTATTCCTCTTGGAATACGTGTCGTTGTGCTCTCTTTCCCTAGAGCAAAACTGGACTTTGAAGGCCTCCTGGAATCCTCTCCGAAAGTTCTCATTGAAATACCCATAGATGATTGGGTTAATGCTACTATTAAAGAAAGCCAGCCAGTGGGCAAACGGGAAGAAATAAACAGTAACAAGGTTAAGTTGATGCTCAGTGAGGTTCCCATAATCGGTCAGCAACATTAAACACCACAGAGGCAACCAAGAGAGAGTGAAGAACAACGTCACAATGATCAACATATTGATTACTTTTACTTTCCTTTTAGAGACTCTTCTCCCCTCATTCTCTTCTGAGTGGGAACCTCTTATGGATGCTGATGACTTGAACAGTTTGAAAGCAATCCGAGTGTACATGATCACAATCAAAGTGAAGGGGGCAAGGTAGATGTGAGAAAAAAGAACAGTTGTGTAGATTTTCCGCATCTCCTTATCGGGCCAGGCTTCCCAGCAGGAGTAGAACGGGTAGGAATGGTTGTAGGCGTCCAGCATGAAGTGGTATTCATCCCTGGTAACAGTCAAAGTAACTGCAGAAGGGCACATAATAATTAAGGCCAAGACCCAAATGATAACAATGGTGACCAAGGCTTTCCTTAGAGTAAGTTTCTGTCTGAATGGATACACAATACAACGAAACCTAGGAAAGAAAGAAGAGATATACATTTAGAAACAAGAAGAAGTATAGACACGTCCATTGGTGTTCTGAAATGTGAGCTGTGTAAGAGCTTCATGTAAAGCAAAACATAAACAAGTAAATTATTACAGCACCTCAGAGCAGCAATTCCCAACATTTTGCCTGTGAGTGCCATGGGGAGGTAACCCCGCCCTCTGAACTTGGCTCCGAAGACACGAGTCAGCTGCTGTGCAGAGAAACGGAGGAGTCGAGCTCAGGTAACGATTTCCGCAGACACAAGTCAAAACCTAGTCGCATGTATTGTCTTGGAGAGATCTAAGTCTCTCCTCGTAGGGCATGCATTCCAGACCTTTTACCATTTTGGTTGCCCTCCTCTGGACCCGTTCCAGCTTGTCAATATCAAAGTACAGAAAACAAAGGGGTGAAACGTACCTTTCCACTGCAATGGCCACCAGCGTGAATACCGAAGCAGAGACTGACATTCCCTGGACCAGCCCACTCATTTTACACATGACAATGTCGAACGGCCAGCCTGGAATTATAAGCAGAATGTCACAAGTGGGTATTTCCTTCATCGCCCCCAACAGAGAATCGCTTCATGAATGAGAGCTACCAAACTTCAGCCTTGCTTAAGGCAACAGAACATAAAAGTCAAAGATTTGTGATGTGATAAACATTACATTTGATTGACATTTTGCAGACAGATTCTTCTAAGTGCCACTGCTAATTCCTTAACATCAATCCCCACTACTACTATATAATAAACAGGGGTTCATTCATCAGTCCCTAATATCTGATATATCACATGAAGCTCGAGCATAATGTTCACACTGTGGCAATAATGCTTCCAGCATCTCAAGAAAGTCTACATGAACTACTGTACATCTCATTAAAATATTTTCATGTCAATTCTTAAATTCAGTATCCTGGGTAAGAGTCCCAAGAAACTGAACATCTTGCATAGAAGGAGGGAAATTATCCCAGACTCTAAGGAAAGATCCTTCTTTACCAGTAGCTTCTTTTTAACTAGAAGATGGAAATTCTGTGCTCAGCTGGAAGAAAAATTGCCACTGAGGAAAAACAGAATTTCTATGTTCTTCCAGAAGCAGAGCTGGATCTCTGAATGTTGCTGCTGGCTCTTTTTAACAACCATTTTGTCATCTTTTCAAAACATCTTTTAAAAACCAACCACACAATGTTCTTTATAAAGCCGTAATTCAAATGATACCAAACTTTAATTACTTGCAGATCATTACAATTAGTAAGAGGGGTAACTTACATCCCAGAATTAAGAAATTCATGACAGTTTGAATTTGTGTGATGTATGTTACTTGGAGGGATTCGTCCATAATTATTCATATATTAATTTTTTTGAATGCAGGTAGTGGCCTTTGAAGAAATACCAATGAAATACTGGTGGTTAATTGCCCACAAATATTGTGTATATAAACTGTTGGATAGATATGAGTGATTGAAAGGAAAGGAACACATAGAAGTATATTGTTTTGAAATTTATTTTGTGAAATTATAGAACAGAAGTTATATATTTTCTTTGTACTCCATTGGATAATTGCAAACCTGAGAAAGATAAATAAGAAATATTAGAAAATATTATTGTTTTTTTTTAGATATTATTGCATTTTGTTTGGTTCTTTGGGACCTAAAGCTGTTGGTACAGAGTGGATATTTACAGTATCACTTTAGGGCCCAGGGGTCTGCAATCTGTGGCTCTCCAGATGCTACAATTCCCATCAGCCAATTGGCCATGCTGGCAGTGGCTGATGGGATTTGTAGTCCATGAACATCTGGAGAGCCGCAGGTTGCAGACCCCTGCTAGGCCAAGTCTGCAGGGTAGACTGAATCACAGAAGAACTCTTAATCATTTTAGAGGGTGGATTCTTTGGCCTTGTACCCCACTGAGGTCCCTCTCCTCTTCAAGCTCCATCCCCAAAACTTCAGCAGATTCCCAATCTGGATTTGGCAACCCTACTGCCCCAACCCTACTGCTAGTGGCCGGGGGACCTGCCAACCCTACCTTCTCACCAACCAGCAGAGGATAGGAGGACCTGCCATAGATTAAATCATGATGAACTGAAAGAGATTGCATGGGGGTAATATTTGCAGGAAGTGATTTGAGCCAATGGAAGCTAGGAGGGAGAGTCTATGGTGGATTCCACACAGGCCAAATAGAATGGGTGCAGGACGTTATATAAAACATTTGGAGGGGGGACTTCGCACAGGTCCTGTTTCCAGAATGAGTTTGGCCTGTTTATTCCTCTCAATCCAGGATTTTTGGAAAATTGCTAAACCAGTGATTCTTTTGCACAATCCCCGGTTGGAGGCGCTCCAGTGCAAACACAACAGGCGGGAGACCCTTTATTTCCCTCCCTTCCACCCGGTCACTTTAGGTTCCACACCTAAGAAGAGAAATGTCAGAAAGAATGTGCCTGCCCACAGTTCTGTGTAGGTCCCGCAGCAAGTTGTGGGCAGATTCTCTAAGTGCCCGACAGTATGCAAGGTCCCCCAAGCACGTTTTCTCCCTGTGGCAGCAAGTATGACCGATGTACAAGCAACACATTCATTATTGCCTGGCTGGTGCAGGGAGCTCTCTTTTTCTTTCTTTTTAAAGTGAGTGTTCCGCGTACTCAGCCACTTGGGTGCAGCCAATCAGATTGTGGGACAATCGGCATGGCTGTGGGGATTCATTTCTCTATCCCTGCGCAGCTACGCATGTGTTGCAGGAATTTTTTTGAACAAAGGTAAGCGTCTCCACATGAAGGCATGAAAGCAACCCGGATTGTTTCCATGGACTCCAATTGCTGCCTGAGCGGGTGAAGGGCACACATGTGATTGGGAAAAGGGAAAAAGGGTTCCTTTATAACAACTGCAACCCGCTACACATATGCTGTGCAGAATCCACCTATGGTAGAAGCAGTGAGTTGAGGAACAGAAGAACAGCAGCAAAGTCCTGAATGAGAGTTCAGTTGCCTTTTAACTTGTCAATCTGCTATGACAGTGATGGCGAACCTATGGCACGGGTGTCAGAGGTGGCACTGCCTGTGAGCAGGGAGGACTCAGCTGGCGGGCCTAATGCCTGTGCTCCAGGTGGCTGCTGCCCAAGGGGGGGGGGCACAGAGGAGTCAGAGATGCTAGAGAGGCACAGAGCAGCATGCATGGGACTTGCTGGAGGCTAGAGCAGGCTGGCCCCTGCTCGAGCGGGTGGGGCAGAGGAAGAGGGAGCCAACCATTTTTTTCTAAACTAAAACCTCAGCATTCAGGTTAAATTGTCGGGTTGGCACTTTGCGATAAATAAGTGAGGTTTGGGTTGCAATTTGGGCACTCGGTCTCAAAAAGGTTCGCCATCACTATGCTATGACAACTGATCTCCAGGCAACAGAGATCAGTTCACCCGTAGAAAATGGCTGCCTTGGAAATGTACTTTATGTGCTCTAAAGCAACCATTTTCTCAGGGAAACCAATCCCTGTAGTCTGGAGATCAGTTGTAATTCCGGGGGACCTCCAAGTCTCACAACCTCCAGGTACAAATAAAGGAGAGTCAAAGTCATATTTTAACATGAGAGTAGAAAAGAGAAATGGGCAGGTATTTGCATGAACAGTGATCTTGCAATTGATTCTTAGCTAATTATCCTGCTGATTAAAAAGATACAAAACAAAAAAAGAGGGATCAATCTGTCTTTACGCTGAAGTGCTAACAGTAGTTCAGAAACATAAACAGTGATTTTGGCAAATTAAAAGCTCCCGCTTTTAACACATGCATGGTTGAGTGGGAATGTTCTCCACTGCCTAGTAATGACTCAGAATTTGATCTGCAATGCAAATTAGCTGCAGCGCAACACGAAGGCTACCTAGTAGTGCGGCAAATGTGGGTTCAGGAAGGGTCAGCAACTCTTGTCAAAACTGTGTGGCTTCTTGTGGGTTGATCTATCACATTTAGAGCAACCTGCCTCTGCTACGTTTACTGATGACACTAGGACTACTGTGTGTTTGCCTTATTAGCACAACAGAAAGGTAAATAGCAATTTAACATGATTTTTAAAAACATATTATTTGGCTTTGGTTTTGCTATTTTTTAGACTGGAAAAAAAGATAGCCCAGATCTATCAGACTGCCTTTGAAAACTGGTTGGGAATGTCTACTGGTGCAGAATGCTTTGATTGACTGGAGTTGGTCATAGGGACCATCCCTCCAGTTTGGTCCATCTACCATGGTTCCCAGTCTTTCCTGGCACAATTCATATGATAGCCTGCCAGTACCTCATGTATCAGCAAGAGGAAATGGAATCATGCACAAGCTGGTGTTTTGCCGTCACATCCAATGAAAACCAGACGTGACCTCTCAGCATGTCAATCCCCTCACCCTAAATCCTCCTGGAAGTGACAGCTGCAGCCTCGTGACCTACTTTGGACCACTATGCCTGACTCTTACATAAAGCCATCAGACTGCTGAGCTCATCTTCTGAGGCCCTGTTGAGCACTTCTGAGATTAAAGACAGGGCCTTTTCAGCATGGCACCAAAACTCTTTCAGTTGTTCCCTTCAGTCACTGTCTTAGGTGAACGAGTTAAGATTTTTTTTGTTTCATTTGGATCAAAGATCCGTCCTTCTTGTCCTATGCTTTAGTTTCTGTTTTGTGAGCTTTTAACATGTATTTTAATTTTGTGTTTTAATTGCTTTTATAATGTTTTGTTTTAACTGTTAGCCTCCTTGGTGGCCCTTACTGGGCAGAAAGATAGCATCCAAATGTTGCTGATAAAACCAAACAAATAAATAAAATAAAATATCACAACCTGAATAACTTGGACTGAAGTCACATATGCACCTTAAAATGCCGGAAGGTTGACATGCCACTATAAACCAACTGTTTTGCATGGCCATTCAGAAACTTGATTCCAGTATGGTCCCTAAGCACTGCAACACATACCCTCTGGGTGACCTTGGGCTAGTCACAGCTCTTCAGAGCTCTCTCAGCCCCACCCACCTCACATTTTTGTTTGTTGTAAGGGGGGAAGGAGATTGTAAGCCCCTTTGAGTCTCCTACAGGAGAGAAAGGGGGATATAAATCCAAACTCTTCTTCTTTGTTCAATACAGCAAAGCCTTCTTATTGTTATTCTTGTTTGTAGAGATCACATTGCCTATGCCTTCTCTATGACTGCCCAATCTTTGTGGAATGGTTTCTCTGACAGGCTCTGTCACCTGGGGCATTCAGAAAACTCTGTAAATCTGAACTTTCTGGGCTGAGTTTTTCAGTTCTGAATGGATTGTCTACTCAAATGAATGACACTTTTGTCATACTTTGTGACCCATTATACATGAAATGCCTTCCTCAAGGCTCTTCACTGCACAGTGGGCTTGTAGCACAGTCTCCTCACACTTCTCTGTTTACATGCAAGGAGGTAGCCCACAGCCTGCAGCACAGTTTGTCTGCTGAACTCTGCTGGGCCTCTGCTGCTCCTGGTTCTCTTAACTCTGCCCATCACCTTAGCCTTAAAGGCATTGATCTCTACCCGGTAAGACTAGAGCTGTTACTCTCTTCTCCTCCCTTCCCCTCCACACATATATTCTGTCTCTTCCCGCTGCTGCTGCCCAAAGAAGAGAGAGGCTTGTTTTAATATAAAGTCTTGTGTGAAATAAAGTGTAAAAAGCCCTCCTGATCATAAGGGAGGGTGGAAGCGAAGCGGGGGAGCTGGGGACCATATCCCTCCAGCCTTGGTTTTATTTACTGTGGAGAGAATGGAAAGTGAAAGCAGGGCTCCAGTACAACAAATCATGCTGTGATGGATATTCACCCCCATTGTGCAGCAGGTACCTTGTGCACAATCGACCTATGATATCTGGCTGTTGTTAGTTTTCTGGGCTGAGTGGCTGTGGTCTGGTAGTCTGTGTTACTAATGTTTCACCTGCATCTATGGCTGGCATCTTCAGAAGCAAGTCATGGTAAGATATGTTTCTGCCTCTGAAGATGCCAGCCATAGATGTGGGCAAAACGTTAAGAGCAAGAACTACCAGACCACAGCCACACAGCCTGGAAAACCCACAAAATCCAGTTGATTCCAGCTGTGAAAACCTTTGAAAATACATTCATAGTATCTGTTATGCTTTGCTTATCTTGTGCTGTTCCAATTGCCTTGGGAAGTCTGGCAAAAGAATTCTGTTTTCAAAGGATTGCAAAGGAATATTCAGACAGTTTATTCTTTATCTTTACCTTTTGCATGCTGCCCTTAGATCCTAGTGAGGATGGTGTAATATTGCCAACCTCCAAGCAAGGCCTAGAGATCTTCCCTGAAATTGGCAACTCTAGAATAAAAGCAGGGTAAAATTGTTATCAATCAATAAAAGGGCATTTGTTTTGTCAGGCAAGCACATCAGCTACTGAACAAGGGTGAACTGGCCAACATAAACTTGGCCTTAAAATTGGTCAAACTCCAACTGGTTGCCTGCCTAACAGGAAAATTTGCTGGGCACTTAGCTAAGTGGGCCTTCTGAGACCAATCAGCTTATACATGTCCAAGTGGTCATTGCATTGCCCCTGAAAAATCTCTGAAGTGCTGCCATAATAATGTAATGATTTTAGTGTGTGTGGGTGTGACTTTAAACTGAGAGCTGAGTTGGAGAGAGAAAGAAGGCAAAAGGGGGATGAGAGAGCAATATGATTTGTTGACTCGAGAGTGTGCATGTGAGTGGGCTGTGCTGAACTAGCAGAAGGTGTGAGAGAGTCAGAGAGGACAGAAGAAGAAGAAGAAGAGTTGGATTTATATCCCCCCTTTCTCTCCTATAGGAGACTCAAAGGGGCTTACAAACTCCTTTCCCTTCCTCCCCTCACAACAGATACCCTGTGAGGTAGGTGGGGCTGAGAGAGCTCAGAAGAACTGTGACTAGCCCAAGATCACCCAGCTGGCATGTGTTGGAGTGTACAGGCTAATCTGAATTCCACAGATAAATCTCCATAGCTCAGGCGGCAGAGCGGGGAATCAAACCCGATTCCTCCAGATTAGAGTACACCTGCTCTTAACCTAAGGTGACCAGATTTTCACCTTTTTAAAAAAATTGGGACAGCCAGCCATGAGGCGCGTACCTTTGGGGCAGCCTCCTGTTTCGGGAAGCTGCCGCAGAGTTCTGGGGCGCCCCCTGTTTCCCGCCCTGTGACCGGGCGGGAAACCGGGGAGCGCCCCAAAAGGCAGTGCGCTCCTGCGGCCGCGTGCGTGGGAGGCTGCCACACTGCCTTCTGGGGTGCTCCCCTGTTTCCCGCCCTGTGACAGGGCGGGAAAAGGGGAGTGCCCCAGAAGGCAGTACGGCAGCCTTCCAAAAATTGGGAGATTTAAAAAACCCTGCGGGACGCGGGACAAATTGCTTAAAAGCGGGACTGCCCCGCCAAAAGCAGGATGTCTGGTCACACTATCTTAACCACTACACCACTGCTACTCCTGACAGGATTTCAGAGTGAAGAGACCGGGAGTGTCAAAACTCGAGTCAGAGAGAGTTAAAATTGTGTTAGCATGGCAGATTATGTTAGGGCTTCTGAGTAAAAGGACCCAGTGTTGAGAGAATTAGTCAGTGTTGTCAGAGGAAATACAGAGAAAGTCAGAGCCTCAAGAAACTGCTAGACAAAATAAAGACAGAGTCTGAGATAACTATTAGAGAGAGAGAAGCTGTCCGAAAGTGTCCGAGTGAATTTATGTTGAGTGAAGTCTTCAAAGTGTTTGTTGCCTCAATTTGATTTTATCTTATTTTGTAAATATATTGCTTGAAATTTGAAATTACCTATCATAAATAACATTTTACTTTGTTTGAAGAAACATTGAAATCCCATCCTATTCTCCTTAGAATCATGTAGGTAATTCACTTTGCCTTATAAGCTCGTGCACACTACCAAAAGGAGATAAAGGGTGTTTTTTTTTTGAATTTATATTCCTGGTGGCAGCTACCATATGGGGAAATATTAAGGAAACTAACATTAGTTGGCACTTATTACATATTTACTTATAGAGAAAAAAAGAGTGGACATTGGTTTCGGTGGTTGCGGTTGGATATGCTTTACTGGGATGAGGTATTAAGCTAATAAATGAAAGAGGATTTGGTGTTTTGGAAAGCATTTTTACATCTGCAGTTCTGCATAAGGAGATTTTTTCCAATGCTGTGGTCTTTCCTTATCACACTTCCACTCACTCGCAGAGTTAGAGGGATTAACAGCAAATCACTTGCCGGCAGCTCTCTTCCACCGCCTTTTCACTAAGCCAGAGTGGAAACAGCATTACACCTGTTCAGAGCAATGCTAAGAGAACTATCCACCCTTTTAAGCCTCATTGACTTCAGTGGACTCAGAAAATCATCATGCAGCTTAGGATGACACTTTAAGATTTCTGAAATATTGGCACAGATACAAAATGTTGCTCTAACAGTCTGATTTTTGACCCTTTTTTTAGCAGCAGACAGACAGCTCTGCCCACACCATATTGCAGATTAGAGAAAGATCCACGCGGATCTGTAATCTTATCATGTCTACCAGTAGCTCCAGCTTCCTGTCTGTCTATTGCATTTTATCATCCTTGTTTTTCATGGAGCTTCTCACTTTTGTCCTCACCACAATCCTGTGAGGTAGGTGTGAATAAAGTGTATATATTCCTTTAAATTTACTTCGAGATCATTTGTCTTGTATATTGGGTCTTTTATGGGGCAAGCATTTGGTTTTGCCAGGTAGTTTTACAGTGCAACCATTTGGCCTCGCTAAAGTTGTAAACTGCTTTTGTGTTTAGTTTAAGTAGTGTTATTCTTCAGATAACGGAATTATCTTTTATTCTAAACCAGACAGATAGGGCTTAATTGCCAAGGATGCTCTGGTGGGGGTCACCTCCCTTATCATTTAGAAGACTCAATTCTATTTGACACCCAACTGGTTAATTACTGATCAAATGGTTTAGATGAGCCTGTTCTATAAAACCCAGGACATCTTTTTTACAGAGATTCATTTTAAAGAGATCAATAAGGGATTCTTCTAAAGATTTTCTTGTTGTTCTTGCTATTCTTCTGCCTTAGGCTGAATAGCCTTGTATTGTATTTTTTTAAATACTTGGAACAGTCTGGAGCTGAGAGAGAACTGATTTTATTATTTCTTTTCCTTTATAATAACATTTTGAGAGTATTTGGAGAAAGTGTTTGAGAGTGTTTGGAGAAAGAGCCCTGGTTTTGGTGACTTACTGGTAAGGTAGTCAGCTTTGGGCAACCTTTCACAGTAGGTTAGGCTAATGTAGACGTGACTGGCCCAAGGTTACCCAGCAAGCTTTGTGGCAGAGGGTGGATTTGAACCTGGGTTTCCCTGATCCTAATCCAACACTTCAACAAAGAATACTATGCATAACTCCCCCTTCATTTATATATTTAATGTTTTCTAGCCTGCCTTATCTCAAAAGCTAAGTGGCTTACCAGTCACCAAAACATAGGCATACAATGAAGATAGCATATTGAAAAATCCAAATGCCCAATGAAAACAGCAGAAGATCCCATTTGCCCATGCAGCCTCCCACCAACTGCACACAGTTACCCACATTGCCTGCATTCTCTAGGACTGGGGTCTGCAACCTGTGGCTCTCCAGATGTTCATGGACTACAATTCCCATCAGCCCATACAATTCCCATCAGCCAATTGGCCATGCTGGCAGGGGCTGATGGGAATTGTAGTCCATGAACATCTGGAGAGCCGCAGGTTGCAGACCCCTGCTCTAGGACTTTCTTCAGGGCTGAAGAGGGCTGCCATGGCACAGAGCACCTGGAAGGGCCATGGCCACTCATTCGCTTCCAGTGTGCCTCGCGTGCACACTTCATATGCACCCTTTCCCCACTCACTTGCTTGCAATCACTCTGTGGGTAATTCGAATCTAAAGTTCTTGTGGCTGTCATGAGGACTTTGTAACGTGTGAATCAGTCTTTAAGAGAGACCAACCTTGCAGGGTTATTGTGCAGACTTTTAAATGTGAAGTGTTTTGAATACTCCAAAAAGGGAAACAATGAGATGTCTTCCTAGCGCATGTTGTTAACGGCCAAAATATGGTTTCTGCTTCAATGAGCTATCTATCCATTTACCTGGTGCAGGAAACTGGAGCTAAATTTACAGCACTTTCAGTGAAGAGGATAATGATTCAGCTTTTCAAGAAATAATTGTGTTATGCTTTTACACCGGCAAATGTTTTTCGTCAATGACTGTCTGGCACCTGTCTTTCAATAACATGCTGGTACTCAATAGATGCAAACTAGATTTTAAAAATAAACTAGTGCGGGGAGTATTTCCACCTCCCAGCTTGATGGCTGCTGTAATTAATCAGGAGGGTTTCAAAGGCAGACTTCAGGGCTAAGATGCTGAGCTGGAATTCATATGCAGATCTGATATAACCAGTTGTGGATTCTATAGGGATTTGGGATGGTTAGTTAACGTGGTGTCGTGGTTAAGAGTGGCAGACTGTAATCTGTTGAATCAAGTTTGATTCCCCACTTCTCCACATGAAGCTGGCTGGGTGCAATAGCATATCTGGGGGGTGGGGGAGAGGAGGCATACGACCCAGGAGCCACTTGGCTGGGTTGCGTGGGGGTGCATTTGGCCACTTTCCACCACTACTCGCCTGCCTGCAGGTGCCCACCTGCCACTGCCCTTCTCATTTACCTGTTGCTGCTCACCCACTCTGCTCGCCTGCTGTAGCTGCTCACCCACCCTGCACACTGCCCCCTTGCTTGCCCTCCCACCCAACTCTCACCACTCACCTGCACTGCTCGCTCCCCCTCCTCCTCTTGCCTGAGCACTTTTCGGTGCTGCAGCAGGGGAGGGCAACTTCTACAGCCTCTCCCGGGCATGCTGCTGTTTCCCGAAGCTGGCAGATTTGTGCCAAGCCCCGACCACCCTTCCCTGCCCGAAGCAGCTCTCCCGCTTGTGTGGTAGGTGGACTGAGAGAGTTTGAAGAGAATTGTTTCTAGTCTATGGTCACCCAGCAGGCTCCATGTGGATGAGTGGGGAGTTGAACCCGGTTCTGCAGATTGCAGTTTGCCACTGTTAACCACAAAATCACGCCGGTATCCTTGCAGAGGCATATCTAGGGAAAATGTAGCCTGGGGCAGAACCTGAGTTTTCCACTCCCCCTATGGGCAGCCGCCCTCCCCCACCATGACCAGAATGCAGAATCCCCGCCCCTGAAGCCGGCGACCTCGAATTCCCATCCCTACCTCTGTGCCCGAATCCCCCCTCCCAACCTCTCCCTCTCCCTGGCGCCAGTGGGAGACATGGTCGTGGCCAGCGGGCGCCAGACGCCATGCGCAGGGTTCTTCACCAGGCAGGCTGGTGAGCATGTGGCATCGGCAGCATCGCCAGCAAGGGCAGCCCAGCAATCGCCCCGCAGCCGCTGCTTCCGCTCCCCGCAAGCAGAGGGATGTGGCCACGAGGGGGGCAATTTTCTGCCTCCCCCACGTGATTAAATGGCCTCCACCCAGGGACATGTGACGCCACATGTCCTCGTGGGCAGTACGCCACTGCATCCTTGGCAACCTCGTTGGGGGTGGGATTAACCAATCTTGCCTTGAGAATCCTAAAACGCTGGAAAAGTACAGAGGATTGGCTCTACTTTCACCTGCTCCTGATTTTTGCAGAAAAATCACGCAAGCTTTCATGGATGATCTCAGACACAGGAGAATCAGTTTAAGTGCCCATTGCGCTGGACCAGGTCTCCGTTTTTTCCATTGCCAGAGAGAAAGATTTTTGAGTTTTCAGGTTTTGAAAATGGTGCTCAATCCAAATTTGGTGCTCAATCCAAATAAACTTTTTATTTTATTATTAATTCGAGACCAAACTGACCACCTACGGTATTGTGGTGATCCCAATTACCTATGAAATTGTGAGAAGTCTGAGAGATGCAGGGGGAAAGGTGTGGTGACCTTACATCAGTGACAACAACACATTTCCTGGGTTGGCATTATTTCCAGAAAGAGCCAGCCTGGCCAGACTCATCAGCCTGTTTCAGCCCCACCTCCCAGTAAAATGGCATGCCTGCCTCTCTTCCAGGTTTACAATCTGATGCTCTCCATTGAAATGAATGTGTATATGAAACAAAGGGGGGCAGTCTGCCATTTGTAGAAATAACCAACAATAGGCAAACTCAGATGTACCAATATGCTTGAATCCTAAGTCTGGAAGGCCTGTTTATAGAAACAACAGTGGCAGGAATTAGTCATGCTCTTTCAATTTTCTGTGTGTTTCCCCCCCTCCTCCACTGTGACCAGGATGCTAATGCTTGCAGAAGCTAAATTTGCAAGCACCCCGTTTGGATTGTCCACTGCTTGCTGAATATTCCCTGTTAATCTTAGAATCCAGGAACCTGAAACTCACAGTTCAGACGCAGCGATTTTACCATAACTGGCAGATAGAGGGTGAGGAAATAACAAATTATGTTTGTTCGGTAAACACCTAATCTGTAACATCAGTTGATTATACACTGTAATTTATCACTTTCATGTGGAAATCTTCCGTAGCATCAACAAAGAAACATTAAAATGGCACCATAGATCCCAAAATAAAAGCCTCTGCTCATTCATTTTTCTTGACCCTATGAATTATCGCAGGAAGGCAAGTAGTAGGAAGATGGATAATTTGCCTCTACAACCCACTCAGAGCTATTTTGATATGGCAAATATTGGGGGTGAACAGTAAACACAACTGGTTTCCTCTGTTCTCCATCTCATCCTACATAGATCTTGTGCATTCTTTCTTCTGCATTGATATCTGTGCAGGCTTTAATTCGAGCTCATCCATCCATCCATCCATCCATCCATCCATCCATCCATCCATCCATCCATCCATCCATCCATCCATCCATCCATCCATCCATCCATCCATCCATCCATCCATCCATCCATCCATCCATCCATCCATCCATCCATCCATCCATCCATCCATCCATCCATCCATCCATCCATCCATCCATCCATCCATCCATCCATCCATCCATCCATCCATCCATCCATCCATCCATCGTCTATGAGTTCAGCAATTTACAGCATTGGGAATGATTTTTTTATCCACATTAATGTTCTTGGGGGATGTGGAATGGTATTGTACAGGTGCCCACCTGCCACTGCCCTTCTCATTTACCTGTCGCTGCTCACCCACTCTGCTCGCCTGCTGCAGCTGCTCACCCACCCTGCTCACTGCCCCCTTGCTTGTAAGCTAAGCAGGGTCAGTACTTGGATAGGAGACCACCAAGGAAGTCCTTGCAGGGGAAGAAAATGGTAAACCACCATTGCTTAAACAATTGCCTTGAAAACTCCATGGGTCACCATAAGTTGGATGCAACTGGACTGGACTCTGAGATGTCAGAGGCTGCCCAAATTAGATGCAGAATATTGCATGAAGAGACGCCATTAAGATTGCCTTAGGGTGGCTGGTTATCCTCTTCACTGTCTGACTTAACCCCACAGGTTGGATCAGAAAGGATTTTTTCCCAAATTGGCCAGAGATCCTTTGAGCATTCTGTTTTTCCCAGCAACAACCTGATTCTCCTGCCTGAGTCAAATATCAAGTGCTTGCTCTGCCTCTGCTGCGTGATGTTCACTGGATACCAGTTCTGGCAAGTTCACTGGAGACAAAATGAGGCAGATGGATGAACTTGGCAGTTGGTGAGCAGGCAAATATTTGGAATGGCAGACAAGGAGACTGCTCTGGAGAGAAGAGAGGCAAGGGTCCAGCCAGATAATAGCTTGGTCTTCACCCAAAAGATAAACTATTTATATTGAAGCACCATGCCGGAATTGAGGACTTCCAGGCCCAGATGGAGACCTCATAGGGTCTGGCAATGTTTCACACTTGCATGTATGGTGGCCCAGAGAGTACGGTGTCTTGGTCTGGCCTCCAGCATTGGCTGTGACAAGCCTTTATTTCCCTACAGAGGGGACACACACACAGCCTTCTAAGACTGTTTAGATCTAGGTTTGCTTTGGACTATAAACTCTCCCCTCAGCTTACAGATTTTTCAAGGGTAGCAGGTGTACAGCCTTTTGGTTTGCTGCTGTGAGGTAAATTTGGTGGTACATAAGGAGATTATTGAGATTGCTGAGGCTGGATTAATATACAAACAACTAAGAATATTTTTGCATTTACAGGTTGTTTTAAAATGAATAAATTAGCAGCCCACCTCTCCAGGTAAACAAAGTAAAAACCTGACTGAAGCACAAAAATTTAAACTGGCTATGACTTCAGAGAGTAATTAGACTTTTCTAGAATGCTTCCAGGCATCAAGAGACTTTCATTGACTAGCCACTAGGCTGCATCCTCCCTCTCATACAGAATTCCACCCACACTAATCTACTTTTCCCCATAATAGTACAAGGTCTAAATAGTACAAGGTCTGCTCATCCCCAGAGACAGGCCTAACAATCAAGCAGTCTCTTTTCTTGCAGAGATAGAGCTAAAGCACTGTGCCACACTACTAGGTACAACTACCCTTCAATTTGGCCCCTTCTGTTCATGCAGAATAATGCACTTTCAATTCACTTTCAGTGCACTTTGCAGCTGTGCAGAATAGCAAAATCCACTTGCAAACAGTTGTGGAAGTGGATTGAAAGTGCATTATTCTGCATGTATGGAAGGGGCCTCTGTCTTCTCTTTTTCCTGAGCTGTCCCTGATCTCTCCCTGAGGGAGAATTCAACTCCCCCTTCTCCTGAGTTTGCGCCCACATCTCATCCCCCTTCTCAAAAGTGATTGGATGCTGGAGCGGCACTCCTATGGACTCATCTAAATGGATGATTTTCCCTTCAGGGGCAGACAGCTTTGATAGAGATATTAGTTTATTATGTCTTAAGCCATAAGGGAAATATATTTCACCACACAAGTTGTATTAGAGTAACTCACGAAGAACCAAGCACCCTATATAAAAATATATATTAGGTAGCGAAACTGAGGGGGCAGCCTGGGAAAAAAAATACTGAACTTTTCAGAAAGTCTAGTAAACACACAGGAATGTAGAAAGGTAGGGCCCCACAAGCGATAAGAAAAAGCAGAAGAGTACAAAAATATCGATAAAGGCAGAATAAAGCTTAGTTGGTATAGCAACCATTACATAGGGAACGTAGGATGTTTTTGACTTAAGTCTTCACCAAATATAGAGGTACAAGATGGGCGAAGGGTGGAAAGGCAAAATGGTGATGAGAGGACCAGTCTGTTCATCCTCTTAATCCAGCCAATGGACAGAGGATAGGGAGGGATGTTTGTAAAGGTATAAAATAAGGTACACAGACACCAACACTTTGAACCTCCTCCTGTCTTGTCAGAGGAGCATTCCCGATGCTGCAGCCTCGAACAATAAGTCATTGAACCTGAGGAATCTTTTGGAACTGGTTTATTTAACCTGACAGAGCTCTGCTCTGTGGCAGAGCTTTCTTCTGTGCCTATCAGCCTTCTGTCCATCACACTACCTCAGGACACTCAGAGCCTTACATTGCAGTAGAATTATTTGTGGTGAGAAGCTGGAATCGGAGGCTTTTTGGTACATTAACAAAAACTTAGCCAAGAATATTGAGAGTGAAAATAAGAATGAAAATGAGGATTCTGTGGTAGATAATCAGGCAAAATGAATCGATTATCAATATCAAGTCGAACTGCTGGTAACTTATTTTAGCACCCCATACATCCCTTTATTGTATACAACTTAACAACTATATCTTGTTTTTATTTAGAAACTCTTAAGTGCACTCCTAAGCAGAGTTACACCCTTTGTCCATTGAAGTCAATGGGCTTAGAAGAGTGTAACACTGCTAAAGATTGCTCTGTTAGTCTCTCTTGGGAATACTAATTTCCCAGTCCCTTGTCCTGCAGTTCAAGTATCCTCCTCTAGGACTACAGATGAAGGCATAAAGCTGTTGTAATTATTATGCTGTGAAATTTGGTAGCATCATAGACTGGAGACCAAAACAATTGTCTCCATATCAAATAAACTTAGATGTCTCCATACCATTTCTAGTGTATGGATCCTGCCATCTTTGGCTGAGCCATGCAATGTAGCTATATTGCAGGTCAGGTGTATACAACAAAACAGAAAGGAACAATGCCACATACTTGGGAATAATTTGCTATAAAATTGTTTCAAAGTTTGTAGCTCTTTTTTCCTGCAATTATTTAAAAGAATAATCTATCCCAATACTTTAATGCTGCCTTTCAACATAGTTAACCCACATATGCAATGGCCAATTATGCATAAGTTGTCTGCCTGCGCAATGGAGTGAATGTCCATCGTGACAAGATTCCTTGTACAGACCTATTTCCTGGAGCCCCACTTTCACTTTTCATTCTCTTTGCAGCAAGCAACACCATTTCTAGCATGCCTTTCAATTTGCTTCACCACCACAGTAGGCAGATTTGCCAGTGAGCACAGCTCCAACCTGGACACCTTCCCTCTGCCCACGGCCAGCCTTCCCACTCCCTTGCACTGCCATCCATTCCTTCCCCCTCCTCACCCCCTCCATTTTGTTGGCTCCTTTCTGCTTTTCTAAATGGTCGTATTGATGCATCAATATATCACCATAATAATAACAACAGAGAGTTGACATGCAAGGAACAGTACAGGCTTCTTTTTGTTTCCACCACACCTCCCCTGTTCTGCTTTCACCCTTCCCTATGATAGGGAGGGCTTTTAAAAACTTACTTCAAATAAGACTCTATTTTAAAACAAGCCTGTTTCTTCTCCTGTGGCAGCAAAGACAGGAAGAGAGAGGGTGCATAGGGGAAGGAGGGGGATAGTATATCAACTCTAGTCTTAAGACTACAGGGTGTGATGTGATCTGTGCCTTTAAGGCTAAGTTTATGGGCGGAGTTAAGAGAAGCAGGAGAAGCAGCGGCCCAGCAGAGTTCAGCAAGCAAACTGTGCTGCAGGCTGCCTCCTTATGTGTGAACAGAAAAATGCAAGGGAACTCTACTATAAGTCCATTGCACAGTGGAGAGTCCCAAGATAAGCATTCCATGTATAATGGCCCAATATTTGTCAATCTGTACAGCAATTATTATTCACAGAGACTGCACTTAAAAGAAAGGATATATTTTAGGATAGGAAAAGAAGAGACTCATACTCTGTAACACATGTCCACCAATGACACTTTCTTCTGTGGACATCAACAACAGCTATCAACCTAGCTCCCAAAGCAAAATGTCCATCTTTTATAGATCAGTCAATGCCATGGCCCTAACTACACTTGGGACTGTGTTCAGCAAGTCATTTCACTCTCCTCTTTTACGTTTGTATTTTTCTCTGGTACAAGTTTCTGTTTTGCTTCTTCACTCACCTGTAATGAGGTTGTCCACAAGAGTGGTCGGCATGCAGAAGATCCCCACCAAGATGTCACTGATAGCCAGGTTGAGGATGAAGACGTTGGTGACGGTTCGCATCTGCCGGTTCTTCAGCACAATGAAGCACACCAGCATGTTGCCCACCATGCACAGGAAGAAGATGAAGATGTAGGCGATGATGAACATGGCGGCCACTGGGGCAGAGTGCTGGTAATAGGCAGAGAAGGTGTGGTTCTCCTTGTAAAGCGGGCTGTGGATCTCATTCTTCGGGCTGCTTTTGGAAGGGGAGAAAGTGTTGTCTGAGGCGGGGGCAAGAAAGAGAAGGAAAATCAACTTCTTTGAGGTACCTCTGTGTTTTTGGTATCACCTACTACCTGGAGGTGCTAGGACTGAACCTGGGGTCCCCTGCATGCAAAGCAGATGGTAGAGCCCTGAGCTATGGCCCCACTCCCTGAGACAACAGGATAGTACAGGGAAGCCAATTTTTAGTCCAGGTGGTATAACAGACCCCTGTCCCAGCAAAACCTCTCCCTGTCTTGTTTTGTCCTCTCACTCCCTGCATAGTCTGATCCAAACACTTTCCCCTGTTCCACCTAAGGTTGCTAACTGGCCAGGAAAGAAAAAACTTAGCATCTTTAATAGAGACTTAGTGGGCAGAAATGGGCAGGCTACATTTAGTTTTGTTTATTTACACAATTTATATCCCACCTTTCTGCCCTTACAAGGGTCGCCAACGATGTTAATAATCTGAAACATCTAAGATAAAATGACATTATAAAACCCATCAAAAGCAATCCCCACCCCCAATGTGCATCATTAAAACAACTTCAAAAAGAGTTTTAAAAATAGCTAAGATGCATACGACACATTAAAATGTCATTTGGGTGCTGTGTGGTTTCCGGACTTTATGGCCTTGTTCTAGCAGCATTCTCTCCTGACGTTTCGCCTGCATCTGTGGCTGGCATCTTCTTTAGATCCTCTGAAGATGCCAGCCACAGATGCAGGTGAAACGTCAGGAGAGAATGCTGCTAGAACACAGCCATACAGCCCGGAAACCACACAGCACCCAAGTGATTCCGGCCGTGAAAGCCTTCGACAATACATTAAAATGTCAGTTAGGAAGGAGGAATCATTGAGGAAATGCCAAATGAAACAAAGAAGTCTTCACCCCCTAGCAGAAAACAACAACAGAAGGGGACAGACAGTTCTCCTTGGGGAGAGAATTCCAGAACTTTGGTGCAAGGACTTGCCCTGGTTGGCACCTGCCTTGTCTCAGAAGGCATGGACACCCAGAGCAGGGCCTCTGAAAATGTCAGGCAGCTTCATGAAGGATTAGATGGTCCTCCAGGTATGTTGGTCCCAAACAATTCAGAGCTTTGAAGAACAAGACCTGCACCTTGAATTGTGCCTGGAAAGCAATTGAAAGCCAGTGTAGATTGGCTGTGACTGGAGTGATATGATTCCTATGACCCATCACATCTTAATTGCTAGCAGATCAAACTTCTATTAAAGTTATATTATGTTAAAGGACCAGTTAGAGGGAACAGTTTAAAAACTGATAAACCCAGTGGACCCTCTAATACTCCGCACACTTTTGGAACACTTCAAAAGAAGGTCAAATCAGGCATCTTCTCTTTTTGCCACATGATTTCCTGTCATGTGGTCACAGTATAAAGGATCAATGTTGCCATCAGGTGGTTAAAGGTTGTTTCTAGGTAGGGATGCCATCTTCCAGGTCCCCTTGATAAAGTAAACAAGTCAGATGTTTTCCAGAGTCCAGGAGTTGCCATGACAAGTCACAAAAAGGTCCAGATCCCTGTACACTCACCCAAAAGTGACCCTGATTCCAACCAGCTTTCATGTTGATGCCCAAAGAGAGAGGAATGTGACATTCCCAAAACATCTGAATGAACGTCCCGCTACGCTGCAATGTAGGTCATCCCTAAGGCTCTTTCTTGATTCTTTGGGACTGCAAAAATCGCCCAGTTGTCCAGATGCTCTTCAGGAATCCTGGCATCTTTCACGCGTGGAGATGTTATATTTCTCCATCACTCATATAATAACATTATGTCAAAAGAAATAAGTGGTTTCTTGACAAGTCTTTGCATTTTGGGGTTCAGGTGGAATTTAGTAGCAGGTTTTCAACAAGCATTCATGGAAGCGTTGTCTATGACATCACTGAACAACGTTCAAACTATCTACTACTGCCCACAAGAGTATGCCGCACCAGTGACGTAGGTATAGATTTTTTTATGGGGTGGGTTCGGTGACTGAGGGCTTTCCGGCCGTTCCATTCCATGCATTGTTTCAAGTAAGCCGGACATATAATGGGAGGAGTTTGAACCCGAGGGAACCCCCCCCCCCTCCGCCTTACCCATGTCCCTGCCGTATTCTGACTATTGCAATGGTTAATTTTAACTTTTCAGAGGCTCACATTTGGATCACCTTTAAAAACAAAAAAAAAAATGCAGACCTCCCTCCCCCAGCCAGTCTATTTTCACCCTCCCCTAAAGTTGCCAGCTCTGAATTAGGTAATACCTAGAGATTTGGGGGGGGGGGGGAGCCTGGGGAGATGGGACCTCAGCAGAGGATAATGTCATAGAGTCTCCCCTCCAAAGTAGCCATTTTCTCCAGGGGAACTGATCTTGGTTGTCTGAAGAGCAATTGTAACAGTGGAGGATCTCCAGGTGCTTCCTGGGGGTTGGCAGCCCTTCCTTCCCTGCATTGCACCATCTCATATATCAGAACCTCTGGTTTTTCAGTGTTTCTCGGTGGTTCCTTGGGGCAACTGGAGCCAGCAGCAGTTGCTGTGGCCCAGGGCAGCCCATTATAGCAAAAGCAGGTCATGAGCCTAGAACCCATTTTGGTCCTTGCATGTCAGCTGAGTTTGAAAAGGTGTGCTCTAGAATCCTCAGTGACTTGGTGACACCTGCTTTGGGACTTTCTCTCTCACACAGCACACACCCCATCGGCTGATGATGATTAAAAGAAGAAAAGAATGAAATTCAGCCACAAAAGTCCTTGCCTGCTCTCCCTGCCCTGACAAAGCTGTTCCTTTCCTCTGCGATATGAGACCCAGATAACAAGCTAGCGGTGTTATATTCATCTTAGCATAAATACAGCACTAAATTTACACTACGAGTTGTTTTATCTGGAAATTATTTTACAAGTTATTTTATCTGGAACAGCCCCTAGAAAGCCCAAGAAGCAATTAAATTGTCTCGATGCAAGTCAAATACACTCTTGATTTATTTATTTCTTGCCTCTAAGAAAGGGGCGGGTGATAGATGGATTCTGTGTTTCCTGGCTTCCAGCTGCGGCAGAGCCTTCATCGTGTCCCCTCGTAGCAGAAGCTAATAAAACCATTCTTCTCTTCAACTACCCGCTCTATAAATTCAGGCCCGGCCTCTGAGAAATGAAGTTTGATTTTCTCAGGCTTCTGCTCTGCCAACGCGAAAGAGCCCATTGTCAGAATTCAGTCAAGGTGTTCAGCTGATGTATGAGGCAGTTTTGAATCCAACTCCAGTGGCACCAGAAGACAGGGAACGATAAGCAAGCTTTTTAAAAAATGAAATGAGGAGAAAGGAGCCTTGGGACAGGAAAGGGCTGGATTAAAGACCAGTCTCTTCTGATTGTCCACTTGGTTGGCTGTTCCCACCTTAAGAAGAGACTTTATGTGAAACATAGAGAAAACTGTGAATTGTTTGGGGACCAGCGGAAAGCAACAGGATGGTTTGCCAGAAGAGTGAATTAAAGGGGCCATTTTCCTCGCAGAAGAGAAGACAAATAGTAAACAGAGAGGCAGTGCATCTCTCTCTATGTGTCTCTCTCACACACCATACACACATATCAACAAAAACTTGGACAAGCAATATCAAAGCTGGGATCAAATTCCCTACTGCATCCCCACCTGACCTCCTTAATTTCTCCCATATTAATGAATTATGACCACTGTCTTACACTGGAGCAAGATCTGTGCCTATTAGCCATTACTAAGCAGAGCCTCCATGTTCAGAGGCAGTTCCCACCACCGGTGAGGACTGGAGTCAGGAGTGGGCTGGCTGCTTGTGAGCTCCCCAAGGGCACATGGCTGTCCACTGGGTAAAATAGCAGGTTAAGGACTAGGGTTCAACTGGCTCAGATGTTCACTCCCATCAGCCCCTGTCAGCATAGCCGCAGGGCTGATGGGAATTGCAGTTCATGAACATCTGGAGAGCCGCAGGTTGCAGACCCCTGGGCTAGACAGACCTTTGGCAGGATCCAGCAGGGCTCTTCATCTATTCTTAGGAAGATCAAGGGGGATACTTATGACACTGCTGTGCTTGGAGTAAAAGCCCTGCATGCCCTGATACTGGAGTCACCAATGTCTGGGGAAGGGGGCATGTATAGGCTTCGCTTAGCCGACTCACTCACACATAAATATCCCCTCTTGCATGTTGAAATGGCACAGTCTTGGAAGGGCTGTGATTTTTCCAGGCTGGATGAAAATGGATTACCAAGTTTGTCTGAATGCTTTTTAAAATATCCTGTAATATTATACTGAAACCCAGAGGTGAATCTAGGGAAAATGTAGCCTGGTGCAAAATTTGATCCCCCCCACCCCCATGGATGGGTGGCCACCCTCCCCCACAACGGCCAAACAACTTTTTTTTGCACCAGGTCTTGAAGTCAGTGTATGAATCCGAGGGAAGGAGGAGGGGTGTGAGGGTGATTTTCCGCCCCTCCCACATGACTAAATGGCCACAACCCAGGGATATTTGACCCAATATGTCCCCCTGGGTGGTACGCCCCTAACGAACACGAGAGACAGTTCTTCAGAGCAATCTCTAGCGATCCAGCTTCCCCCATTTTGTCTCTGTTTGACTCTCAAAACCCGGCATGTAGTTTTAGCCAGTCAGTTCTGGATATGTGCCAGTACAATAAAACCCTGAAGGCAAACCTCTAGGACCTAGGAAATGTTTAATTAATAAGAAACCATCAGATAAGGTAAGACAATAACAAAGCTGTCTCTGTTAGACGCAGTTTAGTTGCTTCGATTTAAAGAAACAGGGCAAAGTATTAAAGCTTATGGGACCCACAGATGGGAATTGATGCTTCTTTCTTCCTCCGCTCCCCTTCCAGTTGTTCTGCCTCTTCAACATAAAGCATCTTTTGCACATTGAAAACAAAATCCCCCACCCCAACAGTTCCTTTTGTTACCCGATCAATCTCACACAACACATCCAAAGTTCCTGGAGCTAAACACACTTGAGGTTTAACAGACCTGCGTGTGCAGGCAGGTGTATGTGAGGTCAGCTCTGAAGCGAACTAAAAGGAAATAAGCTGTGGAAGCTCTTACCTTCCTCACTTTCCATGGTGCAGGTGGGCCTCTGGTTCTCCTCTGAGGGCAGGGCTCAGCAGGTGGGACGGGGCTCCTGGAACCAGCCCACTCTTCAGCCTTTCCCTTCTCTTGCCTCAGTCTCTGTGGTGGGGTTTCGAGCAAAGAAAAGGGTTTCTGCCTGGCTCAGATGGGAGTCCTCTCTCCTTTTCCTGAAAGCTACAGGTTTTTTTCCCCCAAAGGATGCTGCTGGTGGGCTTAGATTCTCATTTCTTCAGAACTGTCCATTTCAGATCCAGGATGAGAAGATGAAACAAGGCACTGTGTTGCTTCTCTTCTCGAGCAGCGGAGAGTCAGTACTAGGCAAACAGCGTAATAATTGAAGGAATAATCATGAGGTAAAAAGCAGTTTGTGGGGAAGTAGGTGGAGTTCCCACAGAGACTTGAGTTAAAGAAGCCCACAGACTTTGCAAAGATTCGAATTTTGCCCCTCCACAGAGTGCAAGCAGGCTTCTGCCTGAAGCTCCTCTGAAAACCCTCGCCAGCAGCTTCCCGTTTCTCAAAACTAGGGGGAGGGATGTCTCTCCAAATACACCAGCCCTTCCTCATAAACAGCTCCTGGATCCTAATTTCCATCAGCAGTGCTGCGGCAGGCTGAAATCTCAGTGCGGTCTCCAATCCAGCTGGTGACCGAAGCATAAGCTGTTCGACTGGCTTCGCTCCTTGCCTGTCTTTGCTCTGCCCCCCCGCCCCCTCAGCTATCTGGAATCTCTTTTCTCAATCAGCTCATAGCACAGAAACACAAAAGAGGAAGAGGTTCCTATCTCAGTTTAGAGAGAGACGCAGAGGGTCCCAGAAGAGAGGGAGGGGGAGACAGCCCCCCCACAGTGCCATAGTTACCACAACCACTGGCAGGTGCACAAGGAAACAACTGGACGACTCTGGCACCTGCAGCAGCTGCTATTGATCAAGGACAGGCAAAGTGAAGAGCCTCAAGAAAGAATGTCAAACAAGCAAGGAAAATCAAATCAAGCCAATTCTGTGGAAGCCACCCCTTGTTCTGCTAGCGCATCACCTGTCTGGTTCACTTTTCTTAACAGCTAACAGGAGCACGTACTCCATTAACTCTTGTCAGATGGGTCAAAGTAGCCTTAGCAGCTTTCTCTCCTGATATTTCTAAGACGATTCCGGTTTCCTCCCCACGTCCACACAAAGGCTATTCTCAGGGACGACCCCAATGCCTGAAAAGGAAAAGCAAAACAGTGCCCACCTGGTGATGCCAAAATGAAAAGAAATGGCAGTTTTCAAGTCTTTAACAGCATCCCCAAATCTTTAGTTTGAAGATTTGTAGAACCACTTCTGGGCGGTTTCTTTGTCTCCTCTGAAGACTGCCAGATCAAATCTGGAAAAAAAGTCATATTTTGAAGCCCTGATTTTTGTTGAACATATAAAGCTGTCTTCTCCCAGGTCAGGCTCCATTTGCCCCTCCAGCACAATGCTGACTGCTCTGGCTGGAGGTGGCTTCCTGGGCCTCAGACAGATAAAGGTTTTCCCCAGAAGTTTCACCCAAGATGCTTTAACCTAGAGGTCTCAAAAACAGAGTCTTAGAAATTCTGCCTACAAACCTGATTACCATGGAGCCACAGCCGTCCCCAAAACACGTTGCCTCCCTTCCCTTCTTGTTTGTGGTATTCTTCTGGTCCACTGTTTTCTGAAATAGAGAAAGCTTTTTTAAAAACAAGTCCATCTCCGCCAAGACATTCAGCTGGTCAATACCAACAGAACATAAATATTTGTTCTTCAAGTAAGGAGCATTTGAGGTATAGTAAGGCACAAGCCAAATCTTCAGAGCCATAAACATTTTAAAATAAGTATTTTTCCATATTTTACAAAACCTGGAATTCTCAAGCTGGTGAACACAATGCGTCTCCCACATGTCCACACAAAGGTCACTCCCAGGGATTCTCAAGTAGGAGCACAAAAGGCTGCAGAGCACAAGGTTGCCTTGCCAACATGGTTGCTCAGAGCATAGGAGGTGTGAGGCAGGCACAAAGGTTCCTTGCTCACAAGTAGATCTCCTTTAATTTCCATAAGGAGATCTGATCTTGCCATAGAAATGCCCAGGCAGATTGTACCCTTCAAGTCAAAGGCAAGCTAGTGTGGCCTAGTGGTTAAAGTGTCAGACTAGGATTTAGGAAATCCAAGTTTGAATCGCCATTCTCCCTTGGAAGCTTGTGGGTGACCTTAGGCCAGTCACAAGTCTAAGGCTAACCTACCTTACAAAGCTGTTGTGTGGATGAAACAGGGGAGGGAAGAACAATGTAAATGCTTCTCCTATAGTGGAGAAAGGAGGGATATAAATACATTTGAGACACAATAGGGCATGAAAGGAAGAAGAAGAAGAAGAAGAAGAAGAAGAAGAAGAAGTAGAAGAAGAAGAAGAATCAAAAATACATTCCTCACCCCACAACACACACCTTGTGAGGACTGAGAGAGTTCCAAAGAACTGTGACACGCCCAAGGTCACCCAGCAGGAATGTAGGAGTGCGGAAACACATCTGGTTCACCAGATAAGCCTCTGCCACTCTGGTGGAGGAATGGGGAATCAAACCTGGTTCTCCAGATTAGAATCCACTTGCTCTTAACCACTACACCACACTGGCTCTCAAGCGTGACAGCCTCCAATCTGGAGAACCAGGTTTGATTCCCCACACTTCCACATGAAGTGCTTGCTGTGGGGAGAGGAAGAGAAGGCGGTTTTAAGCTGCTCTGAGACTCCTTAAACGTAACGAAAAGTGGGACATAAAAACTTTTAAAATCTAAATAAAAGAATGGAGAAGTACCTTAATCTCTAGATCACTGCTGAGATACCTCCTACAGCAACAACAATGAATGCCCAAGAAATCAAGAAAAAGGATCTGCATCATATCACATCATCACCTTTATTAGGCATTTGGAAGACAAAAAAACCCTATTGCATGGTTAATTAGCAGTGCAGACTTAAGATGCGCCAAAGAAGCCCATGGCAAAGCCTTTCCGGACTCTATCACTTTTGTTTGTGGAAGGGAAATTACATGTCTGAATGCACCCTCAAAATTCGAAGACAAATCTCTCTACACGAAAAACTAACCCATCGGGCAGAAATATAAGGTGCCTGGGTCTGTGACACACACTTTTTAGTGTACTGGGAGGGACTTTTTTAAAATTGAGGAAGCATTCAAAAATACAATTCATCACCTGCAATCTTATGTGTGATTCGGTCAGGAAGAGCTGACCCACCACGCTATTTCTAAACACTCCCAAAAGAGTGTATGCAGATGTAGTTTAAATCAGAGTGACGACATAATACACTACACACTTCATTGCCCTTTTTACTCTGCTATCCGCAACAAATATATCAATGATATCCTGTCAGGCCTGACAGGTGGTGAGGAAGAGAAAGTTTGCTTTCTGATGGCAGACGTGTATCCTGAGGTTACATTTAAAGTAGCGATATTCATGTTTTTAGCAGCAAAAATCAGAGAACGTTTAACTGATGTTCAAAACATACAAGCTAAGTTATAATAAAGGTGGGAAAAAAACCCTTTATAATTACAATCGGATCCTGCTGTGTGTGGATATATGATACTTGCTTTGGTGGTTTAATACTATTGGAACTGTGGTGTGTCTACACTCTAAAGCTTGAGAAAATCCTCACAATGTGTTTTATATTTTTGTAAACTGTGGGGAGTGGGGCTATGGTTGAAGTATCTGTTTATATGTGTATGGCCTGTGGCTAATAAACATTGGTTGATTACACTATTTCTAAACACTTGAACCAACTTGCAGTGTACACTTGAGGCCTTGTTTGAAGTTATACAGCTGTGCAGGGAAAACAACAACCCAGACCACATTTTTTGACACGGTCCATTTTATAATTGGGTCTGCCATTCAGCCTGGGATTTTCTTTAGCACAATGTAGGTAGTCAGTTTATCGCTAGCACATCTTTAATTTGCCAGTATATTGCCAATCTAGCCTCCCTAGCTCTGTTCAAATGCAGTCCTGATTTCTGCTCTCATTTCCATTATGTGTCAATACCTACCAGACAGAGAAGGAAACCAATTTTCAGGTGTGCAAAAAGTAGTTTGTCTACGCTGAGATGTACTTTGCGCTTCCCCAGAACACTCAATACTAGAGCATAGCAGTTTTCTAAGCGTCTTTCTTCAGGCACCAAACCTTTTAATAAATAAAACAAAAACTATCTCTTCAGCAACCTCTGCACATTTGAGGCAGACTTAAAGCATCATGTCAAGAATCCTACGGCATGTCCTAAGAGCGACAACCAGTATGCACAGCATGCTAGCCTCACTGTTGCCATACATAAAAAGAAAGTGTAGCGGAAAACATACCCAATACTTCCTTGCAACTCTGGATTCCAGGGGATGCTTCCTCGCAATAAAACATGGCTGCCACGTATTATTTTCTAATTTAAAAAAAATTCTGATAAGCTTCAAATCTAAGGCATTTGAGACTTCTCAAAATACCATCTAAAAGCCCCAAGACACTGGTTGCAACTCACAAAGCCAAATTCTTGCAAGATTTTAGCAGGCTCTTATCAATACCTCCCTTAAAAGCGATGGACAGTATTTGTGGTGCCTTAATTAATGGGAGGTTTTTATTTCATTTAAATCTTGGAGGTTTTTATTTGATTTGTGTGCTAATTACATTATGTGTTCTGAAGAGCTTGATTGTGACAATATATCCAGCAGCTTGGGCCACTGATCTAGAAACGTTTAAAAAGAGACCAACTTTCCCATCTTTCAAGACAGAAGAAAACACCGCAAACAACTGAATTGGTCTTGTTGAAGGCTTTCACGGCTGGAATCACTGGGGTGTTGGGTGGTTTCCGGGCTTTATGGCTACTAGAACAGGGCCGTACAGTCTGGAAACCACACAACACCCCTGAATTGATTTTCTTTGGGTAAGCAGAGTTGCTGAATACTCACATCCATAAAAACACCATTCCTGTGCATTCTTCTGTAGAGCAGTGCCTTGACTATTCTACAATTACTACAAGTCCTACTGGGCAGTTTGTTAAACAGACTTGTGCAAGAGGAGGAAGAGAATGCAAAGATGATGTGAAAGGCAGCAGGGTTAAAGTGCTGGACTTGGGGAAACACGGATTGTGGGGCTTGTAACTCTCTGACAACCTAACCGACCTCAGAAGGTACTTGCAAGGGTAAAACTGCATAAATCTGACATACACTGGTCAGCAAAAAAGGGGGCAGGACAGAACCACAAGACAAAAATAAATAAAACTAAGCAATCATTTTGAAGCATTTTCTTTGGCGGCTCAAAAGGACAATTATTCTATTTAGATGACCTCTTTTCTACTCTAAATAATACTCAAAGCACATCATCAAGAAATGACTAGGAGTACTTTGGAAAAAAAAACTTTCAAAACAACAATTTAGAACACAATAGCATGGAAAGTAGAGTTGCCAGCTCAAGGCTGGGAAAACCCAGCAGATTACAGGGTGGATGCCGGGGGCTGAGAAAGCCTGGGAGAGCAGGGTTCAGGAAGGGGAGCGACTTCAGTGGGCTATATTGTCACAGAGTCCATCTTCCAAAGCAGCCATTTTCTCCAGGGGAGGTGATCTCTGTTGTCAATCCAGGAGATCTTCTGGCTCTTCTGGAGCTTGGTAACTTTACTGGAAAGGTGGGTATTCACCAGAGACAGGGACTTTTCTGTGGTAGTGCTAAGATGGTGAGCCACTTTCATAACAACATAAAAAGACACTGCTGGATCATGCCAGTAATTCACTTAGACCTGTTCCGCACAGGCGAATAAACACGGGTGTAGGACAGTAAAAAAAACCCACCGGGGGGGGGGGGGCTTCACACAAATTCTGTCCCTAAAACAAGTCTGCCCTGTGTTATTTCCACCAAACCAAGTCTTTTCAAAAATCCTGCGTTGCAGCTGCTCATGAGAGAATGACCGGGCAGGAGGTGATTTATTCGCCTCCATTCTCCTTTTAAAAAAATTTCCAGTTTACATCTGCATAGCTACGCAGGTGCAGATGATTGTATAGTGAGATCTCAGCATGGCTATGGGAATTCATTTGCGCATGCCTGTGTAACTACACACAGGTGGGAAGTAAATAAAAAAATGAGACACGTCTCCGTGTGAAGGTGTGACAGCCAACCGGATTGTTTCTGTGGCCTCCAATCGCTGCCTGCCCGGATGCATGTGAATGTGAAAACAGGAAAATGGGTTACTTTATCCCAACTGCAACCCATTATGCATTTGCCGTGCGGAAGGGGCCTTAGTTCAGTGTTCTGTTTCAAGGAGTGACAAACTAGGTACAAAGGCAAGGTCTTCCGCCTGACATTGCCTCCTGGCACTGGCATCCAGAGGTTTATTGCCTCTAAATGTAGATGTTATCTTTAGTTGCCATAGCTAGTAGCCATTGAAGGACCAATACTCTTTGAATCCTTCTGATCTGTTTCAAAGCCCTCTTTGCTAGTGACCACTGGATTCCAACATTTAATCATTTGTTGAGTGAAGAAGTCATTGTCTTTGTTTATCTGGAACCAACTTCATTGGGTGATTCCCTTCTGACAGAAACTCACTTGATATCTAATTTGCAACCTCTCAGGTGCCAGGCAAAGCCTTTTTTTTCCACTCAAGATGACATCATGTGAATGCGTAAAACAAACAAAAACACAAAAAACCTACTTCAGTTTAAAAACCAAACTGGAGCAAAATGTTCACTCGAAAGTAACCCAAGTTGTGCTCATGGATTTGGAGTTCAAGAGACTACATTAAGTCCCATAGGAGAGTAATCATTAGCTAATAGGGGCTTCTGTGAGCAGCCAATTAGAAATAACTGTGATTACTGCCAGGTTGCTTACTAGCCCAACAGTCTGAGTAACTCAACCTTAACTTTAATTCTGGTTAGATCTATGTTCATCAGTAAACTCACATGCATTTCCCACAACTTGACAGATTTATATGCAGATAATTGTCAGTGATTTTGATGCAGTTATGTTAAAAAAAGGTTTCAAGAAAGGGAAATTATAGCCAGATCTGTTTTCACACATGTATTGTATTTGCAACACCACTGTTACATTCACTGCCAGCAGGTGGCTCACTGCCACAGCATAGTATGACAACTTTCCATATATTCAGAAAAAGGAGACTGTTGAAAAAGAGGACTTGCGCTGGAGCCTTTAAAGAAAACACACACCATAATTTCTGCACTAAAAAAGGGGCAGAGTTTAATTGCTGCCTAGCATAGCCAAAAGCAGCACAGATAATTTTTTCCTGGATAGCCCAGGTTTGCCTGATCTTGTCGGAATTCAGAAGCTAAGGAGGGTTGATTTCGGTTAGTACTTGGATGGGAGACCACCAAGGAACACTAAGGCTGTTACTCATAGGCAGGCAATGGCTAACCATCCCCTAATTTGAAAATTCTATGAGGTCACTGAAAATCAGTTGCAACTTGATGGCAAAAAAAAGCCATAAAAGAGGGTTGCTTATATTCACATACAAGTGACAATGATGTCCAGTAACTATCTGTGTATGTATAATGTGGTGTTGTGGTTACGAGGACTCTAATCTGGAGACCCGCCAGGTTTAATTCCTCACTTCTCCACATGAGCAGCAGATTCTTCTCTGGTGAACTAGATTTGTTTCCCCGCTCCTACATATCAAGCCTGCTGGGTGACCTCCGGCTAGTCACTGTTTGTTCAGACTCTCTCAGCGATACCTACCTCACAAGGTATCTGTTGTGGGGAGAGGAAGAAAAAGGAATTTGTTAGCCACCTAGAGTCTCCTTACAGGAGACAAAGATGGGATATTAATCCAAGTTCCTCCTCCTCTTCTAAATCTCAGTGCATTCATGCTGCTGAATAACTTGTTAGAAGACTTTGTGATGCTTGGCTGAACAGTTCAGATGTCAACCCCCATTATGAAATAATACCTCTCTTCCTCCCACCAGAAATGATCCAAAAATCTTTTGAGACCCAGACAAGCTAATGAAGTTTAAGAGGCTTTCTGGAATAAAAGAATTCCCAGAGATCCCACCTAACCGAAAGACACTTAAATGTGGAATCGGGTTTTTCCTTCCCTGCTCTAGAGTCTTGGGACAACAGGTTATGGAAGCAACCTTATATCCCCCATTATGTTTTCAGCCTCCCAGTTATGATCCATTTTTCTTACTCCATAAAAGTGAATTGACAAAAAAACCACCATCCAATTACTTATTTGTGACAGGAGAAGGCAAGCTGCAATTACCATTATGAAAAATCCATTATTTTGTCCTTCTCCTAACACAAGAAAATGTAAAGGGGCAATGGATTTTATTTTCACTGAGCGTAGAATAATAGCTTCAGCTGTCCCATTGTGCTCTTTTGTTGTCATGGTATCATTTACTAGTTTATTTTTTCCACATATAGTCACAGCCCATAATAATGTACTTGTTTTGCATGCATTACAATAGCCAGAGACTGCTGCCATTTTGTTTACTGTACTGAGGATTCTTGTACTTAGAGGGATAGAGGAATACTTTCTATGTGCCTAGGGAGCTGATCCCTTGGGCCTTGCAATTTGACTGAGGAGACTCTTAAATTGGGTTGATTTTACTTCTTTCATTCTAGGGCTGCTTCCGCACGGAGGCGGAAGGGCTTGGGTTGGCATAACCGACGCCGACCCGACGACACCGGGACCGTCCGCATGGTCGGGCGGCGCGAGGGCGCCCCCTGTGCGAATGGCAGCCTGCCGTCCCCAGGCTGCCATATTCCGCCCATGCGGAAACGGCCTAGGTTTCCTGATCTTTCACTTTTCTTCCCTCCTCAACCAATGAGGTATAGTCACACACATTTAGCCCAGCCTACCTTTCAGGGGGGTTGTGAGGATAAAAAGGAGGAGAGGAAAATGATGTAAGCTGCTTTGGGTTCAAGGTATAACTGAAGTAATATGCTGTATATTTTAGCTTAGACCAGCATGGCAACTGCCTCTTGCATTTTACACAGGAAGGATATGGGTCCCCGTCCCCCCACACACACTCATGAACTATGAGACTTTAGCACCCTGTTAATTGTAAGCAGTCCGGAGCAAAACTCTGTTCAGGTGGCAAAGAAATGTCCTAACAAACAAATCAGTTTCAATGAAATAATTGATAGGTTCTCAGTCCATTGATGTTTCTGCAGTAGGACAAGCTTGGAAATCCCTGGAAATTTAAGCATAGAACTTGGGAGTAGTAACGCCATAGAGTCCATCTTCCAAATCAGCCATTTTCTCCAGGGGAACTGATCTTTGGAGATCAGATATAATTCTAGGAGAATGCCAAGCTCTGCCTGGAGATTGGCATCCAGGTTCTGCAGGCATGATGATTTCCGTCCATGGAGTGCAATTTTCCCTCTTCTGCCCCATCTGAATCAATCAGAAACATCCCCCAAAGCCAGCGTGGTGTGGTGGTTAAGAGTGGAGGACTCTAATCTGGAGAACCAGGTTTGATTCCCCACTTCTCCACATGAACGGTGGACTCCAATCTGGAGAATCAGGTTTGTTTCCTCACTCGTCCATAGGAAGCCTGCTGGGTGACGTTGAGGCAGTCACAGTTCCTTCAGAACCCTCTCAGATCCACCTGCCTCAGTCACAAGGTATCTGTGTGGGGAGGAGAAGAGAGAGGAAGGCAAGTGTAAACCACTTTGAGACTCTTGGACGGAAGTCACTTTGAAACTCCTAATAAGTGGGGTATAAAACCCAACTCTTCCTCTTCAAATCCCAAGGATAATATTTCAGGAGCATTTTGGGTGCTGCAGGAGGGGGACAAATTGTGTTCCTGATGATGAACCAGAAAAAGTGAGGTTTACTAGGAAGTATAGTATAGCCATTCAGAAGGGCCCAGATTACAGCTCTTCCCAGAGGGCAAGGACTGTACTTCCCAGAAGCCCTTGCTGTGGGAAGCCACACTCCCCTCCTCCTGCCATGGTATTCTTCTCTCTCATTGCAGTGAGCCTTGAAAAGGGAGGAAAGTGCAGGAGGGAGCCATCCTCCCCTCAGTGTGCTTTTCCCTACCAGGACTAGGCCCCTATGGTGAACTTTGAAGAACTTCCTGCCTGGGAACACAGGACAATCTCTGTCAAGCCACAGCTGAGCGGGAAGAGTCTATTCACAAAATTAGGGAAGCCTGTCTCCATGTGTTTTGGGGGGATATGTAAGCAAGCTTTTTTCCCATTCAACAATTAGGCTAGGTTTTCGTTATCTGTGGCAAATTGCAGGGCCAAGTGTGGAGGAAAGGCAGAAGGGGTTGCCCCCTCGGTGGGCACTATTAACCATAAACAGTTTTATAGAGTTCATTGTATTTGTCGTACAATGGACTTTACTGCTAGTTATGTATAAACGCTGGTCCAAGGATTTGGGTCATCTTAGGATAGGTGGGAAGACAGCCTTCCCACACTGCACCAAACAGAAACAGGAATATGGAAACCATTTTCCTTGCTCCTCTGGGTTACAGCAGCCATGGCCCATCCTCATGCCCTAGATGTGGAGCAAGGTATGGTGGTAGATGCCCATTCTCCTTGCCTGCTGTGGTACAACAGGAAACCACTACTTCAGCCTCACCACTTACCAACACCAATCAGGCAAGGTGAGGTGCTGCAAAGAGAAGGAGGAAGAAGGCCAGACCAGGTCCTGGACAAGCTGTTGAGGTCTGTGGACCCACCAGATGGACCATGAGCCACAAGATGCAGGAACAACTGACTGGTTGCTGCCCCTCTGCCTCTGGTCCTCTCAGTTTATTGGTCAGACCACCTTTGTATGTATGTGATAGATTTAGGGGTGCTAGCTCCCACATTAGACATTCAGATCCCCTGGAATTACAATTAATCTCCAGGCAACAGAGATTAGTTCCCCTGGAGAAAATGGACGCTTTGGAGAGCGGACTGTGTGGCATCATACCACACTGAGATCTTTGTCTTCCCTAGGTTCCACCTCCAAATCTCTGGGAGTTTCCCAACCTAGATTGGGAACCTATCCCCCATCCCCCACTGGTGTTGGGGAAGACCTGTCAGCCCCAGGAGGATTCATCGAAAGCAATTTTTACACTAGGTTTTATATGAAATGTCAAGACGTCACCATCTTTTCTGGGGAACAACCCGTAGTAAATTCTGCTTCACTTGCTTGACTTCTTTTATTTTAATCATCACCTCCTCCTTTAAACCAGACTGAGTCATAACACTCAGTTTCCTATCAGATCCCATTCTTTCATTTTGCCCTGAAATATGCTATCTCAAAGATCAAGCTATGAGGCACAGCAATGCAGCTAATCTCCCCATTATTCTTTTCCACATTTCTGTGGATTTAGGCCATTGAGGATGGAAGGAGAAACTGATCGGTTATGCTGTGCTTAATGCAGGGGAGATTCCCAGAGATAATAAAGCAGCACCAGAAGTAGTGAACTGCTTTGTCAAGTGACTAGAGTTGCATTGAACAAGACATTGTTAGTCTTCTGGATTCTCTGAGGTTTCAAATGCCTCGGAATTAACAGATGTTCTATTTGAGATTTGTCTGTTGAAGCCCTGGGACTCCTCAAGGGTTTTCTAAGTTTCTTCTCTCAAGAAGCCAACCTGACACCGGCAATAGCAACAGGTTTTACTGTCATGCCAAGAAAGGTAAAAAGATCAATGGGAAAAGAAGGCTCTCAATTAGGAACTGTGGAAAAGCAGAGTAGATCATAGAGAGAAATGGCATTGGCTTCCACCACTGTCTATCATTAGTAATTGTGCAGGCACACACACACACACACACATACATACATTTTATAAATAGTGCACAATAGGACAAGCAACAGTTCACTATGAGTCCAATTCTTTCAGAGAGAATACTGTAGCAAAATTATTTACTACTGGTGTAACCATTGATGGTGAGTAGATATAGCATCAAATACGGCAGATGAATGGTGCAAGAAGGGATCCGCAAAGTAGTCATGAAACAGCAGCAACCAGCAGAATGCCTGCGCACTGAAGTAGAGTTTTCAAGTAATGTTTCTTCTTCAGTGCGTGTTCAAGTTCATAACAATTCAACTAGCCAAAGGCTAACACCACATTCTGCCAGACGAAGATTCTAGGTTGCTAACTAGATAGCCATTCTTTAATGTTGCTTGTCCTATTGTTTATATCATGGACTATGACACTGTGATTATTTATATGAATGATTTTTCCTATTAAAGGAATGTGTCTGATATAGATTGTTTTAGTATTGCGCACTATTTATTTCACACATTGAGATTGATGTATTATACTTGGTATGAGTGTTCACGTGTATAATATATAATATACTGTTATATCTAATATACATTTCTTGTCCCATATTGCTGGCGAGGGTTGGGTCTTGGCCGGACTGCCGCTTTCCTATTCCCACAGTGATGTCTGAACTTATAAAAAATATTAAAGACATAAAACTTTATTTCAAAAAAGTTGTACAATTGGAAGAAAATATGGAGAAGACCAAGGAAGAAATCAAAACTGTGAAAAAAAGCTGTGGACTCTGTAAAAACTGAAGTCAAATCGCATGATCAAGCCATTCTTCGTTTGGAGTACCAGATTAGACAGAAGGCATTAAGGCTGAGAAAGTTTCCAGAGGATACAGATCCAAAAAAGGAAGATGTGAAGAAGTTCTCCTCAGCTTTAGCCAACTATCTAAATATTAAAGAAGAAAAATTGGCATCAAGGATTGAAAAAAATTACAGAATCTCATCAAAAAATCCAAAAGCGAAAAGACTGTAGAGACACTGTCATATATTTTGACTCCAAAGAAATGACAGAACAAATTCTGGAAATACACCAGAAGTCATCAATAATGATAGGAGACACAGACATCATTGTGATGACAGAGATTCCTTTGAGAGTTCTACAGAAAAGGAAAGAATATGCATTTTTGGTGGACATTTTAAAGAAAAATCAGATAGGATTCTCTTGGTTAATTAATGGTTTTTATCTAACTGTTGTGTGAGAGATTAATGATAGTTAAAGAGGGGATGATAAAGTTTGACACAAGGTTAAGACAGGGGATAAGGGATGGAGGATGAAATTTGTGAGAGAATTCTTAAACTTTGGGAAATTAAGTTAGGAAGGTAGACTTATTTTCTTTTCTTGTATTACTTCAATACTTTCTTGTATTACTTCAATACTTTATATATTAAGAAATGTTTAGAAATAAGGAAGACATGATGGTGGGCTTGTTGCTTAAAAAACAATGTAAAAAGGATATAGAAAAATTTGACAGCAGGTTTTCGGGGGCAAGTGTATATAGTTGTATGTAGGTCCAATGTTGTTTTTTACTTCCATAAGTAGAATAGAGTATATGGATCATTTATGTCTTTCCCCTTTGTTATAGTTGTTGTAGTTCATGTTGTATTTCATGGAGCAAAAGTGGTGTAGTGGTTAAGAGCAGGTGCATTCTAATCTGGTTAAGAGCAGGTGCATTCTAATCTGGAGGAACCAGGTTTGATTCCCCGCTCTGCCGCTTGAGCTGTGGAGGCTTATCTGGGGAATTCAGATTAGCCTGTGCACTCGCACACACACTAGCTGAGTGACCTTGGGCTAGTCACAGCTTTTCAGAGCTCTCTCAGCCCCACCCACCTCACAGGGTGTTTGTTGTGAGGGGGGAAAGGCAAGGAGATTGTCAGCCCCTTTGAGTCTCCTGCAGGAGAGAAAGGGGGGATATAAATCCAAACTCTTCTTTTTCTTCTAGTTCTATCTAGTTGTTAAGAAACAATAACAATTATATTTATAAAAAAGAGAATCTGGACAGAACGGAAACAGAATTTTAGAAACATACTATTTGATTTGCTTCATTTATATCCCATCTCTCCCTCTCCCCCAATAGGGACCCACAAAAGCTTTCATCATTCTCTGCCTCTCCATCTTACATTCACAAGAGCCCTTTGAAATAGGTTAGGCTGAGAGTGTGTGGCAAGGCTAAGGATGTTCAGCAAGCATCCATGGCAGAATGGGAATTTGAACCTTGATCTTCTAGAGCCTAACCACTATGCCACATGGACACCTGGCAATAGATACATGTGCACATGTGGATTTCCAGTAATAAATTAATTTCTGAAGTGTGGATGCATTTCTAGACTTCATACTACTAGCCATCCTGGCATTGCCTTTGACCTCAAATTTTTTTCCTGTAAAGTGCCGCCTGAATGTATCATTGGGAGATTCTGTTCTCAAATGTGTTTGCAATCCATTCCTTACTAAACTTATGGTCAGGTTGAGCCTCTAGTTGGCTTATTAAAGTTCCCATTTCAAGCTGCCCTTGTGCTGTCTGAACTGTATCATATTGCAAAAACAAGACCTATTTCTGAAAATAAGGAGGAAAGTGAAGGGGGGGGGGGAAATAAGGGTTATGTTTCACTGTATTCATTCTCCACCAACTCTTTTATCACACTATCCATTTACTGCACTATACGAACATGATAAGAGGTGATAAAACCACCCTATGCTTGCTATTAGTTAAAGGGGTTTTGTGAACTCACCGCCAGTCTCATTAATGTCGTAATCCAGGGCACCCAAATTCATTTTAGCTAACTGAGGTCAACGGCTGGACGAGGTAGCAGACAGTTTTAATTGGCTCTCAGACAGCTCAGAAGATGCTCTAAAACCCCCAAGGGTGTGCTTTTCAAGAATGATGAATGAAAGAAGGAACACCAATTACAAGAAGAGAAATTATTAGGACAGTGTTGAAAATAACTTCTGTGAACCTGCTAGGCACGGTGCTGTGTAATTACAAGATCAAGGACAGTCCTGGATTTATCTGTGCTATATCTATATAGAGAATGTTTTGTTTGAAAAATCAAATAGCAAATGCTGTGGTAGGCCTGAGATTTAGAAAAGAGGGTGGAAGGAATGGTCTGGGTCAGCCTTCTATCCTTCTGAGGTCAGTAAAATGAGGTAAAGTGTAGTCCTCTGTTCAAGCACCGAGCCATTACTGACTCATGTTTATGGGGTGGTTTGTCATTCCCTTTCCCAGTGGTCTACACTTTACCTCATTTTACTGACCTCAGAAGGATAGAAGGCTGAGTCAACTTTGAGCCAGCTACCTGGAACCGAATTCTGTCAGGATTGAACTCAGATCGTGAGCAGAGCTTGGACTGAAGTCCTGAAGCTTACCACGCTGCATCACTGCGCTCTTTATATTTGCTATTAAATAATAGAAAAGCCACAGGAGATTTGTTCAAGCATCTCCCAATATCACACCTAGTGTAACCCATATAAATGTCAGCTTACCTCAGTGTGTGCTCAACCATTTGGTCCCCGAGCCCCTGGATAGCCTTCCAGCAGAGAAACCTATTTTGCTTCCTGACTGGATCACTGTATGTGGTAAAAGCCTCATAAAAAGGCTATATCAGGGGTAGGGAACCTGCGGCTCTCCAGATGTTCAGGAACTACAATTCCCATCAGCCTCTGTCAGCATGGCCAGTTGGCCATGCTGGTAGGGGCTGATGGGAATTGTAGTTCCTGAACATCTGGAGAGCCACAGGTTCCCTACCCCTGGGCTATATTCTCACACCATGGTAAACTACCATTTGAAAAGTGATGATCTAAATTCACAGCCACGGAGTTTGGAGTGTCTTGCTGGGAAGACGGCTGTCTGTCCCAATCACAAGCATCTGCGGGAACGTTTTGGACTAAGGGTGAATTAAGTAATTAGTTTGATTAACAGCAGGAAGCTAAGGGTACAGTTAAAAGGGAATTCTTTCTTCCTACCCACTCAGGAGGGTGTGGCCTTTCTAAAATGGTGTATTCTATAAAACACATTTCAGAATAATTCTCCACCCACACACCTCCTGCCAATTATATTAGGGGCTATGGAACATAGGCAGGATAATTCTGGACCAGTTTGGCGTAGTGGTTAAGAGCAGTTGGACTCTAATCTGGAGAACTGGGTTTGATTCCCCACTCCTCCACATGAATGACAGAGTCTTATTTGGTGAACCGGATTTGTTTCCCCTCTCCTACATTCCTGCTGGGTGACCTTGAGCCGGTCATAGTTTGCTCAGTACTCTCTCAGCTCCATCCATTTCACTAGGTGTCTGCTGTGGAACGGAAAGAAGTTTGTAATCTCGTTACAGGAAAGAAAGGGGGTTATGAATCCAAATGCTTCTTCTTGCTGCTGCTGTGGTCATGCCTCTGAAGATGCCAACCACGGATGCAGGAAAAAAATTAGCAGTAAAAACTAACAGACCATGGCCACTCAGCCCAGAAAACCCAGAAGAGTCACCCAGGAAGCTTCCATGGCATGAGTAGAGATTTGAACCATGATTTCCTAGATCCTAGTCTGACAATCTAACCACTACACCATGCTGGCCCTTGGGAAGAGACTTAATAGATGGTTTTGCTTCACATTGTTAGCCTGGTGTTCACATTTTTAGGTGGGGTCATGGCTTCTGACCCAACAGATCAAACTGAGAACAGAGAGAGGACCATGGGGTGATCCTGCATTGTTCTACTGGACTTTCTTCCATCCTGCAGACTTCACTGGAAAGGACTATCAGCTTCCTTGTTCTTATATAGTAGCAGGCTTGACACCTACACTTAGCCAGAAGTGTGTCTAGATGACAAAAAAGAGAGAAGCCTTTGTAATTTCAAAAAAGGGGTGATTTTTTTCCTTTCATGCCACTGATGCACCATAAATTAGTAACAGAGGTATGTGTAAGAAAGAGGGCTAACAACTGTTGCACATTTCTTGTATTTGCAGATTGAGACAACAAGAAAGGTTTCAAATTGCAGCTTTCAAAAGCTTTCGAGTACATTAAAAGCTTAAGCCCAGCAGTTTAACCATAAAGCCATTCTAGTCACTCTGCTGTGGAGTAGGTGTGCTGCAGGCAGCAGGTACAGATTGAAGCAGGTAAGTGTTCAATCAGAATCAACGATCCACATCCACAAATCAATAGTGCTACTTTTGAGCAGGTGTTTTGAGGCCTGCCTGTGGCCTTCACCTTTAAAACATCCGCATTATTTTGAAAGGCATGGTTTGTACTTTTGAATTGCTAGTTCCTGCTGTATGTCAGACTGTTTCCCTTTTCACCTGCCATCATCAGAGGCCAATTGCTCACTTCAGCACCATGGAAAGCACCAACCTAGCAGAATGAAAGACGGCACCTTCTTCAAGGAAAATTATATGCCACATGCAGCTGTGAGCTTCTTGTACTGAAGAACAGCTTGGACAATACACACAGGAGACAAAAAAGCAAACAGAGCTGATCAGCCTTAAAACTGCACCCCCAAACAACAACAGCTATTCCACCTGCATGAGGAAAGCACAACATAGCGATTAGAATGCTAAACTGTGACTGGAAACTCCTGGGTTCAAATTTCTACTTTTCACAAAGCTGACTGGGTGACTTGGGCCAGTCATTCTGTCTTAGCCTAGCCTACCTCACTGGATTCCTGTGCAGATCATTCATTCATTCATTCATTCATTCATTCATTCATTCATTCATTCATTCATTCATTCATTCATTCATTCATTCATTCAATTTGGTAAACCGCCCTACCCCCAAAGGGCTCAGAATGCAGGGTTGTAGCTACGGAAAATAGCACCTGGGGAAAGTACTGAAATTCCATCTCTGTCCAAACATCTGACCCCCCTCCCCTCTTTTAGAAAGCTTTGTCATAATATCAGTTCAAAAATACACGTCAAGCTTGCTAACTTTTTAATTGTGAGCAGACTTTTTCATTTTACGATCGTTCTGAGTTTGGGCAACTTTGTAACAGTTATTTACAGCCCCATCCAAAGGGGTGTAGCCAACCTAAGGCCTATAGCAGTGCGGAGGGTGAGAGAGTGGTCTTTCTCCCAGAATACTGCCTTGGCAGACCTGGCAAAACAGTACCCTGAAAGGAGTGTGTTTCAAAACTCCATATTGGGATTGTGTCTGGCAAGAATGCCTCAACGATTTCCCCCACACACCCACAACTTCATGCCTGGCCCATACTCAGGAAATAACATTTGAATATGGAAAACAGCACACCCTGGGCGAAGCCCGTTCTCTTTTGTCTATATTTGTTAAACTTTTCCTGTGACTCATCCCCTTGTGACCATCTTATATTGTAATGGCCATTAAAGGTCGTTACCTGTTTTGTCCAACACCTGGCAAAAACCCATCAAAGATAATAGGTCAGCCATCAGCTCAATGGTCTGATACTTAAGACCATTACCTCGCCTTGGAATAGCAGGAAAAATCCTTTCTGAAAAGGATTTCATTTGCCCAAGACATGCTTTTTCCCTATAAAAGCATGTCTCAGACCCCAGTCAGTTGTTCAATATTCATTCCACCATGGTGGTCAGTAATATTGTTCCATCCGCACAGATCATCCAGAGCCTAACCATTAGGTCTCTGTTTCCTGGACATCCACTACAAGAATGGTAATATAATCTTTGATATCCCATCCCTACTCTCTCCTTTTCCAAAATCTGTCTTTCACCTCTAAATTAGGATATCACAGCATGTGTTTTTAGCCTAGTAACTGAGTGATTGTGAGTGAGATTTATTTTATTCCATTTGTTATTTTCCCAATAAAAACCATTGAAAAAGAAATCTGTTTTCTCTGCTGGTTTCTTATGGTGAGCTGAAGCTCATATACAAAGGCTATATATGTATGTCTCTGTCTCTCTTCCTGTCTCTCTCTCTCTCTGTCTCTCTCTCTCTGTCTCTTGTCTCTGTCTGTCTCTCTCTGTATGTGTGTGTGTATATATAAAGTTACCCAACGCTCCTCAAGCAACCTTGTGCTCTATAGCTAATTTCCCTAATCAAAGAGGGTCGTTGAGTCCCACCATTTTGGGTAAAAGGGGTGGGGGCCAAAAGGGCTGTTGGAAACAGCATGGCCTCATGCCAGTGCATCTGTGCTCTCAGGGGACTTACCCCTGCGGAGGGGGCAGACACGCTGGAGGCCGCATGTCCTGCAGCCCCACCTCCGCAAAACCCAAAATTCTGGGCTGCGACAGGGCTGCGCTGGCAACCTGCTTGGATGCCATTATGTGTGTGCAGGGGACAGGGTGGGGTGGTCCAAGGGATTGAGCCAAAATTTGTTGGCTTCCTCCCAGGGTTTAGGGCCGAGAGCGTGGTGCCCTGGCCCTCAGAGTTATGCCACCCTTTTGGTTTAAGTCCTGTTAGATTGATGGCAGTGGTGGTGTGAGGGAGCTTTTCCAAACTCCCTGCACCACGGAAACCCTATTAGAGGTGGCAGACTGGCACAGTGTTGGTGCCACATTCTGCTGCCCCCAGGTTTGGATGGGGCTGCCTGTCTTGTCCTTCTTTAGAAAAATCTATTTCCAAATTAAAGTGAATAAGAACAACATTACATGCTTCCCCATGTGTTTTGCCTTGACCTTTCCCTTTCTGAGCAATTAAAATGCCAATCTTGCAACCATTCCAATCTTCTCTGAATTCCACTGCTAAAATATTTCTTTAAAATGGTCTTTCATCTACTACAAGATAAATTATAAAGATTTTTGGAGTGGAGAGAAGAAAAAAATATTGCCAGCTGGATAAGCAGTAACTGGTCTATTTCTTTCCTCAAAGTGGTCATGATTTTAAATTATTGTGAATGAATAAATCATACCATTTATTCACAACACACCATTCTCTGTTTGCTCCTTCCTTAAAAGGAAAATTTCAACCAAACAGTTGCACAGAAGGAGAATTTTTAAACTTGTTCCCCATTTGAGATGTTACCTTGTAAGCTGCCGTGAGCCTTTTGGGGGTAGGGTGGGGTATAAATATAAAAATAAATAATTACATAAATAAAATAAAGTAAGGCCTGCCCTGTAAAATAATCTCATCTAAACATTAAGGAACTTCAAGTTGAAAGTGAGTTAATTGCAACACCAAATTAAAAAGAATGCTCTTTTTTAGGCAGTTTTTTTTTATTCCGGTGTGATTTTCAACATTTTCCAGTTTGTGATGCATTCTCAAGAATCCCATCTTCACTCAATCCCATCAACTCACCCACACATCATGAAATTGTCAAAAGTTTTTATCGTGCTGTGTTCCTATGAAGTTCCAAGCCTCACAGTAAGATGTGCGAAAAAATTCTTGCAAGCGTTGGGCCTAACAATGCTTGTCTACATTCCATTCTAAAGAAAACCTCCATTCTACAAGGTGACCCACCCTAAGAACCAGCAAGATTTTTGCCTACCTTTACAAATTTTAACTCTCATCAAAATCATCATCATTTTTCTGTGTGAGTTTTCTGCAGCACCTGGTAGCAAACATTTTGCTTTAGAGTGTATAATGAAGTTAACTATATTTAGAAAAACCAACTGGCAACATGCTGGAATGTTCCATTTGAGGAAATCATCCTCCCCTCTGTGCCCAGTTACCATTTACCTGGACTGCAGAGCAGGATACAGTATTCATTTTCTCAGTTTGCCTCATAATTATAACATGACTTTCATTTTATTCACCAAAGACATTAATTGGACCGAAAGACCTTTCACATAGATGGATAACAAGCAAAAGTATATGATTCTGGAAGATATTTATGATCAACGCTCTCTTCGAAGTAATAAGGTCATTGAAACTTTCTGTTTATCAAGTCAATTGCAGAACTTTGCTTTTTAAAAACTTTCCTTAGTGAAGTAAGGTGAATGGGTCTCTAGATCACATTTTGAGAAGTCTGGAAGAAGAATGCTCTTGGAAAGAAACCTGAAAAAGGAGATCCATTTCTTCCACTCTCTACACAAAAATGCAACAACAACATGAAGAAGATGGAGCAGAGGACCAATATAGTACAGCAGAGATGGTTTGGAGATGCAGTAAATTTGCAACAGAAAGGGAGGGGAGACACAAGAAAACTGTGAGTGGAGGAGGTTATGGAGGTTTCTTTGACAGGGAAGAAAGCAGAGAAGGAGAGATGGGGGGGATGTGCTTCGGAGGGATCCAGCATCCACTGGTGATTTTTATACCAGATATAACCCGTGCAAGTCCTCCTTTTGCACACCAGCAGATGTGTTTTGCACCAATGTGCAAAACTGCACATAAAAATAGAGGTTTAAGGGTGAAAGTCAATCACAAGAACATGAGGCATGCTGACTTGCATTGGTGGAGCAACCAGATGACTCAGAGAGAGAGAGAGGAGGTATTTCTCTGAGAGGAAAACTTTTGTGAACTTTTAGATTTAGATTCCTGTGAGATAACATCAAGTCCCTTAACTGTGTGTGTTGAATATCTACTCTGAGGGAATTTCAGTCAGGGAGTGAATCTGAAATATACTGACTTCAGTGCTAGAGTGAGGGAAAGGCACTGTGCTCCGAAAGCACGTGATGGAGATCCGGCATGGCGTGCAATGCTGACATCTCCAGGCTTGACACGGCACTTTTCTTTCCAGCCTGGTTGCCATTCCAAGGGCACCCCCTTTGAGTTGTGCCCAGGGCACATGCCCTGGCTATCCCACCTTTGATACGCCTCTGACCAAATGTGATTCCTGGAGTTCCTTGGAGTAAGAATAAGCTAAAATGCACTAAATACACAAAATGCTGAAATTGGATTAATGTATTTTCATGGCAATCAGTTATGCAGTTCTGATAGCGGAGCCAGAAGAGAGTCCCACTCCTGGATTATGCTTGAACTAAAGATTAGAAATTTGTCTTGTTTTTGTGCTAGCTAGGTAGAAACTCACTGTATTAGATAAGAAATAGGATTTGTAAGTTTCCTTGCATTTGTGCCTGCATGGAACCTCCTTGGCCCAAGGCAGAGAGCCATCTCTGCTCCACCTGGGCCCATCCTATTTACGCGCAAAGGTTCCTGATACACGCGGACAAAAGGAGACCTCAGTCGAAGTGCCTCGCCCTGCCTAATCCCATCAGCAGGCAGATAAGGAAGCTCTCGTCATCACCCCGGACACCTGGGGAAACCTTTTGTGTTTTCCTGCCAGTGGACACGTCATCGCCTCACCCTACTCTGGCGCGAAATCCAAGAAGGGGATGCCTATTGAACTCTGATTGGTTCCTGCATGTTGTAAATGAATGATTGATTACTTTGAATTGTGCTAATGAATGGTGGTGGGCTGTCTTGTATTCTCCCGGGCTCCCGATGGGAGAAAAGGTATTTAAGAGGTTGTAAGGCTGCTAGGCAGCGCAGTTGTTGTGTGGAACGGAGGTGCTGACACTTAGGTCAGCATCTCAATAAATCACTTTTATTTATCCGAGCCGTGTCGGGTCTTGCTTGGGTTCCTGGGCACTGCCGGGAGCGGGATACTTCTGAGTAAGGAAAGTGTTACCCAGAGCAGCGCCGTAACAGTTCTTCCTGTTGCATTCTGAAGCGGTATTGTCTCAGGAGGCACTGGGTGAAGTAAGGATGTTGTGAACTTGTTCCTCATGAAAACATCCCATTTTTGATCTCTGCAGCCAGCTGTGAGCTGAGCCTTGGATCTCCATGCCTTGCCACCATCCAGTCTGAGCAGCTTCCAAACAGCTTTGCAGCCAGGCAGAAGAGTGGGCTACCTCCTGCCTCACAGATGCTTTTGCATCTTCCTGGCAGGTAATTCACCCCCGTAGTCATAGAAGGTCAAGTCAGGTCACTGAATCATGTGGGCAGGCAGAAGGAAAAGACGACTTCCACAAGGCAGTCCAAAAACCTATCTTCACGAAATAGTACTGCTAAAGGTGAAAGGTGAGATTCTTTTAAAGTGTTCATTTGTAAATAGAGGACTGGGGAAGGCAACAGCAAACCACCACATAAGCAAAAGTCTGCCTAGTAAATGTTGTGATGAGATATGGGTAAGTAATGATCTGGTCTTAATATACTGATCAATCCTTAAATGGACAGTGTATATCTATGGTCCCCAATGTGGGGTCCATTTTTTCCTCCCCCAAAGCAAAGGTGGGCTTCAGAAGGACTCAAGGTGCATCAGTGAAGGCCCATTCAGAAATACCTCATTCTCTGATACTTTTTTTCTTTTCTTGTTAAAGTGCGTGTAGGTATGAATAAAAAATTTTAAACCAAAAAACACTCAATTTCATTGTAGGAAAAAACTCAGGCTTGCAACTTTCCAACGTTTTTGACATTTTGGCAGCCATATTGTGGTGGTGTCCGAAATACTAAAGACTCAAAAATATGAGGGGACTTCTGGTTTATATGATCCCACAGTCAACCCTGAGCTATTAATTCTGACTATTTGTTCATCAAAACTCGTAGGGTTAACTGTCATTATCTGCTCCGGTTCAACAGCTACTGAACTCTGCATTCCTCCTTCCCCTCTCCTTTCTTCCCCCTTCTTTCGAATCCCTCTCTTTTCCTTTGCCCTTTCCTCTCCTTTTCCTGTTTGTCCTTTTATTGAGACAGTAGTGAATATCCACACCCTACAGGACTGTTGTTTTGCCTCTTGGACTAAGAGCTGATTCGAATGCATTGTTGGAATGTTTTAACTTTTTTAGATGTTTTATTCATATGTATTTTATAAGTATGATGTAAGCCGCCCTAAGCCTAAAATGGGCTCTCTCTCTCTCTCTGTGTGTGTGTGTGATATGTCTAATAAATTTAATTTAATTGCTCCAACCACATATAGATGGAGCTGGATTTTGTACCAGCACTGTGACTGATTAGCAAAGGACTGGAATATCTTCTGATCCACTGAACCTTGTAAGTTAAGTGGTCTCGGTCACAGCAGCACCTGCCAACAACATCTATAGACCACAAGCCATACTGAGAACATGAGAACATAAGAACTAGCCTGCTGGATCAGACCAGAGTCCATCTAGTCCAGCACTCTGCTACTCGCAGTGGCCCACCAAATGCCTTTGGGAGCTCACATGCAGGAGGTGAAAACAATGGCCTTCTGCTGCTGCTGCTCCTGAGCACCTGGTCTGCTAAGGCATTTGCAATCTGAGATCAAGGCGGATCAAGATTGGTAGCCATAGATCGACTTCTCCTCCATAAATCTGTCCAAGCCCTTTTTAAAGCTATCCAGGTTAGTGGCCATAACCACCTCCTGTGGCAGCATATTCCAAACACCAATCACACTTTGTGTGAAGAAGTGCTTCCTTTTATTAGTCCTAAGACCTTTTATTAGTCCTAAGACTTGAAGACTTGAAGGTCTTCAAGTATATTTCCTTGAAGACTGGAGGTCTTCAAGTATATTTCCTCAAGGATGGCAGGAAGTTGGAAGCAGTTAGATGCCACCTAGGCTGAGTTTGTTTGCTCCTTTGCTTGTAGGCATGTAGCCTGGGGTAGCTGGGACCAGAAGCCAGCATTAAAGGGCAAGCATTAAAGAGTTCTGGTTCGCCCAGTGAATTGGAACCTACCCAGGATGTGTTTATTTCTATTAAAATATCTGGCTTGTATTTTGGAAATGCCTGTTAAGATTCTTAGGGTTTTTTAGGGAGAAAAGCAGCATAGACATGCCTTCATAAAATCAAAATAATAGTATTGTTCAGTCCTATGCCATCTGATTGCAGTGTTTAACTTTATATCTTGTAATCTGCATTCAGCCTCAGCAAGAAAGACTGACTACAGATTAAAGTGAGTGAATAATATGTTCAGAGAGGCCCAACTGCCAGGAAGCAAGGTGGTGAGGTAGGAAGCTGGCTAGCTTATATTTTATATGCATGGAAGGAACCAACAGAGCATTGGGCAGTTCCCTTGGCAAAGCAGAATTCATTTGTTCTACAGCCAACCAAACCAATCTGATGCAGAACTAGGGAATCTGGACCCTTTCTAGCTGAAACATCTTGGTGTAAAATTTCCCAAGAGAATGGCTTTTGGATGGGAAAAGTAATGGGAAGAGAAGGGAAATGGGCATACAAGTGTCAGGGCTTGAGACTGAAGTCAATAAGCAGACTCTGGATGCTGGATCAGAAGTCTCTATTGAAAACAGTTAATACCTGGCATTCAGAAAGCCAGTTCTGCCAAACTACGAAAGTACAGTTGCCTTTATCCCCCTAGAATTCCCGCCACAAATCCGCCCTCCCTGATTCTCATGGAATGTGAGAATAATGCAATGGAAAGAGAGTTGTTTGGGAGTTGAGCATTTCAAGGCCAGCGCAGTGATAGTCCTCAGCCACCTGCCACCCCTTCCTGCTGGGAAGGTGCCAGGGTTGCTTCTAGTTATCCACAGTTGCAAGCATCAAAGAAAAAGGAAAGGAAAGGAAAAAGGTCTATTAGCATAGACCCCTAGCCGGGTGTGAGACCTCGCACCCCAGCCCTGCTCTTTGATGTGAGAATAGAGCCCATTCTGATAACAAGGTTGTCTGGCTGGGCCTTGGGGGACATGGAAGACCCTGGCTGGACTACAGACTGTCTCCTGCTGGATGGACCGCCATTTCTCTGCAGGCCCTTATTACATTTCCCTGCATGCCACGACTGTCATAAACAATCCTGGTGCCTGTCTTTGCTAGTTCTCATTCCCAGGAAAAAGCACATTTCCCTCTGTCTGCTCTTTTTGTTTTAATTTCTGTCTTTCTGCTTTAGTCGGTTGCGTCTAATTACTAAGAGCATGTTGTGCACACTCTTTCTGCATTCTAGCTGCTAGCAATCCGAAGAACAGAGTTTCTACATCCCAGATGCCTTTTATTCTTCCAATTTACTTTTTATGCTTATTCTACTTCCAGACTGTTCTTTGACGTTGACTTAGACATTTATATGTTAATTCCAAACTGTGAGCTTTAGGCTTCAGAAGAAAATCAAATGAAACAGCCAAGAACGTTTGTACACTATGGAAACCAGCAAACACTGACAGATACCAACAGACGCCTGGGAGATACTTGGTTAAATGGGGAAAAAATTCATTTATATATACATAAAGGGTTGAAAGGAGCTTGAAAGCCATGAAGAAGACGTGGTTTTTATACTCTGTTTTACTCTACCTCTGTCTCAAAGCAGCTGACAAACTCCTTCCCTTCCTCTCCCCACAACAGATATCTGGCGAGGTAGGTGAGACTGAGAGAGTTCTGAGAGAACTGTGATTGGCCCAAGGTCCCCCAACAGGCTTCATGGGGAGGAGTGGGGAATTTAATCTGGTTCTCCAAGTTAGAGTCTCTTGCTCATATGGAGGAGTGGGGAATCAAACTCGGTTGTGCATGTTAGAGTCTGTTGTTCTTAACCACAAACCGTGTGGTCTGTCCCATCAAGGGCAATCTCTTCTGCATAAACTCTGTGGGGTGATTCAACTTCCTTTGAGCCTGCCAAGTTTCCTTCCTCTGTGCCTTCTGCACCCCTCTGCCTTCCTGGGGTTGCATTTTCTCTAGGCTAACAGATGGGTCTAATATCCATGGCTCTGCAGAGGTTGAGAGCCCTGGGGTGAAAGGCGGGGTGAAGGGAAGGGAAAGGAAGCACATGGCGGGAGCGTGGGATTGGATTAAATAAAGCACTTTGTAAGGATTTAAAAATTTCACTTAAACTCCGCACAGTGCAGTTTATGTTTGTTTCCCCTCCCCACACTGAGAACTTGCATAAGGTAGTGTAGCTCAGTGATCAATAACATTTAAAAAGTGATCAATAACATTTTAAAAGTGAAACTTCAAAACAAAAGGTGATGGATAAGAGGGAATGCAGGCAAACGAAAAGCCACATAGACTACAACCCCACCAGCATACCTCCTTCGCAACAAACTTTAGCATGAAAAAACACTTTGTGAATAGAGTGCAGTTCCTGAATTACCAATAAAGACAAGTGGGAGAAAATCTGTGATACCTAAAGTGATTTTCTGTTGTGAGAAATTTTGAATTTATTCAAATTTCGTTGATTATATTTTTTTAAATTGTGCTTCTAGTTATAAGTTTTTTTATTATCAGGAAAATGTACTTTGAAACATTGTACACTTATGCAGTGTGACTTTTAATAAAATGCTCCATCGAAAAGTTAAATTGTAAATATGTACTGGACAAGCTGCATCAAAGGTTGAATGCCACGCACTAGCTTTGAATTTAAAATATTTTTTCTCAAACCATCAAAAGTTGCGCTCAGTGGTTGGGAAGTTCCGCTCAGTGACGGAAAAATTAGAGGGAACATTGAATTGAAAACTCTTTCCGGAAGTATTCTTTCTGAAGCAGGGGCGTAAGGAGGCAGCCCTGGGCAAACTGTAGCCCTGGGCAAAACCTGATGCCCCCCCCCCCCCCATGGGCGGCCACTCCACCATGACCAATTTTTTTTGAACCAGGACATTGGTGCCTGCAGGGAGTGCCTTTTTAGACATATCTGCACGATAATTTCAGCATATCATCAGGAGACTGTCCTTATGCTATTCCCCAAGTTTGGTGAGGTTTGGTTCAAGGAGTCCAAAGCTATGGACTCCCAAAGGGGGTGCACCATCCCCCATTGTTTCCAATGGGAGCTAATAGTAGATGGGGGCTACAGTTTTGAGGGTCCATAACTTTGGCCCCCCTGAACCAAACTGCACCAAACCTGGGGGGTATCATCAGGGCAGTCTCCTGATGAGACCCTGAAAGTTTTGAGACTGTGCCTTCAGAAATGTCCCACCCCCAGCCAGCAACCCCCATGGACAGCAATGCAGAAAACTCAATGCAGAACAAAGATTCTTGGGCAAACTTCTGGGATGTTCCTGCAGGGGGCGCATTTTTGGATGTATCGGCACCACAATTTCAGGGTATCATCTGGAAACTTTCCTTATGGTACCCCCAAATTTTGGTGCAGTTTGATTTAGGGGGTCCAAAGTTATGGACCCTCAAAGGGGGTGCCCCATCCCCCATTCTTTGCTAAGGAGATGGGGGCTACCCTTTGAGGGTCCATAACTTTGGACCCCCTGAACCAAACTGCACCAAACTTGGGGGGTGCCATCATCTCCAGATGATACCCTGAAATTTTGGTGCTGATACATCCAAAAATGCACCCCCTGCAGGAACATCCTAGAAATATGCCCAAGAATCTTTGTTCTTCATTGAGTTTTCTGCATTGCTGTCAATGGGGGTTGCAGGCTGTGGAGGGCACATTTCTGAAGGCACAGTCTCAAAACTTTCAGGGTCTCATCAGGAGACTGCCCTAACGATTCCTCCCAGGTTTGGTGCAGTTTGGTTCAGGGGGGCCAAAGTTATGGACCCTCAAAACTGTAGCCCTCATCTCCTATTAGCTCCCATTGGAAACAATGGGGGATGGTGCACCCCCTTTGGGAGTCCATAGCTTTGGACTCCCTGAACCAAACCTCACCAAACTTGGGGGGTAGCATAAGGACAGTCTCCTGATGAGACCCTGAAATATTGGTGCCGCTAGTCTAAAATCTGAACCCCCTGCAGGCCAAAAATGGAAAACCACTAAAATACCCAATAACGAACCCAGCATTTTGATGCCCCCCACAAGGTGATGCCCTGGGCAGCTAGCCACCTTGCCCAATGGGCATTACACCAGTGTTCTGAAGTTATGGCAGAGGTGGGATCCAGCAGGTTCTCACAGGTTCCCGAGAGTAGGTTACTAATTATTTGTGTGTGCCGAGAGGGGGTTGCTAATTGGTGATTTTGCCACGTGATTTTTGCCTTAGTTATGCCCCTTCTCTCAGCAGTAGCACGCAAAACTTGAAGCAGTCTAGCAGGAGGTGCACCAGCATGCGTGGCAGCCTGTGCCTGCATACATTCGTTTCCCGCCCAAGGACCAGCGCAGTGGCTGTGTCCTTGCCACAGCCCCTCCCAGGAATGACCCACCCCCGGAATGCCCGGCCACGCCCCCATCGTGCCCCACCCAGCCCCACTGGTGTTACGCCACAGTTTGAATCCCACCACCATGGGATGTAGTCGACCCACGTGGTCAGCGTAAGAACGAGACGAGACGCGGAGATAACATCTGGTGGAGATCGCCAGCAGCGGGAGACCGGAGGTCCGTGTTCCTAGCGAGTCTCCCGTCTGCCGGTTCCTGGCACCTTTTATTGTTATTCTATCGGGCGCAGGGAGGGAGGACCGGGGAGTTCGGAGAGCGGGAGGTCGCGGGAGATCATCATGTGATGCATGATCTCACCTGGCTACGTGCGGAGAGGAGCGTAAGCGTCTGAGCCTAATCCTCACCTGGGGGCAAGGCCATTGTCCCTGCGCCCGGTGATTGAGCCAGGCAGTTCATGACCCGTGACTCATGGGGGGGGATGAGGAGTGGGGAAGCAAGTGCGACCAGCAAGGCCGGTCCGTTGGCGTCCCAACGTTCGACCACGGTGCTGCTGGGTCAGCAGTGCATCACTACATTCTCCTTTTTTTTACATTTTTTGTGAAAAGGGGACCAAATGCTAAGGGCGATTTAAAGGACGCTTGTCTCCTCCGCCATCTGGTCAAGCTGACTAAGCTGCTTGTGTAACATTAGAACTTGGCCGCGGGTAAGGGAAATTGAGGGGCTTCTTACACACGTTACAGGCAATATTACACATACATTGAACGAAACAAGATCCGGATAACGAGGCATACAATTAAACCAATGCAGAGCTGGGGTACAATAGCACTCAACCATCCTCCCGGCAGCCAGCTCCAGAGGGCTGACCACCAATGGGCAAAACATCATACTTCAGATTAGATACAACTTCCAGCAGATTCGCGAAGCTTTCATATGAATCAATTGGGAATTATCAGAGATTTAAAGCAACATATATCACGCAGACATTCTCACAACCTTGGTGATGCAAACAACAATGAAGGTAATCAATAGCGGCACGATTATCCTAAGGATTAAGCTTGATCGAAGGGGTCACTGCTGCTTTCGGAGGCCAGGGCATCCAGAGCGGTGGAGAGTAGGGAGTTGATAGACTTACTCAAGGGAGCACAGGCCAGAACGGGCCGATAGTCTTAGGTGTTACATGAAGAAAGGTCCGGGGACTCCTACAAGGGGAGAGTCGCATGGAACTTATACTCAAAGCGCTTTGGTTAGAGCCGCCGCGTCATGGCCCGGGCAAAGGGGTCGAGGGATACGCGAGCGGCACCCGGTTAGCTTGGGTCTCCCGAGGTGAAGCCTGATGCAAAAAACAGTGGTGACGACAGCAGTAGAGAGTCCCGGCAGGCAGATATAGGCCGGGGAATGCAACAAACAGCCCGAATGCGACAACTTCTAAAATTAAGGCATGCGAGTAACTTCGAATAATCAGTCGGGTCCATGCAGGTACTCAAGCAGATTCCCTTTGGAGGTCGGCCTCAATGGGCTAAAGAGAGCAAGGCATCAGACATTGGTTGGCTATAACAATATATACAAGACATGCATGTTTGTAGATAGAAGCTGACATCCATATAAAATGAGAAACAATAATCATAGCTAACGACAGTACATAGGCTAAGATGTAAAAGAAGGAGAGGGCAACCCGTTGGTTGCATAATTGTCCAATCGCGATGGCTCTTTGCTGTTTGACTACCAAAGCTACAGACGCTGCATGGCGTTAGAGTCCATGGGTTTCTCTCAAGGCGTAGGGAGAGCTACTGATAGTCTTTGGCATTTACCCAGGTTCAGTGATTCTCGCGATGAAAGCAAGGTTGTGAGAGAAGGCGTGTTCCGACAAATTATCTGCTGCTGAAAAACAGCGGAGAGTTCCAAGGGTTAATCTATCAGGAATGTTCCTAGCTGCAACGTTCCCAAGTTTCAGCCAGAGCTGCAGAGGGAGAGAGAATGGCGTGACTGTAGATGAGGGAGCAGGCAAGCACTTGGCCGGCATCAACCTCTGAGCCTACAGCTGGCCCGAGGCTGCCGTTCCCTAGGGGTACCAGCGGGGGAGCTGTGATCCTTGTGCCAATGGAAGAATGGGTGTGCTGGCTCCAGAGAGATCCTCCCATCTCGGCCCAGGCTGGGGGGGGGCACCGCCCCTCTCGACAGGGCAGCTGGAGTTGGATCCTCCAGGGAGGAGCCCGCTCCATTTCGGGATAGAGGCTGGCACAGCTGGCATGGCGACAGCTGGACTCCTGTATGGAAGAGAAAAACAAGCAACGCTTTTCCCCTAGGGTTTTGCGCTAGCAAGCTGGGTTAGTAGATGACAATAGAGAGGACCTGAGGGCCCCTGAGTGGGGGCGGGCGGCAATTTTTTGAGATGATTGATAGAGAACGATACTTTGGATATGGTCTGCTGGATGGTAGAGACCTTGATTGGGTCGCCGATGGAGGGGGGACTGCTACTCCCCTTTCTTTCGGCTGACGTGGCTTTGGGCTAAGCTTTTCGTTGAAGCTTACAGTTGGCCATTCATTCCGACAATCCATCACTTGCAACATATCTGGCGCTAAGAGATACAAGGCAGGGAATTGCCCGAAGGCTTAGGAGAAGGGAGAGGTCACAACCAGGTGCAGGCAACTTAAAACAATTCACAATTATAGTCATATAAAGTAATTCATAGCATTCATAGGAAAAGATTTAGAGAAAGCATTTAAAGGAGAACAGTTCCTGGGCTTGGAGGGTTTGATCACACTGAGAGCAATTTGAGAGGGGTTTGCAAGAAAAAACCTTTGTCAGATCCCAGATCTAGAGGTGAGGCAGTCAGGCCAGCCCTTATGAGAGAAGAAGGAGGGTGTGCAGAAAGAAGGCGGGGGGGGAAGGGTTTTGGGAGAAGTCAGCTCTACCTTCCCCTCCTGTAAGGAGACTTTGGCCGCTTGAGGCTAAAGCTTCCTACCTTCACAGCCGGAGGCTGTAAGATAGAGTGTGGTTGAGAGACCCCTTGGCACTGTGACTAGCCAGGGAGCTCCTAGCAGAGGGAATGTGGGAGCATGAAAATGATGTTTGACTTCATATGTTAACTTGGCGCCCACGCCAAATGTAGCAGCAGTGTAGAGCTCAGATGGATCTAAGGGAAAAGAGTTCTCAAGGAAAGGTTTGAAGAAGAGTTTTTGAGGAGTTTGAAACTTTAAGATGGAGGCTGTCTCGAAGCAGGTCCTTCCATCGGCCTCCTAGGGAGCATACTGCACGAGCTGTAAGGCCCCTGTTTAAGGTTTGATGATGCTGTAATGTAATAACCTTTCAAGGCATTGGCACACACATAATCAGAAGGAGAAAAACTTTAATTGAAGGCACAAAGAGCATAGCTTAGAAGCAATGGAAAAATCCCACTACTTATGAGGGGAGACAGCTTAGGGAGTCTCTTGAAAGGGGCAAGACATACAGGACATACATAGGCATACAGGCATAATAAACTGCTCTCAAAGTAACAAGGGAGGATTACAACTCTGATTTGAGATCTTGCTCTCTCTGAGGTAATTGACGATTTTTGCTGCCATACTGGGAGCTTTGGAGCTTGAGAGTTTTTGCATTAAGGCATAGAGAGCTATGAGATCTGGTTTTGAAGCCTTACAGCTGGAGAGGAGGCCAAAGGGGGCTTCTTCTTCTTCCACGTAGAAAGGACTTTTGGCTTAAGGCCATTGTGTTCAGAAGGCATCTTCCCCTTTCCATGCCCTCATTGTCCTGTAGATTGGCTATAGGGGGCATTCTGAGGAGAAAGTTCAAAGCGAGCAGATATATTTCCTCTTCAACGTTAGCATTTTCTTTCTGTGTGCAATTCGAGTTCAGGGACTGTGGACTCTGCAGAGATTTTTGAAATCGCGTGCCATTCTGGGGCACTGTGCGGAGGCATGAGTGACTTTGGAAGTAGAAAGGGGGTTAGCAGGAGCAGGAAGTATAGACATGGGGGGGGGAGCAAGCTGGCAAGACCATAGGCCACGCCATGGTCTCCCGTGGGGATGGGATCCACTCATACTGAGCTGGGGCAGCAAAGAATCTCATGTGGGGGGGAGCTCGGGGGAAGGAGAGTTTGAGGTGTCAGGGGATGCTTGGTTCCGGGCTGGGGAGATGCCTCCGCCTTGCCAGCTCTCCCAAAGCGGGCATTGGGAGCTCGGGTTCTTAGACTTTCCTGGAGGAATCTCGGCTCTCTGGGGGAGAGACCCTCCTCTCGTCAGGGTTTGTAGGCTCCCGCCGGGCCAGCCTACAATTCCTCCGAAATGTCCCTGGCTTGCCGCGAATTGGAGACATCTCCCCGCCCCGGGCTGCCCCATGGCTTGGCGGAGAGGGCAGCTAGGAGAAAGAGCTGGCTTGATGGGCCGAAAAGACCCGGAGCATCCTGGCGAAGCTTTGGAGCATGTCGAAGCCAGGCTCGGGGAGTTCCTTCCTAGGCCTGTGGACAGCTTTAGCTGCGGCACTCCAGCGGAGGCGTTCTCCTGGCAAAGGCGGCATGAGGAGTTCGCTCTGGAGCCTCCCTCGTTGTCCAACCTGCCTCTGAGGGGCCTCCCTAGGGAGCCTGTTCACAAACTCTGCATATAGGGCTCTTGAGGCTTCTGCCGGGTGCTAGAAAAAACTTTGGGTTGGCTGTCCGTGATTGGGGATCTCTAAAACGCATGCTTGTAGAGCGCATTCAGAGGCTTTTAATCAGACCGTGGGGTGGCCACCCGGCAGAGGCGACTTGTGCATTGCCAGCGAAAAGCTTCGCGAGCCATAAAGCTTCCTTGCAAGGGTGGTGTAAAGGCCCCGCCATGAGGCTGCTCCTCTGCTTATGCACTGCTGGCCGATACTCGGCTTTCCCAAGATCACATACCGCGCTTGGGGTTTAAAAGCACGCGAAACGGCGGTTTTCCAGGTCCTCCGGAACCATTAGAGTGGTTCCTGGCTAATCGCTTCCAACATGCCTCTGGGCCATAGGGGCTGGTGATTCCCTCACGATCCCGCATTGCTTTGGCGGAGACTCGAGTGAAAAGGATATTATAGCTTAAGGGCGTACTGACGCTTTCGATGTACCTCGGGCTTGAGAACAATGCCATCCTCCCTCGGTATCTGTGGAAATGGGCCAGGGGCACAATCAAGCAGAATATCGGCATCGCCTTCCGTCAGGAGTTTCTTTCTTCGCAAGATCGTGGGCTAATACGTCCGCGTAGCGAGTTTTCTGAAACTTCCAGCCATTACGCGGGCGCTGACGGAGGTGCAGTGATGGCTTCGGAAAAATGAAGGCGTGAGCAGGAGAGGGCGGCTGGTTATGCGCTGGAGAAATTTGAAATGGGCGGAGGAGGAGCAAGTGGGGGCAGAAGGAGGACAGGCGTCCAATTTGGTGGATAGAGAAAATTCCGAGGGTTGAAATTAGAAGGTGAAAGATCGAAGGGAGGCCAGCTGACCTACAGCAACGCGGAGCCATAGAGTCTGCAGGCTGATGGTATTACATAACGGCTAAATTGTCTCCATCGAGCCAGTAGCAGTGACATCGGTAGCGAGGCTCGTGTCTGAAAGAGTGCCCGATGTTTTCCCCAGTCCTGCGATTCAATGTCCCCCCTCTGGGTACCATGGACACTGAGCTTCAAATCTCCTCAACCAATTTGCGAGCTCCCTTCTCTTTACTGGGGACCCACACCGCACCGCATTTTCGATTGCGCCTAACGCTTTCCAGTTCGCCAGCGTGCTTGTCGCTTAAGCCCTGCTTTTGCAAGCTCCCATACTCACGGTGTTCAATGACGGACGAAGGGAAGTGTCCTAGGACGCTGAGAGTCTCTGGATCGCCCGATCCAGAGGACGAAGCGATACCACTGAAAGCGGGTGGCCTTCCTGGATGCGCTACCGCATCCAGTGGACTTCGGTACAGCGGCCCTTTCCCAGGCTGCACGGTGAGCAGGGTGGAGGTTCGAGGATTCCCCGGTTTCCGACACCAGCTTGTAGTCGCACTCCACGTGGTCAGCTTAAGAACGCAGACAGGCAGCGGAGATAACATCTGGTGAGAGACGCCAGCTTAGCTGGGAGGAACCCGAGGAGGAGTCCGTGGTTCCTCATGAAGTCTCCCGTCTGCCGGGTTCCTGGCACACTTTATTGTTATCTCTATCGGGGCGGTAGGAGGGAGGACGGGGAGTTCCGGGAGAGCGGGAGGTCGGAGATCATCATGTGAGTGCGCGATCTCACCTGGCTACGATCTTGCGGAGAGGAAGCGTGGCGTCTGAGCCTAATCCTCACCTGGGGGCAAGGCCATTGTCCCTGCGCCACCGTGATTGAGAGCCGAGCAGCAGTCTTTAATCTGTGGACTCATGGGGGGGGATGAGGTAGAAGTGCAGTGCGCTGGGAGTGCGACCAGCAAGGCCGTAGGTCCGTTGGCGTCCCAACGTTCTACCACGGTGCTGCTGGGTCAGCAGTGCATCACTACAATGGGAACCTGTTACTAAAATTTTTGGATCCCACCACTGAGTTATGGTTTTAATCTTTGTATATATTGTATTTCTGCTGATACAGAAAAATGACTGTAGTGTAGATTATTGTTTATTCAAACTGATTACTGACTGTAATAAACAAATGATGATGAATTGAAAACTAATACGTTCCTACACCAAAAAAAAAAAGAAGATCCTATAAGAGATATCACTTTTTGGGCATAGAACACAATTGTTATTTTACTTCACTGCCCCTCACTCACGTATTCTAACTTCTGGCAGGACACATGCTGTACATTTCACTAATGAAAGGCGCACTTGAAGGTCAGAGGGACTTCATACTGTGAAGTGAAGATTGCAGCTGCAGAAGCCAAAGGAACCCTCATTAATTTTCCACCAAGCCAGTTTTCGAATAAGTGTCATGGAATTGCCTATTGCAAGTTAAGGAACACAAAGTTTGTTTTTCTACACATGGCTGATTACTCAAGTATGTTTCAAGTATAAGGGTAATAATTTTTAACAGGAAAAAAAATCTTAAATAGTGGTCATATGTCACTAGGGGAGGAGCCTGTGGCTCAATGGTAGAGTATCTGCTAGGCCTGCAGAAAGTCGTAGGTTCTGTTCCTGGCATCTGCAGTTAAAAGGACCAGTGAGGAGGTGACGGGAAAGACCTCTGGCCGATACTCCACTGCCAGTCTGAGCAGCCAATACTAACTTTGATTGACTGATAGTCTGGTTGAGCAAAAGGCAGCTTAATCTGTGCGGTGGCAGTGGTGGCGTTTCAACCAGCTGAGTCCCAAAGAGAGAAACACACCATTCCCATAACAAAACATTGAATGGTGCCTCTCTGGGCTATTGATTCTTGAAAGAAAAAAGAGTTTTCATTCTTGGCAGCAGCCACCTCTCTTCTAGGATTGCCATCTGCTGCCTGGAGAAAAAAGTCCTGTCCCTTTAACAGAAACTTGATGGACTGTTATCAAGTGAGATTATAGTTTAGGGATTGCCAAAGTGGGCTGTACCACCCTCTGAGGATGGTGAGGAATTTTGGGGCAGCAGGGGGTTGGCAGAGATTCCTGGGCCAGCTGGCAGCAAAAAGGTCTTGACCTTCCATCCTTGCCATGTGGTGACTGGTGGTGAGTTTTGAAGGCAAAACAGCAGCACTCTTCCCACCGTGTGTGTGCGAGAGCCAAGACAAAAAGCCCCATCACTGCTATTTGGGAAGGAAGAATTTTTACAGCAGCAGCAGAAGCATTCTCTTCACTGTGTAGCCTAGTAGGGGGGAAGGAGCCAAGGTCAAGAACCCCGCTGCCACTGCTTTTCAAGGCAAGGATTTTTTCTGAAGGAAAAGTAACACTGCGTGTGTGTGGCTGAGGGAGAGGGCAAATAAGTGGAAGGCAGCTGCAGGATCAGGGTGGGCTTGCTGGCTGGTTGTTTTGCAAGGCAAGGTGTATGTTTATAAGGGAAAGCAGCAGCCCTCTCCTTTCTGTATCCTGGAAGGGGGGGTGGGAGAATCAAGGCAAAGAGCCCCGTCATTGTTGGTTGCAAGGCAAGACTTTTTTAAAAAGGAAAAGCAGCACTCTCCTCACTGTTGCTTTGAATTTGCAGTAGACCTAATACCAATGAAGTGGTGTATGTTGCGGGGGGGGGGGGCAACACTCAGGACGTGGCCTGGGAGCCAAGGGGGCAACAGCCCCAAAATGTTTGGGAACCGCTAGCTCAGTGGTTCTCAACCTTCCTAATGCCGCAACCCTTTAATACAGTTCCTCATGTTGTGGTGACCCCCAACCCTAACATTTATCCATTTTACAGATGGAGAACACTGATGCAGAGAGTCTTGGAAAGGGTCCCTGGGAAAGGGTTGTTTGCCCCCCAAAGGGGTCCTGACCCCCAGGTTGAGAACCACTGCACTAGCTGAAGATTTACTGCAGGTATCAAAGGGAAAGGGAATTGTATTGTATACAGTCTTAATAATAACACTTAGCGCTTTCAGTGGTCAAAGAACTGCATATATGTCAGCTTGCAATTCTTACAACATCCCTTTAAGGTAGGATTGCACCCACATCCTCCATGCTGCAGCTGGGATGCTGAGGCTGTGAGAGATTGCCTTGGATTGGGTCCAATCCGTGAGGTGAGGCAGAATACTAGTCTTGTAATAAATGGATATTTACTGTCTAAGTGTTACTGCGCTGCCTGAGTAACTTTTATTCTCCCAGATCCGCCAGCTCTCAGCAGTGCAGAGGAACAGAAACAGGACCCAACACAGCGAGAATAGTGAAAATAAAAATGAGTTTATTGAGGTGCTGACCTACGTGTCAGCACCTCCACACCATGGCAACTGCAAATGCCTAGCAGCTTTACAATAAGTTTTATACACAGTCTCCCGCCCAGGAATCCGGGAGGGTACAGGACAACCTACAATCATTCATACACAAAAACTTAGGGACCAATTAGAATCCAGAGGGCAGTCCCTTCTTGAATTTCGCGGCCGAAGCTGGGCGAGGCGATGACTTAGGCACAGGCGGGAAAAACACAAAAGAGTCCTTTGGATGCTTGGGGTCAGGAAACGAAACCTAACGACGGCACCCTTATCTGCCTGCTGGTGGGATTAGGCAGATGGAGGCTCTTCTTCCAGGGTCTCTTTTGTCAGGCGTTCATTCATGGTTTTAGCACATGAAAAGGGATGTGCCCAGGTGGAGCAGGGGTGGACTCCTGCCTTGAGCCAGGGAGGTTCCACACAGATACAAACACAAAACACAACTACAACTCCTACTTTCTATCTAATACAACTTATTCCTATCTAACTTATAAAGAAATAAAACATAATTTCACCTCTATTAGCAATGTCAGATCAGAAATGGAATGATTCATTTCTGACTCCGCTATCATTAGTGTTGATTGAATTTACATTTAAAAAGAACAATAATGACTCAGATACCAACGAGTGGCTTAATTAGTTTGACTACAGCTAAGGGAAGGGTAAATGTGGAGAAAACAGTAGACGCTAATCTACACCGCTACGTTCTTAAGTTTGTCTCAGCACATGGCAGAAACTGAAGCAGCGCATGACTTCATGGTGCTGAGTGGTCCAGGGCAAAGAAATCAAGCTAATTTTATAATCTTGCCAATGCCTAATCAATAGGTCAGCTCATTAGAATATGACCGCCACCTCTTGTTTACATACAAACAGATAGTTAACACTTCCATGACTGGTTGTGACATCCATTTTCAGTTGCCAACATTAAGACAGGGACCTCCTAGCTCAGTGGTGGCGAACCTTTGGCACTCCAGATGTTATGGACTACAATTCCCTCACAGGGACCACCTAGCTCAGTGGTGGCGAACCTTTGGCACTCCAGATGTTATGGACTACAATTCCCATCAGCCCCTGCCAGCATGGCCAATTGGCAATGCTGGCAGTGGCTGATGGGAATTGTAGTCCATAACATCTGGAGTGCCAAAGGTTCGCCACCACGGTCCTAGCTTGTTCTCTTGGCCTCTCCACCAGGCCAGACCCTTGGAAGCCCCAAGCTATCCAGTGAGGGCCATTCTCTCCTCAGGATCAGAAAAATAGCCTGAGCACGGCTTTTGTTTTCCAAGAGCCCATCGCCTCCTCATTTCTTTTGGGTTGCCCTCATTAACTGTTTTCCTTCTGCGCTCAGAGAGCAGTTCCACATAACAGGAAAACGTTGCTCTGTCCTAATTTTTGCAAGCAGTGAGGAGTTCTTGGGGGCAGCATTTACCCAATTTCGGTCCCCTCGGAGGAGAGACACTGAAGAATTAAGGTGTTTGTGGAGCATTTGCTTTGTGTGCAAATTATACAGGCAGGGGACAAAGAGCCACTCCTAGACGGCAGCAGACAAATGATCCTACACCAGATCCCTGAGGGAGAAATCCTGCATCCCTCAAGGTGCTTCAACCAGCAAAGACTATCAGGTGTGACCACACTTCCTCCCTTTGGCTGAGAGAAAAGATCTCTTGCAGTCAACAAATTCATTTCCCAGCAATTAAGGGCCACTCTTTGAGAAGCATTACTGTTCCTTTCGCCCTGTCTTCGAACTACTACAAACTGAAACTCCTTACACTACCCTTACTTGGCTTTCCACTGAAGCTAGTTTAGACCAAGAACCTCCTTCCAATTTGGAGCTTTAATTTCTAAAAGGTTACTCAGCTGGAAACAACTGGTACCTTTCCTTCTGGGGAAATGAAAACCTAGCCTCTCATCTCATGACTTTCTGCTGCTCCTGCTTTCGGTGGTTAGCTCAGGTGCCCAAGTCCTTCGGAAGAGTGGGCGGGGTATAAGTGAAAGGCAAACAGACAGGATGCTGCCAGTTATACCTTTCTTTTAGGATCAGAATAAGGCCTTGATAGATTCATTACAACATGCAATTGGCTGAACAGCAACATATGCCACAGATGGCCCTGCTCTCCTTTTAGCTGGGTCTCAGCTGACACTGAAGTCTATTAAAAGGAAAGGAAAATTGAATTAAGTGCTTGAGTAAAAAGCTGTTCTTTTTCTCTTGTTTAGCTCTGCATCTGACTCATCTTGTTCAGCACTGTCACTATTTAATCATGAGTAAATAGGCCAGAACGGGCTGCTTCAAGTGCCCTGAAGTTTTGTCTTACTTGGAAAGTCAAGGTCTGTGCATGCAAAGAGGGGTTGTTAATATGAGCAAACAAAGAGATCGCACGCAGCAAAGATGAGCTCATTTGAACAAGAAGGCATCAAATCTCAGCACATTCATGGAAGGATGGATGGGTGGGTGGGAACAGACATGGCATTTTAAAATATACTAGCAGGGCCCGGCCACAGGTTGCTGTGGCTTATTGTGGTGAAATGGGAAAGGAACAATAGCAGCAAATCAATTGCAGAGGCCAGCAGTACGTGCTTATGCAAACACGCAGCCTGATACTGTGCGATGTCAGTGATGTGTGTGCCTGCATTCCTTGGGGGTAGGGAATGGAAAGGCTCCCCTCCCACACATCTAGGCTGGCTGGTCATGATCCTTTACCTGGGAGTAAGTTTGGTTGGTGGCAATGGGTGTCACTTCAGAGGAAACCCTCTGAGGGGCACGACGTAGCCATTCAAAGTATGTTGCGGTTGCTGTACAGAGCTTACTCCTGAGTAATGTGTGCCTGGTTCTCTTAACTGTAACCGCAGTATTCAGGGAATCTAGGGTGCCTGGCCCCTCCCTCCCATCCCTTGCATGTCGCCCCTCACTCTCTTCCCTCCCTCACTTCTCTTCCCTTGCATGCCACCCCTCACCCTCCCTCCCCTTTCCCTCCGCTAGGGTGGGTCATATCAAGATGTTGGGCCCCCTGCCTCCCCTCCCTTGCATGCCTCCCCCTCTGTCCCTTTCCTCTCCCTCCCTCTCTTCCCTTGCATGCCACCCCTCCCTCCCTCTCCCTCCCTTCCCTCTCCCTCCTATGTATGTTTTCACTGCTCATATCTGGCCATCTGAGTGAACATTCTAAGCTGCACGAACATTTTAAGGGTGACAGTTACACACAGGCAGCTGCATGTCCTTCAACATGGAGCGCCAGGAAAAAAGCATTTTACCTGGGCCAGGTGTGAAATATCATGTATGTGAACATCTAAAAACACTCTCACCTGGCTGACTATAGTGGCTGGGAATTTTCAGAGGAATTGGCCCAGCAGTTACTGAGTTATACTACCGTTAACAAAAACACTGTTAGCTTTATATATATATATATAGATGTTTTATTTCATTTCTAGGCCCACCAGTAATCAGCAGCTAGTAGACATTCCTACCTTAAAGGATTGTTGTGACAGTGACTGAGGGAGTAAATATGAAGCATGTTGAAAACAAAAGGGAAAAGTATGCTATGAATATGAAATGTTGCTTTCTTCATATCAAACTGCCTGGAATGAATGTACTTAGGAATATTGTTTTTCCATTAATGAAGATGGGGTGAGAGAAAGATCTACTGAATTTCTGTATTGTGATAAGGTTTAAAGAACTTGCTGAGCCTCCATCAAGGAAGAAAACTTTGCAACCTTAGATGTGACAGGGATCCAATAGTTGTGTGGGGAGAGGAAAGAGGGGCTAGCTAGATTATCTGGGTTACAATAGGGAGGAATGTGCCTATTGTGGCCCTTCAGCTTTTGGAATTAACAGTCCACTTCCTCCTCCCCCCCCCCCCCCCCCCCGCACTAGAAACCTGTTAATATTTCAAGGTCAAGACCCTGGTGATCTGCTGGTGACCCGTGTTTGTCTTTAGAGGGTTCTTAAGGACACAGTGTAGAATGCTGACATAGATTCCGTGGCTCAAGAACTCAGGTTGTTTAGCTCATACAGTTTCTTCATATTGGGAAGTGTAGATGTTCCTCACATCCATTAGCCCCAAGGCTAATGACAGTGAGCCCTCTCCCAGCTAATACAAGTTAATTAGGACAAGAAAACCAAAATCATCCACTTTGGCTCAGGCTGTAAACTTTCTGAGGACCTGTGAATAAAGACATGCAAACCTAGGACAAGTACAGAAGAAATGGCGTCCATCATAGTTCCTGAATGCCTGCTGGTCTCCCTGGCCATCTGTCATCCAATGGTATGGTCTACTGCCTGTATTCTAACACAGAATTTTTTTCTAACCAATTTCATCTGGTATCTGTTAATGCCTTTCTTATGAGAATTGCATCCATGTGTTAGATTTCCATCCACGGTGTCGCTGGCTAATATTGCTTTTTGTTTGCTTGTTTTGCGAGGCGGCAGATCTCATCAAACAGGTGCTCTGGATAGGTACTACATCAATTTAACATGCCAAATAGATGAATAGAGTAGGCCAATTCTGATGGCACACAGTCGAGGCCACTTAAGGGGAACAAATTGCCATGGGCACATAGTTTTGTCAATTCTTTGCAGCACCTCAGTCAGAATATAGTAATGATTGAAATGGTTAATAAACATATAATTTATTTTTTAAAAAGAATATGGATTTCTGAAGATTTCCATTTCATGTTTCTGATCCTCCTGGTTGTAGACAATACTTTGAAAATGCAAAATCTGTTAGAAGTTGGGAAACACAAGCCTAACTACAGGTTACCAAGACCTCAGGTTGTATCTAGGTTGGCACAAGGATGTTCAGTCAAATGGGAATTTCAGATGACTGGGAACTCAATTCCCAGGTGCACAGGGCTCCAATTAGGATTGGGACTGTGGCACATGAGGAAAGGATGTTTATATTTTCCCCTTCTGTGTGGTTTAGTGGTTAGAGTGGTGGACTCCAATCTGGAAAACCGGGTTTGATTCTCTGCTCCTCCACATGAATAGCAGATTCTAATCTGGTGAACTGGATTTGTTTCCTTGGTCCAACATATAAAGCCTGCTGGGTGACCTTGGGCTAGTCACAGTTCTCTCAGAACTCTGTCAGCCCCACCTACTTCATGAAGTGTCTGATGAGGAGAGAGAAAGGGAAGGAATTTGTAAGCCTCTTTGAGACTCCTTACAGGAAAGGTGGGTGTAAATCCAAACTCTTCTTTCTCTAACCTAAAATGACCCTTGCCCATTGGGAGAAACCTGTGTATACCTCATTAGTACACGTGGACACTCACAAATGGGGTAAACAGCATTTCCTGGGACCATTTCAGTGTGCCTACTTTGTTCGTGCTAACCTGAAGAAAAACTATGAAGATAATAAGCGAGGGTCTGTGTAATTTAAATTATGTCACTTAATTTAATTGGCATGCCTTATGCAGAATGCAGTATGCATATTTTATTGGCATTCTCGAGATATGATTTTTGAGGGAGGGGTTGTGGGCCCTTGTGGTACTTTGTTGGCAATGGTGTAGTGCTGATTTAACTAAGGATGATAAGGACCTGATTGATTGGGGTTTTCATTCAATGATCCAAACGTCTGTGGCTCTGGAATAGGAGTGCTTGAGCGAGTCAAGGACAAGTCAGTCAGTTAAAAGAGATCTCATTCATTTCAGACCCTATCATTTGCCGGCCTTAATGATAACCTTTTGAATTATTTTCTCAAGATTCTTCATTCTCATTCTCCAGTGAACTAAGTCTTAAAAAAAACAGATGATGTGCTGTCTGTGAAATTAGCTGCAGGAAACCCGCATCTTTTCTTCAAGCTGCCTTTGACATTCTGGCATGGCAATGGTGGAGGAAAAAATATTTAGCAGGAAGAAGGAGAGTGAGGCAAATCAGTCTTCCTGACAACCCAGGACAGGAGTCTCCCTAACCAGAGATGACCCCAGAATAAAATGCTGACACTTCCAACATGTCCTTTGGGGGGAAAAACAGCTGGTATAGACCCAGAGCCACCCACAGGTATGTGGCAGGGGCTGGGAGGAGAAATTTCTGCCACTGTCTAGAATGAAGTCAAAATGTCATGAGGAGGTGACGATACTGCTTGAATGTGGTTAGATAATTTATATTGCATTTCAAATTATAAGCCATCAGGGGGCAAGTCGGGAGGACGTGTATTTTCAAAGGCATTCGCGGGAGCTGAAGAGCAGCAGCTTTTAACCTTTACAGACCTACCTTTAATCCTCACTTTCAGCTTTTCCGAAGAAGAGCACCATTGGGTCTGTCTAGTTCGGCATCTGGTCTCACACAATGGCCAACCAGTTCCTCTGGAGGGCCAACAACAGGAGACGGAGGCTGAGGCCTTCCCCTGATGCTGTCTTCTGGCACTAGTATCCAAAGGTTTCCTACCTCTGAATGTGGAGGCTCCCACCAGTTACCATGAATCTATCTAATCCCCTTTTAAAGTTGTCAATGTCTGTAGCCATCACTGTATTCCCTGGTCCTAACAAACATATTACATGAATTTCATTCTTGGTTTTGGACTCTCTCTCTCTCTCTCTCTCTCTCTCTCTCTCTCTCTCTCTCTCTCTCACACACACACACACACACACACACACACACACACACACACACACACACACACACACACACACACACACACACACACACACACACACACACACACACACACACACACAGAGAGAGAGAGAGAGAGAGAGAGAGAGAGAGAGAGAGAGAGAGAGAGAGAGAGAGAGAGTCCATCATCTGATCTTTTCTCTCTCTGGCTGATTTCGAATGGGCCAAAAACAGTGGTGTGAAAACGGTGTGAAGACAGTATAAACCCTTTTACACTGTTTTAAACCCTTTTACACGCTTTTCACACTGTTTTCACACTGCTGTTTTTGGCCCATGCGGAATCAGCCTCTCCTTCTCTTCCCCCTTTTCCATCCATCTCTCCCCTCTTTCCAAAAGACGGCTGCTGTGCCACTGCTGTTCTCGCCCACCTTACGCAATGCCAAGAGTCAATTCATCATCTGAAGACCACCATACTTGAACAAACTAGATCCAGGGCCAAGAAGCTCAGGGGTATGAATGAAAAGCATTCCACGGCTTCTGTCGCAGGATTAGGAAGTTGGCCCTCCAGCTGGAGCTTTGAAGCCCACTGTCCGGTTTCGCTTAAGCAAAAATAAGATTTGAAACAGCGTGAAAACATCTAGGGAATATCCTGACTGACATTTAACTCGTTTGCCTATGAAATGTCAGTTGTTGTAAGCAACCCAGGCGAAACTTTTGTGACCTTTACAGAGCTAAGAAGTATGATTTCCCCAGACATGTACGGCATTTCTGTGTAGTTAAGAGATAAGGGCCATTATGAGCTCATCTTTGCTTCTCTCTGTGATAGAGAAGTAAAGAGGGTGGGTGGGTCAGAAGCTTGCATAGAACTGCAGGAAATACAAATGGGTGGGTTGTTTTGTAGTCGACCCACGCGGTCAGCGTAAGAACGAGACGAGACGCGGAGATAACATCTGGTGGAGATCGCCAGCAGCGGGAGACCGGAGGTCCGTGTTCCTAGCGAGTCTCCCGTCTGCCGGTTCCTGGCACCTTTTATTGTTATCCTATTGGGGGGCGTGTAGGAGGGAGGACCGGGGGGAGTTCCGGGAGAGCGGGAGGTCGGGAGATCATCATGTGATGCATGATCTCATCTGGCTACGTGCGGAGAGGAGCGTACGCGTCTGAGCCTAATCCTCACTTGGGGGCAAGACCATTGTCCCTGCGCCCGGTGATTGAGTCAGACAGTTCATGACCCGTGACTCATGGGGGGGATGAGAGTGGGGTGCGCGTCACGACCCGGCAAAGGAGCCGCAGGTCCGTTACGCCCCAACGTTCTCTGGCGCTGCTGGGTCGGCAGTGCACTACTACATCTCCTCCTTTTTTACATTTTAGAAAAGGGGGGGCCGAAACGCTAAGGGGCGATTTAAAGGGACGCTTGTCTCCTCCGCCGTCTGGTCAAGCTGACCAAGCTGCTTGTGTAACATTAGAACTTGGCTGCGGGGTAAGGGAAATTCGAGGGGCTTCTTACACACGTTACAGGCAATATTAGACATGCATTGAACGAAACAAGATCCGATAATGAGGCACACAATTAAACCAATGCAGAGCTGTACAATAGCACTCAACCATCCTCCCGGCAGCCAGCTCCAGAGGGCTGACCACCAATGGGGCAAAACATCATACTTCAGATTAGATACAACTTCTTGCAGCTCACGCACTTTCATGTGAATCAACTGGGAATTATCAGAAAGACTAAAACAACACATATTATGTACATTCTCACAACCTTGGTGGTGTAACAACAACAAGTAATCAATAGCGGCATGATTGTCTAGGGTCGCTTGACAAAGTTCCTGCTGCTTTCGGAGGCCAGAGCGTCCAGAGCAATGGAGGTAGAATTGATGGAAGCTTACAAGGGGCACAGGCCAGCCGGCCAATAGTCTTGGTGTTACAGGAAACAAGTCCGGGGGCTCCCACAAGTGAAGTTCGCGAGGGAGACAGGCCCCGCCTTGGAGTGGCTGACCGCGTCGTTTCGACAGGAGGGATCGAAAGGCAGAGCGGAGCGGCGGCGGCGGCGGCCGGGCTCCTGGGGTGGAGCTTGGGGTAGCAGAGAGTCCCGGCAGACAGACAGGCGGAAATGCAGCAATAACAAATAACATAACTTCGAGAATTAGGGCATGCAATAAATTCAAACAATAAAACATGGCTAAACGATACATAGGCTGGATGATGTACGGAAGGAAGGCAACCCATGGTTGCATAATTGTCCAATGCATGGCTCTTGCTGTTTGACTACCAAAGCTACAGAGCGATGGCGTTAGAGTCCATGGATTTCTCAAGAACGTAGGGAGAGCTACTGATAGTCTTTAGCATTGCAGGTTCAGTGATTCTCACGAGCAAGGTTGTGAGAGAAGGCGTGTTCCAACAATATTCAAGCGGCTGAGAACAGCGGAGAGTTCCAAGGGTTAATCTATCAGGAATGTCCCTGGCTGCAACTCCAAGCCTCAGCCAGGGGGCGGCAGAGAGGGAGAGAGAATGGCGATTGTAGATGAGGAGCAGCAACACGCGGCATCAACCTCTGAGCCACAGCTGGCCCAGGCTGCTGTTCCCCCCAGGGGGGTGGCCCCAGCGGGGGCTGTGATCCTTGTGGAAGAATGGGTGTGCCGGCTCCAGAGAGATCCCTCCCATCTCGGCCCAGGCTGGGGGGAATCGGGCCCTCGACAGGGCGGCGGGAGTCCCGGATCCTCCAGGAGGCCCCGCTCCATCTCCGGGATGGGGCTGGTCTGGCATGGCGAGCTGGACTCCTGTATGGGAGAGAAAAGACAAGCTATGCTTTTCCCCTAGGGGTTTTGCGTGCTGGCTGAGTTAATCCTTATAGATGACAATGGAAGGCTCGAGCCCTGAGTGGGGCGGGCAATTTTTTGATAGAGAATAGAGAAGAGTACTTTGGATATGGTCTGCTGGATGAGACCTTGAGTGGGTCAATAGGGGAACTACTCCCCTTTTTTTCGTTTGTTTTGGCTAAGCTTTTACGTTAGAAACGCAGTTGGCCCATTCCGACAACGATCATTTGCAACAATCAAGGGGTTACGAGATACAAGGCAGGGAATTGCCCGAAGGCTTAGGAGAAGGGAGAGGTCATATCCAGGTCGGATGTTTGTTTGTAAAACAATCCCAATCACCGTCTAAGGTGTGGGTTTTTTGCAAAGCAACTTGAACAATTCACAATTATAGTCATATCGTAATATAGCGTCTATAGGAAAGATATAGAGAAGATGCAAAGAAAACAGTTCCTGGGCTTGAGGTTTGATCACAGGAGCAAATTGAGAGGGGTTTGCAAAAAAACCCTTTATCAGATCCTAGATCTAGAGGTGGGGTGCGTCAGCCCATTAGAAAGAGGGAGGGTGTGCAGAAAGGAAGGCAGGGGGGGGGAAGGGTTTGGAAGTCAGCTCTACCTTCCCCTCCCGTAAGGGGACTTTGGCCGGTTTGAGCTCGCTTCCTACCTTCACAGCGGAGGCTGTGTAAGATAGGTGTGGCTGAGAGACCCCCCTTGGCACTGTGACTAGCCAGGGAGCCCTCAGCAGAGAATGTGGGAGCATGAAAATGATTTTGGCTTCATACGTAAACTTGCACCACGCCAATGTGGCAGTGTAGGCTCAGATGGATGAAGGAAAAGGTTCTCAAGGAGAGGTTTGAAGAAAAGTTTTGAAGGTTTAAACTAAGATGGAGGCGGCTTGAAGCAGGTCCCATCGGTATCCTGGGAGCATGACGAGCTGTGTCCCGTTTAAAGTGGATGCTGTAATGGTGAAGCCTTTCAAGGCATTGGCACACATAATCAGAAGGAGAAAAACTTTAATTGAAGCACAAGAGCATAGCTTGGAAGCAATGGAAAAATCCCCCCTATGAGGGGAAAACTTTAGGGGTCTCTTGAAAGGGGGCAAGACATACAGAACATACATAGGCATACAGAGCACATATAAAGTAACAAGGGAGGATTACAACTCTGATTTGAGATCTTGCTCTCTCTGAGGTACTGACGATTTTGCTGCCACTGGGAGCTTTGAGCTTAGGGCTTTGCACAGGCGCAGAGGCTATGAGATTTGGTTTGAACCTACAGCTGGAGAGGGCCAAGGGGCTTCTTCTTCTGAAGGACTTTTGGCTTAAGGCCATTGTGCGAGCATCTTCCCCTTTCCATGCCTCATTGTCCTGTAGATTGGCTATGGGGCATTCTGAGGAGGGCTCAAAACGGCAGTCCTCTTCCGTCAGCATTCCTTTCTGCTGCAATTCAGTGACTGTGGACTCTGCAGAGATTTTTGAAATCATTATGCCATTCTGGGGCACTGGCGGAGGCATGGTGACTTTGGAAGTAGAAGGGGCTAGCAGAGCTTAGGAAGTATAGGCGTAGAGGGGAGGCGAGCAACGAGATTTAGATTAGCTGAACTTAGATTAGACTCAGAGTGAGAGCATAGAGGCAGGAGTGTCCGGTGAACTTGGCAGTTTCTGCAGGATGTTTGTCCATACTTGGATGTGGATGGCTCCCTGGTGCATGGGGTCGATGACCCCTGGGATGATGAACAACCCCTGTTCAGCGGCGGAAGCTTTGGCAAGACCAGCCTAATGGTCTCCGTGGGGATGGGATCACTATACTGAGCTGGAGCAGCGAAGATCTCATGGGGGAGCTCCGGGGGAAGGGTTTGAGGTGCGGATCTTGGTTCCGGGCTGGGGAGGTGCCCGGGCGCGGGCCTCCCCAGCGGGCATTGGGAGCGCCCGGCCCTAGACTTTCCTGGGGGGCTTCGCCCTCTGGGGAGAGACCCTCCTCCGTCCAGGGTTGTAGGCCCCGCCGGGCAGCCTACAATTCCTCCGGAAATGTCCTGGCTTGCACGCAATTGAAACACTCGTCTCGGGGCTGCCTCATGGCAGCGGAGAGGGCGGCGACTAGAAGGCTGGCTTGATGGGCGAAAGACCCGATATCCTGGCAAGCTTTGAGCATGTCGGCCAGCTCGGGGTTCCCTCCTAGGCCTGTGATCGCTTGCGGCACTCAGCGGAGGCGTTCTCCTTGGCAAGGCGCTTAAGGAGTTAAGCCCTGGGCCTCCTCGTTGTCAACCTGCCTCTTGAGGGCCTCCTGGAGCCTGTTCACAAACTTCGGCATAGGGCTCTTGGGGTTTTGCGGATGGTGGAGAAACTCTGGGTTGGCTGGCCGGCATTGGGGACTTTGATAAATGCCTTATAGGCGCACTCAGAGGCGACCGTAAGGGTGGCCTCAGGCAGGACAATCTGATCGTTGGGGTTGGCGAAAGCATCGAAACCGTAAAGCTGAAGCGGCTGTGTAGGCGCCGCCGAGGCGGCTGCCCTGCTAAGGCATTGCTGGCGGAACTTCGCTTTCCCAGATCACAAATTGTGCAGGGCTCAGGAGCATGCGGAAGGTGGTCTTCCAGTCGTCCGGAACCATTAGGTGACTCCTGGCATGACTGCCTCAGCATGCTTCTCACATAGGGGCTGGTGACTCCCGTCCCGCGCTTTGCGGAGCTTCGGTGAGGATATTATAGCTCAAGGGGCGGTACTCGACAACCCGCGAACTATGCCATCCTCCCCGGTATCTGTGAAGTGGACGGGAGCACAATGCAAGAATCTCGGCATCATCTTCCGTCAGGGTTTCTTTCTTCTGCAGATCGTGGCTAATACGTTCTGCGAGAGTTTTGAAACCCGCGCCATTATGTGGCGCTTGACGGAGGTGCAGCGGCTTCGGAAAATGAAGGCGGAGCAAGGGGAGAGCGGCGAGCAGCGGGAGAGTTTGAATTGGGTGAAGGAGCGAGGGCAGAAGGAGGACAGGCGTCCAATTTAGTGGATAGAGAAAATTCTGGGGTTGAAATTGAAGGTGAAAGATCGAAAGGAGGGCGGCCTACAGCAAGGGAGCCGTAGGTCTGCAGGCTGATGGCGACAAAACATTGTCTCCACGTCAGTAGCTTGGCGACATCGGCGCGCGAGGCTCTGTGCGAAGAGTCGCCCGATGTTTTCCCAGTCCTTAAGATTCAATGTCCCTCTGGGTACCATGGACACTGAGCTTCAATCTCCTCAACCAATTTGCGCAGCTCCCTTCTCTTTACGGGGACCCTGCCGCATTTCGTTAACGCTTTCAGTTCGTCAACGTGCTTGTCATAAGCCCTGCTTTGCAAGCTCCCATACTCACCGGTGTTCCGTCGGACGAGAGAGTGTCCTAGGACGCGTGTCTCTGGATCGCCGATCCAGAGGGACAGGCGATACGAAAGCGGTGGTCCCCTGAATCGCCCGATCCAGCGGACTTCGGTATCATGACCCTTCCCCAGGCGGCGGTGAGCAGGGTGGAGGTTCGAGGATTCCCGGGTTTCGGCACCAGCTTGTAGTCGACTCCACGCGGTCAGCGTAAAGAACGAAAGCGAGACGCGGAGATAACATCTGGTGGAGATCGCCAGCAGCGGGAGACCGGAGGTCCGTGTTCCTAGCGAGTCTCCCGTCTGCCGGTTCCTGGCACCTTTTATTGTTATCCTATTGGGGGCGTGTAGGAGGGAGGACGGGGGGGAGTTCCGGGAGAGCGGGAGGTCGGGAGATCATCATGTGATGCATGATCTCATCTGGCTACGTGCGGAGAGGAGCGTACGCGTCTGAGCCTAATCCTCACTTGGGGGCAAGACCATTGTCCCTGCGCCCGGTGATTGAGTCAGACAGTTCATGACCCGTGACTCATGGGGGGATGAGGAGTGGGGGTGCGATGCGACCGGCAAGGCCGCAGGTCCGTTGGCGTCCCAACGTTCTACTACGGCGCTGCTGGGTCGGCAGTGCACTACTACATTGTTTGACTCCATAGCCAATGCCTCATTCTAGCATCCTACATACTGTCAAAGATGGGCTGTCTTTGGCTGGGGCATGCACACCAACTTACTGTTGACTGAAGTTAATAAAGTAATTTGACACTCTCCCACCCCCCAATACACATACTTCTCTTTATGCAACCATGAAGGTCTCTGCTATTTTTAAATCATTTATTCCCCAATAATTATTTATTCCATAGCTCAGTTTGGAACCAGTCCACTTATCTGTTCTTTCTTGCTTACAGTTTGAAAGTGCTCATAAACTTTCAGCTGTACAGATGCTCACAATTTCTTTAGAGCCACGACAGAGTGTGTCTGGGTATTAGTAAACCTTTTCCTCCCCTGCCACTCCCACCCGCATTATTTTTAGGGAGGAGAGACTAAAATGGCGGAAGGTTAGTATCACTTCTCCTTCCCCAGCTCCTATTGAGAGCGAGAGTAAACTTTCCTCACTTGGAATTGGCTTTGCAACATCACCACAAAACTAATTCAGAGTAAGGGTGGGAAGTGTTGACATTGCTAAACAGACAAATCTGATTGGTTGAAGGACATAGCCTGTCCTGTAAGAGAGACAAGATGTGCTAATACCAGGACTAGCAGACAAGGCAATGTGCTAATACCAGGAACCAGGTACAAAACACTTGGAAAGGTTGGGAGTCAGGGAACATCATTATCTCTCTGCCTCCCCCATTTTACACCAAAACAAGTTTTCTGAAGAATATGGAATGGGGCATATCTCACAAAGATCTTCATACTGAAATCTTGAGTGTGAGGGCTACACATTACACTGCAGGCTTTAATAATATGGAGGTGACTGATGGGTCTGGAAAGGGAAGATTAAGTGAAAGAAGGTCTTCTTAATACACCAACTTCTACGTTCTTTTTCATCTTTGCAACAAATAGAGAGGTTAATAGAGGTTCTCTAGCTTCAGATTTCAGCTGTAGCTGCAGGGGCATAATGTTAGTTTGAAGTGCATCTCCCACTGATACTTATTTTCTCAAGATATGACTCTGACAACAAAATTGCCTCCAGTCCAGTCTTAAGTGGTAGATGAAAACTGTATTATGCTGCCACTATAGCTGTTATATTAATTGAGAAAGCTGAATTCTTCTCATGAGCCACTGTTATACCACCCAAGCCAATGTGTTGTATCTGTATGTAATGGGGCATGGAAGATCTGCCTCTGGTCAAATTTCAGAAAGATCCAATGATGACTGGATTCTTTTTTTGGGAGGGGGGTGTTTCTGTGAACTGCCAGCCTTTGAAGCCCTTCCCCTTTCCATTTTCTCACCAAAATATTCCCTTTGTTTTTCTTTTTAGCAGATTAGCAAATAATAAAAATGTGGAGGAAATTGCAGGGTGCTGTCCTTCACATTTGTTACACACTTCTAAAGTTACAGGATTCCAAGACTTTTGCTTTTAGTGAAAGTCAAATGGTAAAGTGCCTCTCAAGTGCCTCTCAGGTTAGGAAGAACATGTAGGTAGCAGGTCAGAATACATCTTCCAGCACTTAAAGGGCCAAGCAGGAGCTGTATCCAGATGAGAAGAGAGAAAAGGATATTGTTGTGTATGTGAGAAAGTATGTGTAATGTGAATGAGAGAATGTGTAATGTGTAATGTGAATGAGAGAACACAGTACGGCATTGTGTGTTTGTATTCATACCTAAAAAGAGTTCTGTGTGTGAGAAGGAGGGAAGGGTGATGGGGCTGCCGCTTGTGTTTGTGACACAAGTGTAGCTGCTCCAGTGTTTTGTGTGTATGAGAGAAGGAAGGTTGCTGCAAGAATGAGAGAAAAAGAATTTCCATCTGGAAAGTGAGCAATTCTCTGTTTCCTAACTATAAATGCCTACATAGTCCATTATTTGGCTATATTGTGCCAATTGCGGTCGTGTCATATCCTTAAGTAATCTCTTCCGTGCCCATTCTTGGGTCTCTGGTGTTGACTCAGGCCCTTTCTGCACGGGCCGAATACAGCGCCCTGGGGACGGCAAAAATGCCGTCCCCAGGGAGCTGTTCGCATGGGGGGTTCAGCTGCTTCGCAGTTGCGCCCCCCTCGCGCCTCCCCAGCGGCGCGAAGCCGAAGCAGTCGCGCAGGGCAGGGGGGCATGTCCCCTGGCCTCGGTGACGCACCGGATGGTTGTAGGGAAGGTACGTCGATCGGGCGACAGTGCAGTGCGGCGCCGTCGTCCCGGTAGTTTCTGGGACCGTTCGTGCGAACGGTCCCAGGGGGGTTGGGTTGGCGTCATGTACGCCGACCCAACCCCCACTGTGGCCATGCGGAAACGGCCTCAGTTTGAATTCTATTGGACTGCATTTACATGCCTGCTTTTAACCCACCCTAGTTCATCTTCAGACTTCCCTTACCCTCTCAGGGCAATATAGGGATATCAGCTACTCCGTACCCTTCTTACAAATGATAAAGATAATAAAAGCAGAGGTCACAAGAGGTAAGAAACATGACCTGCCTTGTTAGCTGATGTAAAGGTTATTGAGATCATATATAAGAAATACTACCAGCACTTTGAAGTGAGATTATATACTAATTTCTGTTATAGAGCTGCAGCGTAGCCCAACTTAGAACTTCTGTAACTGAGTAAATGTACCTTTCCAAAATCAAGAGCATTTTAGAATCCCTTTCCTCTCAAAAGGCTGGAAGGCCTTTACAAAATCATTCATACACCAAAAAGAATAAAATTTTTTAGAATAAGCTAACCATTTTAAGGTCTGTCCCATGTAAGCCGGAGACTGTTCTATAGTGTCACAGATTGTGCTAATTTACAAATTAGTCTACATGCACCCATGTTTTCCCATGGAAATTACAATCTTCTTTCCCTGCAGGGCAGAGAACAAACCGAGGACCCTAAAATATCCAATTTTTGGGGTGTATGAGTCTTGTAGGTAACATAACTTACTGTTGGGTTTTTTAACCATATGTTTTTCTGACCCCAATAGCTCCAGGCTAGCCTGCTCTTGTCAGATCTCAGAAGCTAAGCAGGGTCGACCCTGGCTGGTATTTGGATGGGGGACCTCCAAGAAATACCACACTCGTGACATAGAGGCAGGCAGTGGCAAACTACCTCTGAATGTCTCTTGCTTTGAAAACCCTTACCAGGGGTAAGTCAGTGACTTGACAGCAACAACAACAACAAAATGTTTTACTAGACCAAAATAATTCCAGTGCTTCATTGGTCTTCACCATTTAAAAACTTAGTGATATATTTATTATAACACATTATATTTATTATTATTATATCTTGATTCCCCATAAGGGTCCCAGGATGGTGAAAACACCTTTCCTCCATTTTCCCCTTGCAACAACCTTGTGATATAGTATTGTTGAAGGCTTTCACGGCCAGACTCAGTTGGTTGTTGTGGGCTCTCTGTGATCTACCAGACCACGGCCACACAGCCCAGAAACCACTTGTGACATAGGTGAGGCTGAGAGAGTATGACTACTGCAATGTATTTAAGCACAGAATTGGTTTCTCCCTTTCTCTTCAGGGAGACCTCTGCTGCAATTGTCACAGCTCCTGTGTCTGCAGAGAGGACAGGAAGGAAAATCTGGCCCTAGTCTTTAGCCAGAAGACCAATTTCACACACCACCTTCTTCCCAGCAAGATCCCTGCACAGAAACCATCAGCCTGGTTCCAAATGAAATTAAATGCCCACAAAGGTTTCTCTTTTGTGCACTGTCCAACTGATCTCCCTCCTCAGTCCTCCCACTCCCCTAAACCCACATGCAGGCAAAGGCGTAGCAAGGGGAAAAAGCACCCGGTGCACTGGTGCGTCCTCCGCCCCTGCCCCGGAACATCCCAATCCCACCCTGGAATGCCCCTGCCACGCCCCCAGAATGCCCTCACCACACTCCCATAGGGGTGTGCGCCCAGTTCATCGCACCCACCCCTGTCCCCTTGGAGCTACGCCTCTGCATCCAGGGCCTCCATCTTCTTTGATTATGGCACTAAGTGAAGGTAGCCTCTCCAATCACTAAATAAATAAAGCAATTGCGTGGTGGTCATGGGAACTGGAAGGTCTGTGGCCTCCAGCGTAATACCATTTAGCAGACAATAGCCCCATTCAAACTTGAAACTCAACTGAAATTCTACTCGCTCACCCATCTTTTGTTTACAGCTTGCAAACAGAAGCCAGCATTTCCATGGGGGGTGCCTGTGAAAAAAAATATGCAGCCTCTATTGGAGTGACCCCAAAATTAAGGCGTACAAAATACATTGGTGAGCTCTGTGTGTTCCAGGCTTTTTGTAGATCTATCCCTGTGTTATGGGCATAAACCAGAGGTAAGGGTAGGGCCTAACCCTGACCTGGATGACCTGGGCTAACCCAATCTTGTCAGATCTTGGAAACTTAGCAGGGTCAGCACTAGATTGTATTTGGATGGGAGGCCACCAGGGAATGCCAGGGTCGCAATGGGGAGGCAAGCAATGGCAAGCCACCCCTGAACTTTTCTTCCCTTGAAACCCTACAAGGTCACCATAAATTGGCAACGACTTGACAGCCCTCTCCATCTGCCACCCCCTCTGCTCTACAGGGGTCCCTAACATCATCGGGACCCATTATTCTCTTCTGGGAGGGTTGCATATAGGTTTCGTGGGACATTGTTTTAGAATGTAATTGTTTTTAACCTATATGTATGTTTTTATATATGATATTATATTGTTCACCACCCTGAGCCCTTCGGGGATAGGGCGGTATATTAAATCAAATAATAAATAAATAAAATAAACCAACAGTGGGGCTGGCCAGTATAATCCCCAATCCTCATCGCATGATGCATTTGAATTTTGACACAGGATGAACATACTATAGGACCATACAGGTACTAAAATCTGTATGCTTCTGAAAAAACCCTAAAACAACCCCCAAAGTCCCCAGGACTGAAGAATAATCCAATAGTACCCCTTCCTCCAATTGCTGAGGAGGTATACAATTGTTGGAGGGCGGAAGAAGACAGGTACACAGACCTCCAGTTTCCTTGTGGAAGAGAGAAGCAGTACAGTGGCCCTGGGTTCCTTGTGAAAGCATGAAGTTGTTTTGCACAAAGGGATTAATGCAATATTAATGCCTCTTTCATTATCTTGCAAGCAGCCCAGTCAAAACAATCTTCACACCTGATCTGGGGAGCAGGTGAGACAATGGGATACAATTCTATGAATTATACAGATTCCCAAAGCAAACACAAAAGGCATTTTCTGTGAAAAGAGTCAAGCTCTGGACCTCATTTGAAAAGGTCCCCCCCTCAAGTAATGATGCGCTTTGTTCTTTTGTTAACCACCCTTTTCTCCTAGACCTTTGCAAAAATTGGTTGTTTATTTATCACTGGAAAGAATGCCTCATTTATTGAAGGAGTTAAATACAAACATGATACTTTAGAGTTAAGATATTTTTTTCCTTTCCGAGTCCCAAATGGCATGGTGTAACTGAAGATAGTTTCAGAGGGTGGCCATGTTAGTGCAATAGAAAAGTTAGATTTGAGTCTAGTAGCACTGTTACAACAGAGTAACGAATTAAAATAAAGAAGCTCAAAGAAGCTCAAGCCGATACAGAATAAAATCAGAGATTTTTATTCGGCCAACTGTGGGCAAAGACAATAATCAGGGGAGCGACACTAAAATGGCGGTGTGTTCTCACTTTTATAGAATTAATGACAAGCAATATCAAAATGGCAGCAAAGAATACACCCCAAAATGCCAACATCATCAATCAATCACACAAAAGGTGGAGATTTCCCCTGTTCCCACAGCCCTTTGGGGTTGTCCAAGATCCTTATTGGAAGATGTCATTATTTCACTCTTTGACATTGCATGAACCAAAAACCTTTGTTCCTCTTATCATGTATGTTTCAAGTTGCCCTATTTCTCAGACAAAGAGCCTGAACTTTCTCATAGGCTTTTCCTATTGTTCTCAGGAAGAGGGCAACTTTTTAAGGTATCTTTTGGGTACAGCAGGATCTCAAAAACAGTTCAGTTTGCACATTTTGTATAATTGTGAACAATGGGACATTTTTGGAGCTATTAAGCTAGGTTAGCAATAGAAAAGAATAGGTTTAAGGCCTGCATGATTTCTTTGGTCAAGTCAGCTGCATTATGGTTGACATGTCTCCATTATAGGAAAAATAATGGAGGGAAAGAAGAAATAGTCTTTCTGTTAAATCAAAAACCTTTTTCTCTGTCTCTCTCTGACATTCTTCCACTTGCTCTGACTTTCTACTACTTGATCTGACTTTCTTTTTCTTCTGCGCCTACAGCACCTTAGATACCCACACGATTTTGTGGATGAAGACCACTCTAACTGGTATTTGCGTTTGATCATGATTTGAGTGGTAATGCAGAAATTAAGGCTGCCATCTTAACAACACTTTCTGGAGAGCAGCCCACTAATTAACACAGGACTTACTTCTGAGTAGACCTACTGAGAATTCCTTCTTTGAGGCGCTGAAGCATTTTTGACTAGGCTGAATTCAGCAGGTGGGGAGGGGAGAGACTGGAAAACCTGGAAGGGGGTGGGAGGAATACCAGAATGTAGAAGCTTCACTTTATTTTAATTATGCAGTTCTATCAGCCTAAAGATCATGAGCTAAATCACAATAAAATCCCCTGAGATAAAATTAATCATTCATTTTCTATCCATTATTACCCTAGATTTTTTTTTGGCAGCTAATAGAAGCCACGTTGATGATTAACAATGTTGTCCTAGGGCAGAACTGCTCCAGTCTCACACACTGAAACAAACGGACATAGACTGATATAGCTCTAGGGCCCCTTCCACACATGCAGAATAATACACTTTCAATCCACTTTCATTGCACTTTGCAGCAGTGCGGAATAGCAAAATCCACTTGCAAACAATTGTGAAAGTGGATTGAAAGTGCATTATGCTACATGTGCAGAAGGGGCCATAGGATTGTGCTGAAAAATTCTGAAATGAGACATTGACAGGGCAGCAGCAGATGAGCGGAAACTGCTATTGGCAGCATCCACACAGTGATTTTTGTTTCTGTGTTCATTTTTGAACTGCAACAAGTGTTTCTGTTGTTTTGAGCATCCATGTGACACCATCCTGTTAACTGTTGGAATTGTTGGCATGCAGCAGCAGCACAAGCAGCATGGAATTCTGGGAAGCTGCACGAACATTCTAAAGGTGACAGTTAAAAAACGTTGGTAGTGTTCTGTTCCCTCACTGACTCACTTGCCTGACTAAGTGAAAAGATGTTCTCTGTATATACTGTATATGTTTTCTCTCTCAGTTAAGTAAAGTTCTCCTGATGCTTATGAACTTCTGTGGTAAAACCGCAGGTCTTTTGAGAGATAACTATTCTAATTTAACGTGCCTCACAATCCACACTTCTGCTCGTTACTTTTGCTTGACAGGATTATATTCTAAATATACCTGTTGCCCTTCATTAACAACATACTTTCAAAGCTTCCTTTGCTTCTCACAGCCACTATTTCTCCTACTGTGCCATGGGAAGGCTTAAAAAAATCAGTAATTGCTAAAATGCCACAGTGCAATAATGTCACTACGATCGATTAAGCACAGCTATGTGGTTTTTGGTGGAGCAGTGTGGCGTAGTGGTTAAGTGCTTGCACTGCCACTCACGTGGTCAGGAATTTGAGCCCCCTGTGGGTCAGATATCCTGGCAGCTGGCTCATGGTCAACTCAGCCATCCATCCATCCATTCCTTGGCCGGTAAATGATTCATAGGGTCACCATAAGTTGGAAGTAATTTGATGGCATTTAACACCCCCCCACACAAGTGGTACAGAGGAGTAAGCTGTAGTACTGCAGTCAAAACTCTGATCACATCCTGAGTTCGATCCCAACAGAAGTCAGTTTCAGGTAGCCAGCTTGGTTGACTCAGGTTTTTCGTCTTTCCAACATCAGTAAAATGAGTAAACAGCTTGTTGGGGGCAAAGTGTAGATGACTGGGTAAGGCAACAGCAAACCATCTCATAAATGTAGTCTGCCTAGCAAACATCATGATGTAACGTCAACCTATGGGTCAAGTGATGACCTGGTACTTGCACAGTGGACCATCTTTACCTTTTATTTTCCATTTAATATTTCTGTCATCTTTGTTTGTACCACCCATCTCCAGCTTGCTTATTGGTGACTGGACTACTGTCATCATCAGGCCATATACCCACACCCCTTGTCCTGGACAAGGAGTTTCAACCTTGATTTTTTTTAAAAGAACTACTAAAATATTGATACATTGATGTAAATGGTAAATTAAGCCAGTTCTCTGAATTCCAAGCTTTCACTAAAAAAGAGAGTACGTTTCTGGATCTTTCCCTGGTGGAGATATGCCTTTTCCTTTATATCTCCAAAAGGAAAAGGGCTAGATACTTGGCAGCTTTTTAAAAAACAAAAGCTGGGAATTCAGAGAACCTGCTTAACCTTTTGAAAGAAAAGTACAATGATATATAGATATTTTGGTGCTACTTTTTAAAAAAACTGCAGCCATTATATTGATATAAGCATGTACAAAAAAAAGTAGGGGGTGGTATGACATCACCAGCAACGCCACTGATGGCGACAGCACCCTCCCTTGGAAAACCTTATTATTTAAAGCAAGTTTTAAAAGAACATAAACTGACTCCACAATTATGAAAATGCAGAGGGAGGCAGACCTGGGGAAGAATGATGCCAAAATTATTCTAGTGCTCGAGGCCTGACTGCCAATACAATCAACAGTACGTTGAGAATGTGGGAAAGCGCTGCATCCTCTAGCAGTGAATCCCACATTTTAATCTCATGTAAATAAATATTTCCTTTTGTCTGTCTTGAATCAATGGCCCATCAACTTCATTAGATGCTGTCAAATTTTAGTTATTTGGTAGAGGGAGATATTCCTCCTATCTATTTACTTCCAAGTATGCTTTTATAAACCTCTATTGTGTCCCTTTCCCTCAGTAGTCTCTTTTGTAAACAGGAAAATCCCAATAAATGAACACTTTCTTCTAGTGCATTTTCAGGATGGACAAAAGATATGACTTTAAAATGGGACAAAATATGTACCCCTGTGGTGGTAATGATGACAGATTGCCCATTTTTAAAAGCAGAGAGGTGGGTAAGAAAAGACTCATAACGTAACGTATAATGAAAAGGGAAACAAAAGAAAGAAGAGGCTGGGACAAGATGTCTAATGGGAACTAAAAAATAGAAAGGTATCAAATGTTTTTGTAAATTATTATTTTTTTAAAATAGAATGGTCTGCAAGAGGGTTGGGGAAATGACTAGGATTAAGAACAGAATACCTGACCATTTGGGGATGTGACGTCATTGCAAAATGGAGCAAATGTGTTCACTCACACAAACTCACACAGCTAACTTGCAATAAGACTGATTTAAGGCTTAGGATAGAGGATGGCAATAAGAAGACATCTCTTAAGGAGTGGGCAAGTCTGTTTTGCAGAAGACTTCCAGAGATGGGGACCTGAGCAACTTGTTGGATTTGCTTGGCTACATAAAGAAGAACATACCTGATTAAATACTATGTGACAGATTAAAAGAGAGATTATACAGTGGCTAGAGAACCAGAAGGCTGTAGCGGTTAAGACAGTGGACTCTAATCTGGAGAAATTGGTTTTTATTCCCCACTCCTCCACATGAAGCCTGCTAGGTGACCTTAGGCCAATGACAATCCTGTCAGAATTCTCTCAGAACCACATGGAGGCAGGCAATGGCAAACCACCTCCAAATGTTCCTTGCCTCGAAAACTCTTCGGGGTTGCTGTAAGTCAGTGGTGACTTGACAGCACATGCACACAACACAATGGCTTAAAATGATAAGACTTCACAGGAAAGGTAACCATTTTGTTTGTTACCAAGTTAGTTCTTATTCACATGAACCTGTGAAGTTGGCTTATACTGAATCAGCCCATCTAAATCAGAACTGACTTCTACTGAATTAGCCCATCTGTTGACCAAGATCAGTATTATATACTCAGACTGCCTGAAGCTCTCCAGTCGCTCAGGCAGAGGTCTTTCATATCACCTACTACCTGATCCTTTCAACTGGAGATGGCAAGGATCAAAGCTGGGGATCAAAGCTCCACCGCTGAGCTCCGCCCCTCCTACTTTAAAGAAAGTAGAAAATGCTTTGCTAAATGGAACAGGACACAGAATTTAGCATGAGCTGCAGAAAATCCTTATTTGTATTTTGTGGAACAAATCACATGAAATCTAGATGATTACAGATGTAACCTACTTGCCACGTTTGTCCCACTTTTGAAATCCTCACGCTAACCCAGTGCTGCTGCAAAAGTCTCCTTAAGAACATAAGATCAGACCAGAGTCCATCTAGTCCAGCTCTCTGCTACTCTCAGTGGCCCACCAGATGCCTTTGGGAGCTCACATGCAGTATGTGAAAGCAATGGCCTTCTGCTGCTGCTGCTCCCGAGCACCTGGTCTGCTAAGGCATTTGCAATCTCAGATCAAGGAGGATCAAGATTGGTAGCCATAGATCGACTTCATAAATCTGTCCAAGCCCCTTTTAAAGCTATCCAGGTTAGTGGTCATCACCACCTCCTGTGGCAGCATATTCCAAACACCAATCACATACTGTGTGAAGATATGTTTCCTTTTATTAGTCCTAATTCTTCCTCCCCAGCATATTCAATGTATGCCCCCTGGTTTTAGTGTTGTGTGAGAGAGAAATTTCTCTCTGTCAACATTTTCTACCCCATGCATAATTTTATAGACTTCAATCATATCCCCCCTCAGACATCTCCTCTACAAACTAAAGAGTCCCAAATGCTGCAGCCTCTCCTCATAAGGAAGGTGCTCCAGTCCCTCAATCATCCTCGTTGCCCTTCTCTGCACTTTTTCTATCTCTTTGATATCCTTTTTGAGATGTGGCAACCAGAACTGAACACAGTATTCCAAGTGCGGTCACACCACTGCTTTATATAAGGTCATGACAATCTTTGCCATTTTACTATCAATTCCTTTCCTAATTATCCCCAGCATAGATTTTGCCTTTTTCACAGCTGCCATGCATTGAGTTGACATTCTCAGCTAAGACACCCAAATCCCTTTCCTGGTCTGTGACTGATAGAACTAATCCCTATAGCATATATGTGAAGTTTGGATTTTTTGCCCCTATGTGCATCACTTTACAAAGTGAGCAGCAGTGGCGTAGTGGCTAAGATCAGTGGCTAAGAGCAGGTGCACTCTGATCTGGAGGAACCGGGTTTGATTCCCAGCTCTGCCACTTGAGTTGTGGAGGCTTATCTGGGGAATTCAGATTAGCCTGTCCACTCCCACACATGCCAGCTGGGTGACCTTGGGCTAGTCACAGCTTTTCGGAGTTCTCTCAGCCCCACCCACCTCACAGGGTGTTTGTTGTGAGGGGGGAAGGGAAAGGAGATTGTAAGCCCCTTTGAGTCTCCTTGAGAAAGGTGGGGATATAAATCCAAACTCTTCTTCTTTACATTTTGCTACATTGAACTGCATTTGCCATTTCTGAGCCCACTCACCTAATATATAAAGGTCCGCTTGGAGCTCTTCACAATCCTTTGTGGTTCTCACCACCCTACATAGTTTGGTGTCATCCGCAAACTTGGCCACCATGTTACCCACCCCTACTTCCAGGTCATTTATGAATAGGTTAAAGAGCACTGGTCCCAAAATGGATCCTTGGGGGACACCACTCCCTACATCTCTCCATTGTGAGAGCTTCTCATTTACACCCACCCTTTGCTTCCTGTTTCTCAACCAGTTTTGAATCCATAGGAGGACTTCCCCTCTTATTCCTTGATTGCTGAGTATTCTCAATAGTTTCTGGTGAGGAACTTTGTCAAAAGCTTATCCACATGCCTGTTTACACCCTCAAATAACTCTAGTAAGTTTGTATGGCAGGACTTGCCTCTGCAAAAGCCATACTGACTCTTCCTCAGCAGATCTTGCTTATCTACATGTTTAATAATTTTATCTTTAATGATAGATTCTACCAATTTACCAGGAACAGATGTCAAACTGACTGGCCTGTAATTTCCTGGGTGCCCCCTAGATCCTTTCTTAAAGATTGGTGTGACATTGGCCATCTTTCAGTCTTCAGGGATGGAGCCTGATTTCAGGGATAAGTTGCATTCATGCCAATAAGGTTTGCTTTGGCGGAGGAACTTCAAAAGACTCAGACTCTTTGTTTGCCAAAGCAGTAGGTCGTTGTAGCTGACCAATGGCATAGAAACAGAGAGAAAGACAGGGAAGACTTCTCTAAGAATATAAATGCTGAAGAAAGAAAACAAAAGAAATCCCAAGTGGTGCAGCAGTCAGCAAGTTGAGACCCTAGGGGCAGACCACTGCGTTTCTGTTTATCAGACTCCGAATGTGACTCTGCAGACTGCTAGGAAAGGCTTTTTAAAGGCAAACAAATAACCTCTGTAAAGCCTTTTCAAAGAAATAACAATCCATGAGCATCAGCGCTTCCCACATAAGTACTTTCTCACTGCTCTCAGGGTGAGCCATGAATGAGTCTGGTAGTTTTCCACGGGCACTTTCCCCATAGATATTTTTGCACTGACGTAAAGAGCAGGTCAACTGATTAGAGCTCCCTTCCACACCTTTCAACAGAATGTTTCTTTTTTAATGAGGATAGTGTTATGCTTGTTATATGGAAGAAAACCTTCCTCATCCTTTGAATGATTTGCAGATTACTTTTTTCTTGAACCTGACTACTTTCCCTCCCTCCCTCCCTCCCTCCCTCTCAAGCAAGCTTCCCTGATTTTTTCACTTCTTCTCATGACCAAGAAACACAACCAAGGATGGGACTATGTTGATGATGAGGCTGGAACATGCAAACAAGAAGCAAAGCGTGATTCCAGGACTGAGATTACAAGGGCCAGGCAACAGATTTGACTCCTGTAGTAATCATGCCCCAGAGGTAGCTTCTTTACTTTTCCTCTTTAGCTGAAAGGCAGCTATTTGAGAATAAAGGGGAGAAAGCACTGCACTGGAGGATGCAACATCAGTGAAGGTCAAATCCGTGCAGCGGGTGACCTGTTTCTGCTATCAGGATCCCACAGGGGGCAGTGTGGTCTAGTGGTTAAGATCAGGGCGACTCTAATCTGGAGAACTGGTTTTGATTCCTCACTCCTCCACATGAGCAGCAGACTCTTATCTGGTGAACCAAAGGTATAAATCCATACTCTTCTCTTCTTCTAAATTCTGTGCATCTCTGTGTAGGGCAGTGGTTCTCAACCTGGGGGTTGGGACCCCTTTGGGGGTTGAACGGCCCTTTCACAGGGGTCGCATAAGACTCTTTGCATCAGTGTTCTCCATCTGTTAAATGGAAAATGTTAGGGTTGGGGGTCACCACAACATGAGGAACTGTATTAAAGGGTCGCGGCATTAGGAAGGTTGAGAACCACTGGTGTAGGGCAAGCAGAAATTCAACCCTGGGGGATCCTTATAGTTTAGAACCCATCTTTTCATATGCCCCACTACCAAAGATATTACCAGGCACTTTGTCCTTGTGTAATTCATTTTTTTTACCATCAAGTCACAGCTGAGTTATGGTGAATCTCATAGGGTTTCCAGGCAAGAGACATTCATAGGTAGTTTGCTATTGCCTACCTCTGTGTGATGTCCCTGGCATTCCTTGGAGGTCTCCCATTCAAATGCTTGCCAGGGTCAGGGCTGAGAGTGTGTGATTGGCCCAAGACATCAAGGAAGTTTCCATGGCAGAGTAGATATTCAAACCTGAGTTTCTGGGATCCTAGTCCCACTTACCAGATGTCAAAGTTGAAAGACCAAAACAAGAGAATCTCAAGGAGATCACTGTGAAGCTCTTCTTCATTCCCATCTCACATAAGACAGAATGGGGTGGGTTTGGGTGAGGGAGAGGTGAGCCTGTTGACATGAACCTACAATTGTGATGGCGCCTACTCCCTCAGGTAGATACAGAGGGAATCTTTTGGTAAAGAACATGAGTATTGTAAAAGGGAATTCTCTGGTACAAAATGCTATTATTTTAAATAAGATTCATAGGCATAAAATATTAATAAAGATCAATATGGATAAATAAATGCAGTTAACTGAAACCAGTACTTTGTGAGCAGTTTAAAATGGGGCCTCCATTTCCCATCTGGCCTGGGGCTGTTATCGGCTTTGCACAGGCCAGATTTTAAATGTCAAACTGGGTGGTGTCTTTCTGGGACCGACATGTACACAATTGCTGAAACTCTGCTGACATAAACATTTAGGAGTGGGAGTAACATTGATTGGCATAGCATAGATGACAGGCACCTATTGACAAACCAGGAGCATTGATTATGCAGGAGTGAGGCTTCTAAGAGGTGTTACATGCTATACTTCCAGCAGGATGGTGCTCTTGAAGGAAGTCTTATTTGAAAGTGATCAGAGTTCACAGGATATATGTTGAATGCCTGTGAGATATTTTCAGTACAATCCCGAGAAGCGTTATACTGTCCTAAGCCATGGACTCAGAATGGTGTTACACTGCTTCATGCTACACTGTTGGGATTCAGTCCTCCCTGGGAGTAAGCCCTACTGACAAAAATGGGCCTTTCTTCTGAGCAGGTTTGCTTAGGCTTACTTCCTTGACATATTGAACTGCTGAACTGTTAATATTGAATAAAATCAAGGGCAAACTGAAACACAAGACCTCAGGAAATATTTGTTCACAGAATTCATCAGAAGAATTTACTTCAACTGCCTATGGAGTATGTATTTTATGGGATATGCAGACGATCTCATAGGAAACAACATCTTGCTTTAATACTTCGAACTTTGGTGGTTTTTGTTTGTTCGGTTTATTAGAACAAGTCTGTGTTGCCCCCCCAAATCAATTGCATGCTAAACTTTAAATACAATGCCACATACAATTTGGATTGCCCCATCACAATAAAGAATACAAGTTAGAAGTACAAAATGTAAGGAAGGATAGCAAAAGCTGTTAGGGGCTCTTTCATTCAACTTGTCTACAAAAATCAGAGTCTTTCTTCTTCAGAAGGTCCTGACTAAAGGAGATAATATGATCAAAATATATAAACATGGACAGCAGTTTACGTCTTCACATGGAACTGGAACTAGAAGCCAATGAATAAGAATCAAGGGCAGACTGAAATGCAACCAATTTCAGGCAACATCTGTTCATGCACCATGGAATTTGTCAGAAGGATTTACTTTGAAAGGACTCATGTTTACGAAATCCCAAAATCAGGATTGTGTCTTTCTAGCCAATCAAGATTCATTCTATTTTTTAGACAATGGTATGGAGTCCAGAAATATATTTTGTCACACAATTTGATATTCCTGTCAATAATCATCAGGCATTATAATAAAAAACCAAAGCGTACCTATTGTCTGGACTTTTACATACAAAACGAGAAGACAGATGCGGTATCTCTGTCCCTCTCGCAACAACTTTTGAAGTCAGCTGTCTTTTTATCGCAAGTGAAACTGCAAGCAAAACTCTTGATTCCAGTTTGCTAGGTTGGGTGAAACGAGGTTACCAAAAGTGACTGGCCATCTCCCAGGCATCCAGCTAGCCACTGCTATCCTAAGTCATAGACTCCTGGCATGGGAAATGCTGAATTCCAGGGGTCCCCAGTTCTAACTCTAATAATATCTCTTCAACATTTCAGAAGCTTGGTTTAATAGGATGTTATTTTAATCTGCACAGCCAATCAGAAGTCCTGCTGGGCAAAAAGCCCACATAGCCCCACCCACTTTCTAAAAGCACTTGGCAGGTGCTAAGAAAGGTCCTGGTTGGGGCCATGGGGCCCGAGGGCACTGTGTTGGAATCCCCTGCTGGACTGGTGGGATTCAAATAATTTAACAACCGGTTCCGGTGGTGGGATTCAAACAATTTAACAACTGGCTGTTTACAAGCACCATTTTAACAACCGGTTCTGCCGAAGTGGTGCGAACCTGCTGAATCCCACCACTGCCCTGTTGTATTCCATTCATACCTTTGCAGTACCAGATGAGATATACAGTTGTCTGTCTTAAAGAAGTTATTCTTCCCTAACAGTTAAAATGTATTCACTTTTTGGGGAGGGCGGAGTAGGCATTACAATTTTTCAATTTGCTGACAGCTTAACAGAGATCCGTTTCAGTAAAGAACCGCTGCCCTTTGGCAAAAAAATCATGCCTCCTGCCTCTTTGCAAGCTCATGAAGCCTCATACGTACAGGAGCAATGCAGCCGGGGAAATCTGGCAGGATTCTCCTAGATCAGCACACACCACATTCCCACTCCCCTCAAAACTACAACCAAACAGCAATCCCCTTGCGGCTCCGCCTCCGAGTCCTCTGCCCTTCAGACATGGGCAACGGCAGGAGACATCAAGAGGTCAAACTTAATCAGTGGCCGGGCAATCACCAGGACCTCCTCGCTGAGGGGGTTGGACTTCAGGTTCACACTCTGGAGAGACTCCATTGAGGCCAGCTTCTCAACAGGAACCTCTGCCGAAAGAAGAAGGGAGAGGAGGGGGTCCAGAATTAGCAATAGCAAAAATAGAAGCCAGGAGAACGTCAACTTTGTAGACGCAGAAAAAAATTCTCAAATGATATACAATCATTAAATCTCCAGCTAACCCCTCCCTTCCAAAGCAGTATTGGATTGGACAATAAGCCAAATAATTCTCAAAAACAGTCATGAATTTGGAGCATGAGTTCATGAGGACTCTGTGGGGGCCAATGTTTTGACTGGCCCATCTGCAGCAAGAAAGAGGAGGTGTTTTGCCGGTTGCAAGAATGGAACTGCCAGTGGCACATCAACTTTGCAGGCACGGAAGAAGTCCTAAAATCATTAAAGGCCCACATTAAATCTCCAGGCCGTTTTTTTTAAAAAAGCAGCACCAGGTTGGATGACTGACCAAGTGTTCTCAAAAACAAAAACAGTGATTGCTTAAGAACTGCAGCTCAGAGACTTATGCAAATTATAATCCCTACAGCAACCCTGTTGCTCCAAAGCAATGAAATGAAGTTCTAAACAAATGTAATCAATGGTGATTTATAATTAATGAAGCTATGCACATATCCATATTTATGAACGGTATTCAAAAGACTGAATAATTCCTTTCCCTCCCCCTCTCCCCTTTTGTCCTGGAACCCAAAGGCATCCTTGCACCATGAAGAAGTTTTAAAAATATATGTAATTCAACAAATAAAACATATCATGAGTATAAACGTCAGGAGAGAGAATACATTCAGATGCCAGGCTAAAACACATTTAATCCAGCTTGTTACAATGGGCACAAACACAGCTTGGCTGTCATGTGCCTGGTTTCTCCCCCTTCTGTTCACAAACAAAGCATGACAGAAGGTTTCTGGCCTCCAAGATTCATCTGCCTGTAATGTCTAAACTCAAGAGTTGGCTTCCTCAAAATAGGCTGAACTTGCAGAGGAGGCAAGCTTACTCCAGTTTACCTAGTTGCTTGCTATGGAGGAACAAACCTGCTCTGACTTGCAGGTCCTATTCCACCTCTACCCCTCTCCCAGAGGTTTCCAATGCCTCCTGGAAGGGTCTCTTTCTCTCTCTTAGAATCATAGAGTTGGAAGAAACCCCAAGGGCCATCAAGTCCAACCCCCTGCCATGCAGGAACACACAACCAAAGCACACCCGACATATGTTCATCCAGCCTCTGTTTAAAAACCTCCAAAGAAGGAGACTCCACCATTCTCCTAGGCAGTGAATTCCAATGTCGAACAGCCCTGACAATCAGAAAGTTCTTCCTAATGTTTATGTGGAATCTATTTTCCTGCACCTTGAATCGATTACTCCGTGTCCTAGTCTCTGAGGCAGCAGAAAGCAAGCTTGCTCCCTCTTCGATATGGCACCCCTTCAAATATTTAAACATAGCTATCATGTCCCCCCTTAACCTTCACTTCTCTAAACTAAACATTCCTAGCTCCCTAAGTCTCTCTTCATAGGGCATGGATTCCAGACCTTTTACCATTTTGGTTGCCCTCTTCTGGACACATTCCAGCTTGTCAATATCCTTCTTAAATTGTGGTGCCCAGAACTGAACACAGTACTTTAGGTGAGGTCTGACCAATGCAGAGTAGAGTGGTACAATTACTTCCCTCAATCTAGACATTATACTCTTATTGACGCATCTCAGAATCGTATTGGCTTTCTCAGCTGTCATATCACACTGCTGACTCATGTTCAATTTGTGGTCTACTAAGACTCCCAGATCCCTTTCACATGTAGTGTTGTCAAGCCAGGTGTTACTCATCCTATATATCCACGCATTTCATTTTTTCTGCCTAAGTGTAGAATCTTACATTGATTTCCATTGAAATTCATTTTGTTAGTTTTGGCCCAGCTCTCTAATCTGTCCAGATCATTTTGAATCCTGCCCCTGTCCTCCAGGGTATTAATTTGATTAACATGCCCTCTATTTCATTATCCAAGTCACTGATAAAAAATATTAAATAGCACTGGGACCAGGACAGAACCCTGGGGCTCTCCACTGCTTATTTCTCTCCAGAATGAAAATGAGCCATTGATGAGCACTCTTTGTATCCGACCAGTCAACCAAATTCAACTTTGAGGCCTTGCCTCAGCATCTTTCGCTTCCCAACTCCTGGGCACTCCTGGTGACAACGTACTGCCTGGTGTGCCCCTGGAGGAAAAGCCGCTTGTCAACTCCGAGTTTTCCCTCTCCTAGCACCCCCTTTTTAAAATAGCATGTCCAAGATGGTGGAGATCTATGTGGTACATAGAACTGCTATCAGCAGCCAAAGTTTAAAAAAATTATTAAAAAGAAAATATTTACAAGTGATAAGACAAGGACCAAAGAGCATTGATTTTAAATGGTTCTAGCTGGAAATGAATTTGCTATAGGCAGCTGAAATGCTTACGTAGGCAAGCTTAGACGTAACTGTGAAATTAAGAAAACTGAACTTTGAGAGAAAAGATACTATGTTTCAGAAAGGCAATGCTATACTTCTTTCTCTAAAGGTTCAAGGCTGTTACTATGGAAATGTGGCTGAGCTAGCCAGCAACCCAGATAAGAAGTAAGTTTAGAAAGTCAGCTGAGAAAACGGGGCGGAGAACTGTAGAAGAATCTTCTGTGCATGTACTGCTTGCTGGAGCTCCCTTTATTCCAATAGAGTCACTCCTATTTCAAGAATCTCGACAGCTGTGGTTTATTGAGACTCTCACACCAGACACACAACCCATTTGGTCAACAAATGCACACTTTTAGCAAAGCACCAAATTGAGCAAGCGATCGGAAAGGCTTGAGACAAAAGCAATTCCTCTGTCGCTCTCTGTATACATGCCCTATCAGATGTTAGACTATAGGACAGGATCTTGAGTTTAGGATGTTATAAATCTCTACAGAGTTTCCATTAGCTGGAAGTCTTCTCCAGTTCCCTGAGGCAGCCCATGGTCCACCGTGCCAATCTTGGATGGCGAGTCCACTGTGGGCTTGCCAGCTAAGGCAGCCACCCCCTTGCACAGTGCTGACTGCCTCCCCCAGTTCCAATCTGGGCAAGTGAGCCTGCAGCATCTTTGCCAGCTGTGTCAGTCCATTTCAGTGCCAACCACTTCTCCTAGTGCTGTTCTGGGTTGGTGAGGCTGTTGCATACGCACCAGCAGAAGAAGCCCCCCTTCCCAGGCCAACCACCTTCCCCACTGTCAATCTGGGCTGGTGAGGCCACTCTGGGCTTGACAAGTGGGGTAGCCAGGAGAATGATGGTTCTCCACTGGGGAGAAAGACTGGGCACAGGTAAAGTTAAAGGCCCTTTGGGCACTTGTGGTTTTTGGCATGGCTGTGTGCTTTGCAGAGGAGTTTCTCCCTGTTTTCTTGTTTACATACGTGGAGGTGTTCTGCTGCTTCCCCGGAGACTAGCCTGCCCACTGAGGAGAATGCCTCTGGGTTTGGGTGGTTGTTTATGATTTTTGTTTTTGTTTTTTAAAAAGGCTGTTTCTTCGATCTATCACTCCTGGGATAGATTGAAAGTGCTTAATTTGAAAAGCAGGGGGGGAGGGGGGCTGTCGATCCTTTGCAAATGCTACCAGAACTGCTCCTGCATGGGCAGGGAAAGATGTGGAGAAGCAGAAAAGCTGAAGGAAGCAAAACACGTACCACTCTGCACTGCTTTCCCTGCACATGCGGGGAGGGGGGTTGTGCTTTGCCCATTCCTGGAAACTGTGGGGCTTCTCTGATCTGCCGCATGGTAAATTCTGAAGAGGGGGAAACGTGCACAGTTGGGAATCTAATGGCACCTAGAAGGTAATGGATGCTTGACTTGAAAAGACCAAATGTGCACAAAAGGCCAAAGTGAATTTAAAATAAAAGGTAATATGTGATGTGAAAGTCCTTTACCTTAAATCCTGGTGAGCAGCTGCCTGTCTGAGTGGACAATGTTGACCTTGACAGACCAATTGTTTGACAGAGTATAAGATGACTTTGTGTGTTCACCTCCGCCCACATTTGTCTTATATAAAACCAGCTGTGAGTGGTAATGCTTCTATCTTCTCTTTCAAAGCGGTGCTGCTGTAATTCACAGTAAATTACAAAGTCTTCTTGCTACATTCAGAAATCTATTTTGCACTCGCCAATTTTGTTCTGCTTCGTCTCTTGCCTGGTAAATGGGTAAAGGGATTTGAACTGACACGCATTTCAGGCATGACATTTTTAATCTGGAAATGTTGCTGACCGAGGAGGTTTCCAGCTGCAAAGAGATGAACCCTTCGGGGAAGGCGAAGGTCTGTCACTGGGGTTTTGCTGACAAAGCCAATGACAAGCCAGTGATATTGCCAGGGAGGGAAGTAGGGAACATTTCAGCCCCCACATCAATATTATTACAGACCACCACCTGATTCACTTCAGCCCTATTGCTGAATCATGTCTTCAAACCATGAGGATAGACTCTAAGGCAGGAGTATGTCAGGGCACTTGGAATGCCACATTTGTAGTTGCCATCAACCCAAAGAGTGACAGGACTACTTCATGCCTTGTGCATGCCAACACTAAACATGTAGGATTGTCTCTTCCAGTCACTGTTGAACCTTAGCCAGCCTTTGGAAATTTGGAGTGAGGGATGACAGCAAGAAGGCAGAGAACATGGGGAAACAGCAGGGAAACAGAACCTGATTCCGCATTGGCCAAAAACAGCGGTGTGAAAACGGTGTGAAAACAGTATAAACCCTTTTACACCGTTTTAAACCCTTTTACACCATTTTCACATCGTTTTCACACTGCTGTTTTTGGCCCATGCGGAATCAGCCAGAGATAGAAATAAAGGGGGCTCCAGCTTTCCACTTCAAGTGGCTATTTGCAGGGAGGTTTTGGCCTTCTGTGCACTTACTGTTTGTGGCATGGCTGTGTGTGTGTTTGCACTGAGATTTCCTGGTGGTTTTCTGTAACTGTAACCTTTAATAGGCATAATTCAAATCCATGGGGATGAATATAACATTTACAATGAATAACAAAGAAATCACTATAAATAACATCCAGTTATAGTAATCCATATAATTTATGCCTAATAAAGGTTTACTGTACTGTACTGTAATCCATATAATAAAAATATTCATTCAAAGCATTAAAATACAACATGGATAAAATGGTTAGACCAATTAAAACAGCACTTAATCAGATAGTACATTTAACTGGAATGTAGATAAAACCCTTATTTGTCTAAAGTTAGCAATGTTAATAAAAATGAAGTTACTAAAATAGAAATCTGCTTATTTGATCCTGACAATAGAAACTGAATTTTTAGAGCATTATTAGAGGAGAATTTTCTCCATAATAAGGATGGAAGAAATGTACTGCAGGGCTCATCAGATAATTGGCATTCTAGAAAAACGTGAGAGGTGGTTTTCTGTTCCAAAGGGAAGTCTCTAGCTGTGAAGTATTCCTAGATGAGCAGGGCAGATCTGCCATTTTGCCCGCCGGCTGCTGCGTTGCATGGAAGGCGGAGGAGATAGATATTTAGGCTTGGGGTTTATTAATTGGCAATGATCTATATTTGATTACTTAAGAATTAATATAGGACTGTTTTTAGAATTGTATTTACGTGGTAGTGTTTTAATTAGAATTGCATTTGAGGCTATATTGGCTTTAACCTTTGATTTTAAGCTGTCCTGTGTCCAACTTTGGCCAGGAATTGGGCAAGGTATAAGTTTAATTAAAAAATAACAATAATTAATTTTTTAAAATAAAAATGAATTGCTTTTTGCAACCCCCTTTTGGTGCCTTTTCTTTGTTTCCATCTTAGGTCTTGCATTATCTCACTAGATTAAAGATAACTAGATAGACCTTCACTGCTAATGTCCAAAAAATTCCCCTTCAGATCGCTCTTAACGTAGTGGTGGAGCTATTGCCCGCCTGCTGCTTCCTTGTTTCCTTTTGGTTTGTTTGCGGAGTTCTTTTTGCTGATTTCTTTTTTGCTGACTTCTGCATTACTTCACTGGCACAGTCTTTTGCTCCATCATTAGACATTTAGACTTGGGAAGAAAAAAGAATTCCTTCTAATCGATCTCAAATGGTGGAACACGGGCAGGAGAAAGTGGGGAGGAGTGAGAAAATCTGAAGAGATAGTAACGCATACCATCTCCTTCACTTTCCCTACAAAGGCAGGGGAAAAGTTGTACTTTCCCTGATTTTGGAAACGATGGGGATTCTCTCATCTGTGGCACAGTGAGTTCAGGAGCAGGGAAAACGTGTGAGCAATTGAGAATCTGAACTGAAGGTAATGTATGCACAAAAAGCCTCTAAGTCAGTGCTGCTGGCTGGTTCAGAGTGAGCTCCTGCAATACGAAGCCTTTACTGTGTCTTCTCACTCTCTCCCTGGCACAAGTCTCATAACTCAGGGGAGAGCGAAATGGCCCAGGCTGCTTTGTCTCACACTGGGCACAGAGAGCAGAGATGGTGAAGGCAATAATGGGTGCTCAGGCTTTCCACTGCAGAAGCCTGCTCTGAGTCAGCCAGCATTGTGAAGTCTCTCTTCGGCTCATTCCGCACATGCAGAATAATGCACTTTCAAACTGCTTTCAGTGCTCTTTGAAGCTGTGCGGAATGGCAAAATCTACTTGCAAACAGTTGTGAAAGTGGTTTGAAAACGCATTGTTTTGTGTGTGTGGAAGGGGCCTTTGAGAGAAGCCTGTGTGCTCTTTACTTATTTCTCTGATTCCTGAGACACAGCAGCTCAGGGAACGGAGTGAGATTGCCAAGGCCTTTGGAGAGCAGGTTGGCCATGAAGAAAGCGGGTGGGTGTGTTAAACAACCACCACTGAATTCTGGACAACTTGCTCTTTTGCCAGGTGGCTTCCCTGGTGGTGGTTTTACTTTCTCTTCTTTGTACCTGGCTTGGTCTCCTCCTGGCAGTAGCCCAGGTGCAGGGTGGAGAGTGCACAGGTTGCAGAGAAAGGTGCATTTGGAGGGAGGTGATTGGAGAGGCTGGGCCCTTTTCTTCCATCTCTGGCACAAGTGAGGCTCACAACTTACCCATTCTCCAGGTGCTCATGGGAAATATGGGAGAACTAGCAGTAAAGCCCACTGTAGGATAAGAAATACAGCAGGCCTAGATAGGGTGAGGGGAGGGGAGGTAGGGGCCTGGAGGGATTGCTGGGGGTGGGGGAGGGCAGGGAGCTTTTGGAGCCCTGGAGCAGCAGCAGCAGCAAGGCAGAGAAAGAATTTCTGACGACGAATCCATCACCAGTAAGGGAGAAGGTTTGTGTGTCCTGCTTCCTTATTGGTGGAGGATTTGTCATCAGACATTCTACTCGGCGCTTTATTATTGATAAGATAGAGTGGAGAAGAGGAAAGCCTCTGAGTATCACTGTCTAAGGTTAGTACTGATTGTACACAAACTGTTTTTCAGGAACCGCAGGATGTTTTTCTGAAAGTCTCCATTGCCTCCTGGGTATGCAAAACAACTGTCAGCTGCGTTAAACGCGTGACTGTCCATGAATGTACTGACATCAGTTCACCGTTGTCAGTAACAGTAAGCAATACAATGGTTGACAACACAAGCATTAAGTTGTCTTGTGGTTTTTCAGACTTTTCGGGACACCTGTCTGCTACCAATTTGTTTGCCAACCATTTCTTAAGAACATTTATTGCATGTCAGCTCTGATAGGCATAAGATGGCTACAATTCCCATTTCACCCCCAGATTCACTGGCTTGCCCTGATTGAGTTCTCTTTTAGCTGAACGTTCCCAAATAATCTTAACGCTTCAACTCCCAACACTGGTTTGGGGAGAACAGCAGTGAAGTGTGTCTAAACACCTGATATGATAACAGAGCTACAGAAAATATTGACCATGACCATGCTACGTAATCAAAGAAGATTAAGCTGTCATCTGGTTAAACTTTCTGAAAACCAGTGAGTGTCTATTAAGATGAGCAGAACAGATTTAAATCTGCAAGCGAAGAGAAGAGGCTTAGACCTTCCCCAATACATCATTTTTCTAACATGAAATTACTCCTTGGGATGCTATTTGCCTAGTTGTGGAATTATGATGTGTTGATCATCACTACACATGCAGACCTGAATGCGATAGATACCCTCCCCCCTCTGCCCGCCCAGAGCTGTTTCAGGTCAAGAAAACCAGGCAGGGTGGAAAGACCAAAGCAGCTCTCTCTGAACAGTGTGGTCTGGCTTCAAATTGGGCCGGCATACATCTGAAAAGCACAGAAGTTCAGAGAATAACCTGAGGACATACCTGGGGAAATATAAGTTAGGCCCTTAACGAAGACAATATTTAAGTTAAATAGATGGTATCGGTATCAACCATACTCCCTATATGTTCATGTGAGTGTCAACAAGCAGATGAAAAACAAAGCATCATAAGACACAGTTCCTTCATTTATCAAATGAAAAACAAGCTTTACTCTGCTTCCTCTTTGGTTGCCAATTAAATAAGAGCTAGAATCTTGAGATAATATTGTGGAAAACTGTCCAACTATTTTTCTCGCTGAAGGCATAATGCAGTGCCAATCATGTGCAGTCAGGGCAACACGTGTACACTGAGCACATATCAGCATGAATGTGACCCACTTGCTCCTGGCAAAGTCCCCTACAAATATGCAAGGAGAACCAAGAATCCAGACAGAGAGGAATCATAAATGAAGTTTATTTGGGGGAGGGGAGGGATGGTAGGAACAACTGGATTGAAGAATTTGCAAACTCAAGCAGTCAAAATAATATTGAATATTCAATACAGAGGCCCATACTAGAAAGTCATCGTTAAAAGACCAACATTCCAGGCATACCACACCCAGAGCAACCTATACTGTTCAGAGAGGGAGAGGCAAGAAGCCAGACAAGGGAAAACAGTTCTGTTTGTGCAGATCTGATAACTATTTTACTTCCTATGGGGAGCAGTGATTTCTGAGAAATCAACAATCTAAAAATATTGATAGACTGGAGAAGAAGGGTGTCAGAGACATGAGTTGTGTTAAATCTGTCCTGGCAGGCAAAATGTTAATTTGAGGATGGATTCTGTCTCCACTTATAGGTCAGCTTTGCAAAGTATTCTTTTCTTTCCCAGGTTGAAAACAGTAGGGACAATGCTGGCAGACAGGCATTCCACCAGAATGGTTGAACTAAAGGAGAAGAAAGACCCAGGGATTGATATTTCCAATTAATGAAAGAGAGGCGAGGCTTCAGGTAAGAAGAGGCTTGTTTGGACTTGTTTATCTCACTGAATAGGCTGGCAATTCAAATCATCTAAATTTCTTTACCTTCTGACCTGGTTGCAAGCGACGCTAATCTGGGTATAGATTTTTGCATGGCAGGATGATAATTCTATGAAGACAGACTGCATACTGACTGCTTAATGATCAAATTAATCTGAAACAAGATTTGTTTCTTACTGAAACTATTCTCTCCGCTGGCTCTTCTGCCTTTAATGTGGTCAAGGGAGAACAATTATTTATTCACTACATTTTTATTGTGCCCTTCCTCCAAACTGCTCTTGGTATACATCTGTTGCATCACCTCAATTTTATCCTGTTGGGGAATTGTTTCCCTATTTGGGTAATAAGCAGAGTGAGAGGAAAGACCAGGAGACTTTTGCTGTGATTATAAAAGAAACTTTACTTAACTAAATCAGGGTAGGGTATACATGGAATAAACACAATAAATCCTTACTATTCTAGTACAAACTTAGTTGCAGGACTTAGGCACATGTGAGCCCACATGTGGCCTAGGCATTCACCTCTTAAGGTGAATCCATCTTACAGGTAGAAAGAAAAACCTCGTGTGTGTGCATTGTGCTCAGTGTGAGAGAGAGAGTGTGAGACAAAGAAACATAGGCCGCTTCCGCACAGAGGCAGAAGCAGTCGTGTCGGCATAAGCTACGCCGACCCGACGACGCTGGGACCGTCCGCATGGACGGTCCGGGAACCAGCTGGGACGACGGTGCAGAGCTGCGCCGTCGTCAGAGCGACTCACCAGTCCCGCGGCCCTCCGGCACATTGCCGAGGCCAGGGGACACGCCCACCCGCCCTGCGCTTGCTGCAGCGTCGCAGGGCAGGGGGGCGTGTCCCCAGGCCTCGGCGAAACGCTGGAGGGCCGGGGACAAGGTAAATGAAGGGAGGGAGTGGGGGGGGGGGAAGCACCTGGAAGCCGTTACCGTTCGCACGGCAGTGGCTCCCAGCCAGCGTTTCCAGGAAAGTGTGCTTCCGAGCGCACTCTGGAAACGCCGGCTTGGTGCTGGTCGGGCGGCGCGGCTGCGCAGCAGCTGCACCCCCTGTGCGAATGGCTCCCTGGGGATGGCGTTTTTGCCGTCCCCAGGGCGCCATACAACGCCAGTGCGGAAAGGGACATAGTTAACTTTATAACCTCTGACCTACATGCTCTGCCTCACATAAGCAATGTCGATTAACTGCCCAATGACTAATCAATGAATAGATAGCAAGATAACTCACTAGCTAATTAGCATGAATAACCTCACTAGCTAATTAGCATGAACACAGTTAACCCCTTGTTGTCAGGATTGTGAAAGACACTTGCAAATCCTAACAACTCCCCTGCAAGATAGGTTAGGCTGAGAGACTGACTGGTCCAAGTCTCCACTTCAAGAATGATGGCACAGTGCACATTTGAAACTGGATCTCCCAGAACCTAGTCTAACACTTTAACTGTTGCTCAGAACAGATGGGTTCATGCAAAGACATGGTTTCAATCTCAAAGAGAGGGGAATAAAACATATCCAGGACCATTACTTCAGAACTGATTCTCTCTTATCTCTTCAAGGTATATTGCAAGAGCCAGTGTGGTATAGCCGCTAAGAGCCGGTGGACTGTAATCTGGAGAACCAGGTTTGATTCACCACCCCTCCACATGAGCGGTGGGGTCTTAGCTGAAGAACTGGGTTTGATTCCCTGCTCCGCCACATAAAGCCTGATGGGTGACCTTGGGCCAGTCACAGTTCTCTCAAAAACTTTCTCAGCCCCACTTACCTCACAAGGTGTTGTGGGGAGAGGAAGGGAAAGACTTTGTAAGCTCCTTTGAGACTCCTTATGGTTGAGAAAAATGGGGTATAAACCCAAACTTTTTCTTCTTTCTTATACGAGACCAATGAGATTGTTCTCTAAGCAAATAACAAAGGCAGAACGTCTTCCATTTCGCTAAAACGGACTTTCAGATCAAAGGTTTGTTTTCAAAATCCATTAGCATATCTTCCCATGAATTAAGATGAAATGGTCCCTTTATACCACACAATCCCAATGTACTGAAATTGTTTTCCATTCAGCTTTCATTTGCGTGTGTCATTAACATGAGTGGGGGCAGGGGGGAAATAGTGTAATTTTGCTTCTCTTCTTTAGCAGTGCTCAGGTCTAAGGTTGCCACTGACCCACAGCAAGACATTTATTCGTGAGCTCCTTGAACTTGAAAACTGCTCAAGAGCTGAATTAGATCCATGAAATGCATTTTTGTCTAATGGCTTTGATCATTCCTCCCTCCCCCCCTTCCCATCCCAAAATAAAGAATTCAAAGAAAGCAAAAATATGAGAGGGGGCAGATGATTGCCTTTTATTTCACCTTCAAAGGACAAACTTGCAATGCTCAAGCACAAAGCCCAGAGATGTTGTTCCTTCAGTGCTTAGCAGGAAATCAGACAGAAGGAGGCCAAAGATAGTGTCTGTACAAAAGAAAAAAAAATCTATGAATGCTTTCCCAAGGCTTATGTCTGATTGTGTATTTATATTATGGCTAATGCCAACCAGGTGGCATTTCAATGCCCTGTAGATAATAAATCTAGATGTGGTGATGGCATAGGCAGCAGATGAAAAGACAAATTCCCTTGAGGTAAACAGGTCTATATTTCCTACTTAACTTTGTACAGAGCTTTCAAGAAAAACGACTAAGAGACCAGAGACCAGAATCCCTTTAACTCACATCAAGGGCTTTGACAGTCTCCATCTCAGAAGATTTTTCTTCCTTCAAATTACACAAATATAAACAGACAACCTGCTCTTGAACTCACAGAGCTATTAGGGTGAATTGTCATAGTACAGCCTGTCTCATTTTATGCACTCCTGCCACAAAAATACTGACTAAGGGAGAGCTAGACAAGAAACATGAGGAGCTATACTGGGAGATATTCTCCGTTCCACCTTCCAGAGGGCTTTAAAAGGGGGTTAGACAGGTCCATGACTAGACATGGAGGACTGGCCCATCAATGACTTTTAGCTATGGTGACTATAAGTAAGGTCCATATTTAGAAGTAGCAAACCTATGACATCAGTACTAGGAGGAAACATTAAGGGAAAGCTTAGGCCTATGCCCTGTTTGTCAGCTATATTATGTTGGACTAGTAGAACCACTGGTCTGATCCATCAGGGCTCTTCTTACATTCCAGTTGCTCATTCGGGAAAATCCCAGAAGCCCAGATTGGAAGGATTTCATGACACACTCTCATTACTCACAGATGAGAACATGCCAAGGATGGAGCTGCATTTTCCCATCCCCTTCATTCCCAAGGTGACCAGATGGTCACCTTTGTGATCCGGGACGGAGAGGCAGCGGCGGCACACGCGCGCGGCCGCAGCAGCACATGGGCTTCTGGGGCTCGCTGTTTGCCGCCCTGTCACAGGGCGGCAAACGGCAAGCTCCAGAAGCCTGTGCGCTCCTGCGGCCGGGCGCACGGGAGGCTGCCGCACTGCCTTGCACCCCCAAGGCAGTGCAGCAGCCTCCCCACAATCGGGACAATTTGTTGAACCCGCGGGATGCGGGACAAATTGTCCAAAGGTGAGCCGGTCCCACCAAAAGCGGGACGGCTGGTCAGCCTATTCATTCCACCCATGATCAGCAACTAAACCTTAGATTCGGCAAAGGAGCATCCTGTTTTGATCCTACCCTTAAAGTACAGCATTAAATCACAGGTTTGGAGTATTAAAAAGAAACCAGCGCAAGTTCACCAGGAAAGAGCAGTATGGATTTACATGCTTATATTTAAGTATTTAAATCCATACCACTTATATTTTTATTCCCCTCCACCAAGGGCTCCTTTCTCTTCTCATTTGTATCTTCACAACAACCCTGCGAGTTAGGCTAAGCTCCAACAGAGTGACTGCTCCAAGGTCACCCAACAAACTTCATGGAAGACTGAGGATTTGAACTTGAGTCTGTCAGATTTTTAGTTTGACACTCTAACCACCACATTGTGTTGCCACCAGACTTTCAAAAACACAGATTATTCATAAGCTGTATTTGTCAATGCAAAAGGACAGGGAGTGGCACTGTGGCTCACTGGTACAGCAACCGCTTGGCATGAAGAAGTTTGGGATCTCCATTTTAAAAAATAATCAAATAATAGATTGATATGAAAGATCTCTAACTGAGACCCGGAGAAACACTGCCAGCCAGAATAGACAATATTGATCTGGACAAACCAATTGTCAGCTCTGATAAAAGGCAGCCAGATATATTCATGTAAATATTCTGTAGGGGGTGTGATGGACTGCAGAGGAAAAGTTAATTTTAAGTGCAGGTTTATGTGAAAGCAAAGTATTGTTTACAATGAGGAAGAAGCCTTGAGAACAGGTCAAGCCACCTGATTGGCTGCGGCATTCTGCACTCTGATTGGCCTAATGGCTTGATGATGCAGAGTGGGAGAAGGTAAACTCCCTGAGCAGAGTAAGTTTAAAGGCTTTTGGACTTTAGAACTCTGGGAGTTAGAGCTACCTGCCTTAACTGAGCCTTTAAAACATAACATCTCCGAGGAGAGTAGTTCAGACAAAGAATGTGACTGGTTCTACTTAATTCAGTCTGTGTGAAAGCAAATAATATAATAAACAGACTGAAAGAACTGGTGGTGGGTTTATTGAAGGCCAAGCTGAAGGTGGAAGAGTGTATTTCCACAGGGGCCATATAAACCAGGGAGAGATATAGCTTCCAGGAAGAGGGAAGAAGAATCCCTGAGCACCAGTTAATTTGGGGTTTTGGGTTTAGCTTTATTTTCTCAAGAGTGTTTTATGTTTTAGTTAGGGTTTCTAACAGAGAGTGAGGGTGCTTTGGTGAAGTACGAAGCCTATGTTAGACCCAGTGTGTAATCCATTAGCCAGAACATCTTGAGTATAAGGAACTGTACCATCTTATGACACAACTGAATAACATCTAAGTTAACTAAGAACTGAAACTGAAATATATTAAGCCTTTGCTGTGCCTAAAAACCAAATACTGACTCTCTGTGCCACAGCTCTTATGTATATATAATTTTCTCCTGCCTCCTCCATTCTTTCCCTCCAAGTTATTTGTCTCCCTTTCCCCTCTCCTCTCTGTTAATAAACCTTTATTCTGTTTTAAAATATGCCTCAGTATTTTTTTTGTCTTATAAAGGGGCTTGCCTAGAAAGGTTTAAAATAATTTTAATGACACTTCTGGAATAATTACAGGGTTGAGGGAAAGTGCTTTCATAACAAAATGTTACCATATCTGAAGCATCTCAGTCCCTGAAGGGGAAAAGGTGAGAAAATCTGACAAGGCAGGTCAGTGAGTAATTTACCTACCCGAAGAAGTTAAAAAGGTGAGGGGGTCTATCTAGCCATGATTGTGTGTTGCATCATTAAAGTTGTACTTTAAAGAGTAACAACATTTATTCCACCATAAGCTTTCATGAGTCAGAGGCCACTTCTTTGGATGTACGACTCATGAAAGCTTATTCTGTAATAAACTCTGCCATTCTTTATGTTACCACTTGATTTTAGTTTTATTATGTGTAGTCATGTGAGTCATGTGACTCAGTGGTCAATGTGACATGCATACACTTTTCTTTAACAAACACAGTTTCAGGAGTGGGCAGACTGGCTTGGGGCCCAAGGTGTTTAACTCTTTCTCTGCAAAGAACTTCCTCGTGTTAAGAAGCTCCTCTCATACCTATAAAATTCCAAAAACAGCACAGAGGGCAATAATTTGGAATATATACATGGTGGCCAAGGGGTCTGTGTGAAGGCTAACCACTCATCTCCACACAGTGCATGGTATTTTTTTATTTTTGGAGTTATGGGCCACTCTTCCCCATATGGGCTCAGGGCAGCATATATTAGTATGTGTCATTAAAAGACAGACAATTCAGTTTCTGGTGTATTAACCCAAGATGCTAAAACCAACTTCATTAAGGGGGGGGGGGGAAGGGGAAAGGGATAAAAGAATGGGATAGGGCAAGGGATAGGGATAGGGAGGGCAGCTCTGATGGAAATGCAGTTGCTGCCCTCAACCACAGGCCTAGTGGAATAACTCCATCATAAAGGCCCTGTGGTTTAGACTTTCAGACTAGGATCCAGGAGACCCAAGTTCACCCCCCCCCCCCCCCGCTGTGGAAGCCAACTGGATGATCTTGAGCGAGTCACACATTCTCACCCTAACCTACCCCACAGGGTTATTATGTGGGCTGAAACAGAGGAGAGGAGAATGATATAAGCCTAAGGTGACCAGATTTTCATCTTTTTAAAGCGGGACGCGCACGCACGCGGCTGCAGGAGCGCACTGCCTTCTGGGGCGCTCCCCGGTTTCCCGCCCTGTCACAGGGCGGGAAACGGGAGCGCCCCAGAAGGCAGTGCAGCAGCCTTCCAAAAATCGGGACATTTAAAAAACCCTGCGGGACGTGGGACAAATTGGTTAAAAGCAGGACTGTCCCGCCAAAAGTGGGACGTCTGGTCACACTATATAAGCCACTTTGGGAGAAAGTGATGTAGATACACATGAAGTAAGCAAACCACCAAGTAAATAAACAAACAATTCTGTCTCAAAGAGTCCCTCCCAAAGCTGTTTTTCTTGAAAACAAGAGAGATGGGTCAGGGCTCAGTTCTATATGCTGGCGTCCAGCCTCTTTTACACTGGGATTGCAGATGTACCAAGGCTATTAATCTTTCTGTCATAAATAGATCTGTTGCTTTATGATGATTCACCCTCCTCTGAGACACAAGCTTTAGACGGCACAGGGGCCACCTAGTAGAATCTGCAAATCCTAACAATCAGAACAAGCTTGGAGAAAAAGGTTTGCCTGGCAATTCTCTCTTCTACTTTTCCAGACAGTTGCATCGACTCCCTCTAAACTTCGCCGGAATGAGTGACAAGCTTGCCTGAGGCCAACAAACTGCTGGGAAAAAATTAAACTTCCTATAACGAAGCAAATCTGATTTGTATGGAATAATGCCTGCAGGATATACTCTGTGTGTTATTAACAAGCAGTCAAAACTTTGCCACAGAAAGGCAGCAACTTGGCTTTCTTCCTGTGGTTGCCGGGGGCTGGGATTTTGGACTTAAAATTCTGGCCACCTTGAAACCTCTTAAGGAACCTCAGAACTGGCAAGTTTTTCTGGACCTGATGCTCATGCCATGAATCCAAGGTAATGAGGGATTCTATTGCTTCTGCAGGAGAGAAAAGTAATGAAGCCTTTTGGAAAATCGAATCTTTTATCTAGAGATATCAAAACACATCATAAATCCCTTATTTCAAAAAGGAGCATACAGAGAAGTACCAGAAGAGGTGGGTGGCTTCACGGGGATATATTTGAGTTGGCTTTCAAATATGTGCATTCAACAAAAGCAAGAGCCCAGAGTGCAATAATCCCCCCCCCCTTCATTATCCAAGCAGAAACAGGATGGTGTGCTGCTTAAGAAACATATTCAAATCAACTTGGGGCCTTTCCCCACTTCTCCTGCTGCTGCCGTCGCTGCACGCTGCTCTGAGCGCGCGGCATCCCTGGTGCGCGTTTGGGCGTCCCCACGACCGCGCTGCGCGGGGTCATCCAAAGGCGCCGTGTTTGCCAGCACCAGGGATGCTGCGCGCTAAGCGGGCGCAAGAGCGGCAGCGTTGGGGCGGCTGCGCTGTTGCCGCCCCTGACGTGGGGAGTGCAGTGGGACCCCGCGCTACTTGCGGAGAGTAGCGCGGGGCTTAAGGTAAGTGGAGAAAGGGCCTTGGAGTTAATGGTTAATTTGTACTCTGTTTGCACAGGTTAAGGCAATACTGCCTTACCAGGTAGAAGACATATCAAGTGATACAGCTGCAGATCAAGTGTTTCTATCTAATTCTCACCTTGTCAGGCCAGCAGTGGAAGGAGGGGCAACTCACATATTGGCATGAGTCAGTTGGCAGAATAAAGGGACTAGATTTGAGTCCATTAGCACTTTAGAGAACAACAAGATTTCTGGCGTGTAAGCTTTTGAGAGTCACAGCTCCCTTTGTCAGAAGGTATGGAGATTTCTGACAAAGGGGAATTTGACTCTCAGAACCTTACATTCCCGAAATCTTGTTGGTCTCAAAACCAACTTCTGGACTCTAAACCAAGCTTCTGGACTCAAATCTAGCTCTTCTACTGCAGACAAAGGAACAGTTCTTGCGACTGGTAATTTTCCATGAGGAAGAATGGGCAGGGTCTGAAAGGCTTTAAAGGGTGTGGTGCCCCCAAGTGGTGGAGCACCCTCTTGGGCTTGTGCTATTGCTTGGCCCTCCAGCACCTGCCGCCCCTGTTTGGTCTCAGAAGTGAGGGAAGAAGGCTCACTAACTGCCTCTCCCTCAAGGACTACGCAGTTCCCCAGACTTGGGAATCGCAGGCACAGCTTCTTCCTTGGCCATGACCCTCCCATCCTTTATACAATGTTGGTCCACCTGTTGAGCCTTCCCTGCCAGTCAGGGCCTTGTGGTTGGGGGCTAGCCCGCCCCTCCTTGTCCACAATGGCTGTTCCTTCTGCTCCTCTTGCCCTGTTCCCGCCCTCCTTACCCTCCCTCTGCCCCACCCCCTTCCCTGCCCTGACGCCAAGGCCTTGCTGGTGTTATGGGCCTTGTGTTTGCTTGGGGCGTGTCTCCTGAGTCCTCCAGCTGGCCCATGGACCTCCTCGGTGCTGCCCCTGCAGTGGTTGCCCTCAGCGGTGGGATTCAAATAATTTAACAACTGGTTGTTTACAAGCACCATTTTAACAACCAGTTCTGCCTAAGTGGTGCAAACCTGCTGAATCCCACTACTGGTTGCCCTGCATCCCTGCCTGGGCCTGCAGTTTGCGCCTCTTACCTTTGGCCAGTTTGTCCACAGCTGCCCGCCTCCACCCCCCGAAGCCAGGGCAGCTGTAAACAGCATGTTTCACCCTGTCAGCGTGGTGTAGTGGTTAAGAGCAAGTGACTTCTAATCTGGAGAATGGGGGTTGATTCCCCACTCCTCTACATGAGTGGCAGAGGCTTATCTGGTGAACCAGATATGTTTCTGCACTCCTACATTCCTGCTGGGTGACCTTGGGCTAGTCACAGTTCTTCAGAACTCTCTCAGCCCCACCTATCTCACAAAGTGTCTGTTGTGGAGAGAGGAGGGGAAAGGAGCTTGTAAGCCACCTTGAGTCTCCTTACAGGAGAGAAAGGTGGGATATAAATCCAAACTCTTCTTCTTCCTATCCTCCCCAGCAGCTGAAAGGGAGGGATGTGGAACATCTGGCCTGACAATGTTTCCTTGTCACAGCTGGTCCCCATGCATTTGAAGATTTCTCTAGGGGGGGGGCTTGCTGGCGGGTGGCAGCTTCGAGTCCCGGGCAGCAGTGGCTGCCTCGGTGCTGGATCCAGCTGCCATCCCAGGACAAAGGGAGGTCTCTGATAGAGGCTGCAGAGAGATTTGGTGGGAAATCACAGCAATTCTGGGCTGCTGCAAGGAGACACAGTGGGGCAGGCAGTTACTGCTAAGAGCAGGATGAAGCATCTAGGGGGAGCAGGAAGTCTCTGGGGATCTGCCATAGAGTAGTGGATCTGTTGCCCTGTACAAGTGTCCCTATTCTTCCGCATACTACCGAAGCGCTGAAGCTCTCTCCCCAGGGATATACATGTTGTAAATAAACAAATGAAATGTATTGTCGACGGCTATCACGGCTGGAATCACTTGGGTGCTGTGTGGTTTCCGGGCTGTATGGCCATGTTCTAGCAGCATAAGCTGCTAGAACACGGCCATACAGCCCGGAAACCACACAGCACCCAAACAAATGAAATGTTTGGAATAAAAAGTAATATCACAAAAACAGCACAAGTCCCCTGTGTTCTCTCCTCCAAAGAAACCAGCGTGAGGTAGATGGAACTCACAGCAGTCAGAGAAGCGGGCAAACATATCAGGATGTCTTATTTGTTGGAGAAAAGAAGGCTCATGCACAGGGGCAGGAAGCAAAAGTCTCTTTCATTTGAGAAGTCAACTTTGGGAAGTCATTAATAGTCAGGGCAGGGGCAAAGAAATCCTGGGAGGCTTCTCTTGCTTTATGCTCTGCTGCCCATTCTCCACCCACGAACTGTGGATGAGCAATAGGGGAGCAGGTTCCTCATGGAGTGATGCTTTATCAGGAGCCAGGCCATATAAGTGCTCAAGGTACCACCTATGGGGGGGGGGGAAGGGAACAGCTGGAGATGACCTGGGGTTTCAGAATGGATCCTCGTAAGTCTTGCTCATTTATTGTGCTGATCACGATTCTCTGAATGAACAGAACTTAAACTAACTACAGCTGTGATGTCCATGAGCAACCCATGCATTAATGAAGCATTGCTTTTTGCATTGCAGTCCACTCCCATTTTGTGGACAGTTTGACATACTATTGCTTTGTCATCTGTACTTTTCACTTTCCAGAGCGATACTCTATTAACAAGGCAGTGAAGGCCTATGCCACTCCATCAAACACCCAGTGGTAGTCCATTACCAAGGGAACAGCTTTACTGGCATTGGATTCTTTTAAGTGTGAGCAGAGGGCACCATAGGAAAAGAGGAGAGCTTTTCTTCAGATGCCCTTATGGGACTCTGGAGTGCTTCTGCTGCTCTAATTATTCCTCCAAATACTGCTTACAAAAACTACCCTCACTAGGGCACTGCTTAAGGGCTGTAGCAGCATCCTGAGAAAGAGCACTCACACATCTGTTCTTCTTTGAGGAATTAAAAGCTTTCTGAAAGCAATTAGCCAGATGGAGTGTGGCAAGGGCCAGCCATTGAGGACAGGTTGTTAAAGACAAGTTATAAAAAAAAAAACCTTGTACATGCTGTAGATAGCCAATGTTAGGCCAAAAGATGAAAGTTTTTAAAAAGACAAACATCTTCAGCAAACGACAAACCACCCAACGGGGAGGTGCTTTCCAACTGGATGAAAAATTATCATTCCAACACAGAGCTGTCACAGTGCTTTTGAATTCAAAGACTAGTTCCTACCAATATAGGTATTTAATTCAAATGATCTGACAGACACAGGTTTCATAAGCAAAAGACCAGACCATCTTTTGTATTATCAGCATCCCATTACCCTCACAACAACTAAAATGATGGGGTGCTCCTTTTGGAAGGGGGAACAACCCTTTTCTGCACTTAACAACACTAATGAAGACATCAACAGCATGAAGTTGTAATTTCTGAGCATGAATACTGTGGGTTGGCAGGATGTCACTGCAAAGATGCGGAGAAGTCCAGGGATGGCTCCAACATTTCCTGTAGAAGTGACAATTACCCAGTAAATATCATATTGATTTCTTCATTCTGTACATGAGTGGTTTTGACATAGTGCCCACTGAAATCAGCAGGGGGGAACAAAGATTGGAATGAACCAGTCGTTCAGCATTGAAGACATAGCCTGGAAACATTATCCTAAGGATTCTGAACGCAAAGACCGGTGTGTTATTTAGTGTGATGGATCACAATGTTAAAATAAAGATTTGGATGATATATGCCCAGACTCTAGCTGATATCAGTGAAGTTTCTGTGCAGAAACCATACTGTTTTGTTTGTATGCCCCCTGAATGCTTCAGTTATATGGGAACTGTTCAGACCAACAGGGGAGTAAGATGAACTTATTAAGGTTGACTACATAGATAGCTTATGTGGGAATGTTTCCCGTTTAGCAGCTACAATCTTAAAATCATGACCTCAGGATACAAATCACAAAAGAAGGGAAGAAGTAGTTGGGAGCTCTCCATTTGATGAGATTTTGCCATCAAGCCTTCAAACTTCTTTTACTATAATTGTAAAATGCAGAAATTAAAAAAAAGATTTTAAAGTAAAATGGAAAATTCTGTCAAATAAGAAAATAATAATAGCAACAATAGCAACAATAGCAACAACAGCAACAACAACAGCAACAGCAGCAACAGCAACAGCAACAACAACAATAATAATAATTTGGATTTCATAGTCCGCCTCATCCCCGAAGGGCTCTAGGCAGTTTACAACAACAGCATCCATAATCAATAATTAAAACAACAATTAAAAACCCTTAAAATTCAATAAGCAGCGTACCAATCTCTAAACAGAGACAGCTTAAAAATCCCATATTGGTGGCGCCTGCTCCTAAGGTCAGGCGGGGGCTTGCATCTATTGTAAAGCGACCTTGACTATTTAACATTTTGGCCCATTCAGATTTCTTCAATGGCATTCCCAGGACCATCATTATATTGTGGGATGCAGGATATTACTTATCTGAACGCATGAAGCTGCTTCTCCTGAATCAGACCAGTGTGTCTGTCAAGATTAGTCTTGTCTAGCCTGATTGGCAGCAGTGCTCCAGGGTTTGAGGTAGAAGTCTTTCATATCACTTTCTAGCTGAGCCTTTTCAACTGAAGGAACCAGGGATTGAACCGGGGACCTTCTGCATGCAAAGCCGGCATTCTATCACTGAGCTGCTTGGTCAAATACAGATTATCTGAAAATTCTAATGGGGACCCTTGAAGGGTTTACACAGGGCTTCTGAAGCAACTAATCCTGCTTTGATCTCCTGTTCTGGATGATGCAGGAGCCTTGCTTAGAGAGGCAAAAAATAATTATCTGTATTGATGCAATGTCTGATAAAAAATTCTCTACAAAGTTAATAAACTCTGAGAAAAGCATACAATCTTGCCCCGCCAATTATAGTGCAATTGTTATACATGGTAGGCTGTGGTATTAGGATGGGAAAGTACACAAGGGAAAAAAACCCTTAATTATTCACAATTAAAGGGGTTTTTTTGTTTGCCACATAATGATATTAATTCCAGCCCCAACAGGAAATGACAACTACCAAAGAGTTAATTACTGGGCCTTTCCCCCTCACTCATTTTAAGCCCCGCCACGGTCCTCAAGAAGCTGGGGTTCGCCGTAGCCTCTAATGACAGGGCGGCGATAGCGCGGTCGCCTGGACAGCTGGCCAAGCAGCCGCTCTCAGCGCCAAGGTATCCCTGGCTCTTGTAAACGGAGCCTTTTGATGACCCCGCACAGGGATGCCGTACTTGTGGTGAGTGGGGAAACGCCCACTATTACCAAGACTCCCAAGCTGTAGCAATTAGACCCTCGATAGGTGTGGAAACACGTTAGTTATTTCTATGGTTCTTATTTGGTCATGCAAACATTCCTACCAAGAATTAATAAAATAGTGATGAGATGAACACAACATGTGTGTATCGCTGTGTATCTTTTTCAAAAAAAGAGGGATGTCTAAAGAAGTACTGAGAATGGTTAGATGAGGCCTGCAAACCTACAGATTCATTTAAAGGTGAATACCATTCAGCGCAACATTACTTGCTTCCAAGTAACATAAATAGGAATGACTTGTAAGGCCCCCCAAACATGAAGTTGGTAGGCTTTCCACTTCAAAAGGCATAAAATTTCAAGGACATAACATATAAACATAAAAGAGTCCTGCTGGATCAGATCGGTGGTTCATCTAGTCCCGTGGTGGCGAAGATAGATAGATATTTATTATTACGGCCTTTTGGCCAGCCAATAGTTTAAAATCAGAGTACATGTGAATACATAGCACTCCACTTATACAAAAATATAATATAAATTAAAAATCCATTATAAAATCTATTAATAAATAACATTAGCTTCAGGTATTATTGAGAAATTGGTAGGAGCACTCTTGGTACTCAGATGTTATGGACTGAATTACTTTATCAGCCCCTGCCAGCATGGCCAATTGGCTATGCTGGCAGGGGCTGATGGGAATTGTAGTCCCCTTTGGGGATCGGGCGGTATAGAAATTGAATAAATAATAATAATAATAATAATAACATCTGGAGTGCCAAAGGTTGGCCACCACTGATCTAGTCCAACATCTAGTTTACCATCTTGTCTCACACAGTGACCAATCGGTTCCTCTGGAGATCTGACAACAGGGCATAGAGGCTGAGACCTTCCCCTGATGTTACTGCCTAGCATTGGTATTCGGAGGTTTATTGCCTGTGCATATGGTGGTTCCCTTTAGTTACCATGGTTAGTTACTATTGATAGACTTATCCTCCATGAATCTCTCTAATCCAGTGGTTCTCAACCTTCCTAATGCCGTGACCCTTGAATACAGTTCCTCATGTTGTGGTGACCCCCAACCCTAACATTTATCCATTTTACAGATGGAGAACACTGATGCAGAGAGTCTTAGGCAGGGTCTTCTAACCAGGGTTCTCCAGCTAAACAGAACTACACCCCATCAGCCCTGCTACTTGGCCATGATGGCAGAGGCTGATGCGAACTGTAGTTCCTGAACATCTGAGGGCTATTATAGTTTGCACAATCTCTTGGTCTTAGGTAACCCTGTGAAAGGGTTGTTCGGACTTCAAAGGTCGCTAATTCAGGTTGGAAGAACCACTGCTCCCACTGACCTCTTTTGCAAGACTGACTACACTTGTGGCCATCATTACACTCTATGGCAGCAAATTGCACATTTTAGTCACTCTGTGTGAAAAGAAGAGGGGGAGGAAACCAAGACAGCAGACAGCAAGAACCCAACTAAAAAGGAAAGAATTCTACCACATCATATTTTCATAGTGTTAAAATGTATGACTCTCAATACGGCAAAAATAATTTATGGTGGGAAGACAAAGAATCAAAGGAAGAGCGACAGACAACACAAAAGTTGCACCAAGCCTGTCCCAAGTGCTGTCATGCTGATAGCGGAGCCAGAAGTAAATTCGTTCCACTTCTGGACTTTGTTTGACTAAGGATTAAACTATGTTTTATTTTTGTGTTAGTTAGGTAGAAGCCAAATGTATTAGATAGGAAATAGGATTTATAATTTTCTCTGTATCTGTGACTGTGTGGAACCTCTTTGGCTCAAGGCAGGAGTCCACCCCGGCCCCACTTGAGTCCGATGCTCCTTTCATCGTAAAGGTCCCTGATGGACGCTATCAAAAGATCTCTGGGAAAGAGCTCTCGGGCCTCGCCAACCTGGCCAGCAGGCAGATAAAGGGGCCATTACCGCTATCAAAGCTCACCCCTGACCCCAGCACCTGAAGGACCTTGCTGTGATTCTCCGCCAGGGCACTCTACCGCCACTCTCGCCAGTTTCGTCCACCGCTGAATTCAAACTATGAAACCCAAGGAGAGGATGCCTATATCGAACTCTGATTGGTTCCCTTCGCATAAGCTAAAAAAATGCATGATTGTTGTTTTGAATTTTGTTAGTGAATGGTGGTGGGCTGGTTGTATTCTCCCGGGCTCCCGACGGGAGAAAGGGTATTTAAGAGATTGTGAAGCTGCTAGGCAGCACAGTCATTGTGCGGAACGGAGGTGCTGGACACTTAGGTCAGCATCTCAATAAATCTTCTTTGATACTACACTTGCCGTGTCGGGTCTTGCTTGGGTTCCTTTGCGCTGCCGAGAGCTGGGTACTTTGGGAGCCAGTAAAGTTACCAGGCAGCGGTAACAATACAAGATGGATGGAGCTTTTCCCTTGAGTAAGCAGAGTTATATCTACCCATTTAACCCCAGACTTGTTCAGCAGCAAGGTCCATCCACAATGCTGACTTATGTGGTGAGCCAGCATGGTGTAGTGGTTAAGAGCAGGTGGACTCTCATTTAGAGAACTGGGTTTGATTCCCCACTCCTGCACATTAGCAGCAGACTGATCTTGTGAACTGGGTTTGTTTTCCTCACTCCTCTACAAGAAGCCAGCAGGGTGACCTTGGGCTAGTCACAGTTCTCTCAGAACTCTCTCAGCCCCACCTACCTCACAAGGTGCCTGTTGTGAGGAGAGGATGGGAAGGAGTTTGTAAGCTGCATTGAGACTCCTTACAAGAGAGAAAGATGGGGTACAAATCCAAACTCTTCTTCGTCCTACAACCTCAAATGATCCTTGCCTACAGGGTGACCTTGGGCTAGTCACAGTTCTCTCAGAACTCTCTCAGCCCCACCTACCTCACAAGGTGACTGTTGTGGGGAGAAGAAGGGAAAGAGTTTTGTAAGTTCCTTTGAGATTCCTTAAAGGAGAGAAGGGAGGATATAAATCAAACTTGTGCGGCTGAACTGCTGTTTCAAAATGTACCTGCACAGTAAAGCTAGAGTACCTGTGCAAAAGAAGAAAAAAAGAGAGGAAGTGATGTCCTTCTGCATCACAGGTGAATCCTACCACCACCAGGAATAATACATTTTCAGCAGTAGTATGTAGCAGCTATTTAGTGCTACAGTGAGTGATGCCCATTGCAACTGGTTGTTGACAACCCATCCTTTGCAAAGCTAATTGCCTGCAAATGTTCAGAGATGATCCGCTGAGATTTCCTCACAGTGGGAGCTGATGCTCCACAGACAGCATGTGTGCAAAACAACCGCTTTGGAATTTGAAGGCACATAAGCAGAGAGTCTGTTAAGAATTTCAAGCTGAACTTTGTCGAGACGGCTGGTTGAGCCTTCAGGGAGAGAAGAGCTCTCTGTCTGCTTTTAATACAAAGGCTTCCCAAAGGCGTTGCTTACACTGTTGTAAATAAATTACAAAGGCATAAGAAGGGTTGACTGCTTTGCCAAAGAAAACCAAATCCCTGCAATTGCTGCCCTACAAACTTCTTCGCACCACTTGAGGAAGTGAAGAACTGACAGGTTCACTTTTAGGCTGCATCCACAGCACTATTTTGCTCTGCCTTGGCTTCCTAACCACAGGAGGGGGCTTTTTCAGCATCCATACCACACTGCACATTTCCCAAGCTTTCCTTGTCCTCAGTACTTTGTTTCTCAAAGTTGGTTTTGGTATGATCTTTCTAGAAAGGCTGCCATCTAAATGCCCTAGCAGACAGTCTAGACCAGGGGTAGGGAACCTGCGGCTCGAGAGCCGCATGCGTCTCTGCCCTTGCACTGTGGCCACAAGTCGACCCTGGCCCATCATGCCCTGCAGGCCAGCAGGCGGCATAACACCGTGGTGGGCGTGCGCCCGCGGGCTTCCCCTCCCGTTGGGTGAGGGTGCTTTCCCAGCCGGCGGGAATGGTGCCGATCTTCATCTTACCGCCCTGCAGGTGAGCGCGTAAACTGGAATGGGTGGGTAAAGGTAAAAAAAAACCCCAGTATATATGGTGGTTATCTTTATTTTAAATGTCAAAATTATTTCTGGCGGCTCCAAGTGTTTTCTTTCATTGACCGGGTCCAAAATGGCTCTTTGAGTGTTAAAGGTTCCCTACCCCTGGTCTAGACCAGGGGCCTGCAACCTGCAGCTCTCCAGATGTTCGTGGACTACAATTCCCATCAACCCCTGCCACCATGGCCAATTGGCCATGCCAGCAAGGGCTGATGGGAATTGTAGTCCATGAACATCTGAAGCACCAGAGTTGGACACCTCTGGTCTAGATGGGAAGGAGCTTGTTTAAAGCCCTGACCATATTGCTCCTCCTCTCACAGCCACAGGCCTCCACCCATACCACCAGAGGGCTTTCTCAGGTTTAAAAAACCCTCTGGTAATTGCTGTTGTGCTACTGTAAATAACATCATATTTTATATTGCTACAATACACTTCTTTCTGTGAATTCTTAGGTTTGGCTTTTTAAAAAGTCCCTAGCCCTCCTTGCACCCTGACCTAGATGGCTCTGACTAGCCCAATCTTATTAGATCTCAGAAGCTGTCACGGGTAGTATTTGGGAAGGAGCAGTGGTGGGATTCAAATAATTTAACAACCGGTTCTGGTGGTGAGATTCAAATAATTTTAACAACCGGTTGTATACAAGCACCATTTTAACAACCGGTTCTGCCGGTGCGAACCGGCTGAATCCCACCACTGGATGGGATCTCACCAAGGAAGTCTAGTGTCATGACGAGAGGCAAGCACTGACCAACGGCCTCTACACATCTCTTGCCTTGAAAACCCGATGAAGGAAGGCCCCAGAGGTCAGCTGCAACTTGACAGCCCTGTTCGCCACCACCAGCACGTTTGGGATTTCTGATGAAAGGGGCTGGGGACTTTATTTTTAAAATGCTAGGAGTTCAAAGGAACTACTAGATTGAGGTGACAGACAACATAACATTGTTTGTGCAGTAGCATGACAGCAATCACTTTTTTTCTTTAAGCCTGAAAAAAGCTCTCTGGTGGTGAAAAATGAAAGGGAAATTACAGCTGACCAAGGAGAGTGGGCGCAAAAGCCTGCGTGGGATGCGCTGCTGTCTGTGCAAATGCCTCTGGAATCTACCACAGCAGTGATAATAGAAAAATGGAGGATTCTCACCATGTGAATGCAGCTTTATTTTTAAGCTCTTTGGGGAGCTTCCCACCCATTCATCATGGGATGATGACCCTTTGATGTTTTGCAGTGTGTGTGTGGTAGATCACATATCTTTTGCTAGCTCACTCAAGTTCTGCTGACTATGGGCTGGCTTGCAAAAGATCATGCTCTGCGACTGCAGAAACAGATAAACAATAATCTTTGATAAGAAATACACAGGAACTTGGAAACCTTTAATATCCTACCTTAAAGCAAGATATCTCTTATTACCTGTCTCAGATATCTCTTGTTACCTGCTTTGTGGTATAGGCGGCATGTAAACAAATTAGATGAAATATATTTTTCGAAGAATCTTAAACAGTTAGGTTTAACAGTATTGCAGTATTTGTGGCTCCTTTGCTTAGTAATTTAGAGATAACTCTTTTTAATAAGCTTGAAAAACCCAAAAGATCAGCAAAGTGAAATTAATTTCTACCTAAAGTTTTCCAGTAAATCTTAAGTTAAAGAAAGGATGATTTGTGTTTGGACAAAGGTTGGAAGTCTGTGTTAATTATAATTATAAGTGTCAATGTATGTAAGTGGTGCTTTGCGTGTTAATTTGTTTGAACATAACTAAGAATGTAAGACCCTGTGTCAATTTTTTAATTCAATAAAGGTTATGAACAGAAAAAAAAGTTTTTTTTTAAAAAAAAGGCTGGTCTACAAAAGCAAAAGGCCATGTTCTTGGATTGTATCTCTTCAGAATTCAAGTTAAGGGTTGCATATTTGATTCCCATGCTGTGAACATAGAAAATCAGCATGTTAAGGAAAAGAGTACTCACATAAGTGAGATGGCATTATTGTACGCTCCCCATATATGCTGGGGAGCATTCTGCCATGCAGCCTCATTTCCTGGAGGGGTGTCCCCCAAGAACAGCTCCATCATAACAGCCTGGCCTGTGCTCTGCAAACAGGCCCAGTCAGCTCTCCTCCAGAACAGTGCCCTCGGGTCCACACAGTGAGGCTTGGGAGCATCAACAGGTACTGGCAGACAGACAGGAACTGGAAGTAGAGACATGGAACGGGATCTGATAGGTAGCCTTGCACCTGATGGGCCAGGTGATCCAACAACAGCACTGTATCTTCCTGTCAGCCCAAATAGGCTAGGGAGTCATCAAGCTCAGCTGCCCTGCTGGCAGGTGTTGAGCTCCTGCAGCTGAGCTGTGCTTTGGCCAGGATCCTGGGAATAAGTACCGTATATACCCGTGTATAAATCCTCAACCAAGATATAGTCGAAAAAGCACCCAATTTTACCACAAAAAAACTGGGAAAACGATTGACTTGGCGATAAATTCGAGGTGGGAAATGCAGCAGCTACTGGTAAATTTCAAAAATAAAAATAGATACCAATAAAATTACATTAATTGAGGCATCAGTAGGTTAAATGTTTTTGAATATTTTTTCAAAGAAAAACAGTAAACTAGTTCTGTAAGTGGAAAAGAGGGTCAACAAGAACAATATGGTATCAACAATAACTTTAAAAGTACTAAAACCTTAGCTTTTTTTGTAAGGAAGGGTTTTAAACAACGATCTACAATAAAACTGGAATGAACATGCCTGTTCACTGCGGACTAAAACTACCCTGCTTTTTAAAAAGAATAGTTCATTATTTTTTAATGTACATATTTTAAAATTGCAATACGGTAGGTGTCATTTTAGAAGGACATTCACACAACCTGTCAGGGAGGAATGTTTATAGGTACCAACATTTCAGAGTATTTTAGAGACTCCTCGATGATACACCTTAGGGAAGTTTCCAGGAAGTTGTTTGTGTCCAAAGCGGCCCTCAGTGCTGCAGGCCCCATCTGATTTAGCTCCCGCTGGAAACAATGGGGATGGGGCACCTCTTTGGGGGGTCCATAACTTTGACCTTCCAAACCAAATCCCTTACTAAACTTGTGTGGTATCATCAGGAGTATCACCTGATGATATCCTGAAATTTTTGTGCCATAAGTCTAGATCCCGGCTTCCAGATAAATTAGAATTATAATTTATCACTCTACCAGCATGGCCACAATTGGCCATGCTGACAGAGGCTGATGGGAATTGTAGGTCCTGAACATCTGGAGAGCCGCAGGTTCCCTACCCCTGTGCTAGTTTTAAAAACTTTCGCAGGTCATTACAAAGTATAAACCCTAAAATATTTTTTAAAATACACCTGACTCGTGTATAAGTCGAGGGGGGCTTTTTCAGCTTATACATGAGTATATGCGGTATTATTCTCACTGCCTGTCTCTCAGACATTACTGCATACTTCAAGTCCGATACTTCACCTTCTTTGGCCACCTCGGACTGGGTCTTCTGATGCTGTTGTTCCTACAGAGTGAAAGTGTTCCCAAGGATCCGGCCCAGTGGGGCCCTGGTGACTATTTCAGGGGCCGGTGGAAAGGCCTCCATTGCAGGTTCAGGCACAATGGCTTCCGGTACTGCTGGACCACTGTTTGCTTTATTTTATGTACACCGGAAGTCCAATATTTGCAGCTGCATCTAGTGATTGCCATGTAAACCATCCATTAACTCCTGGAGACTGTCATGATGCAACAGAACAGTTTTCCATTTGGCATGATAAAACTGCCACCAATTATGGATAGGTCATTACATTTACAAAAGGTGCAAATGCTTCCTCCAACAAAGCTGGATGTCAACAGCAAGTAAATTGAAATTATAAACCATAAAGGATAGATATTCATCTGTCTTTCCTCCCCCAATACAAGTAATTTAATTTTAATCCACTTCAACCATGTCAAATTTAAATTCTGACATCCTCCCATCTTCTGAGTTGGAAAAAATATATCTGCCTTTGATCTGCATGCTCTGATTTGGACTCGTTATCTTATTTTAAGAAACTGCTAAAGGACTTTTACTGGCTTTCTGAAAATTATGATCAGCCTCCCAAAATGACCATTAATCCATCAAAGGTTTATTTCAGATTAAGGAAATTCCACAAGCATTTCCCACCGGTAAAAAATTGGGTTTAAATAAGAAGTTAATCAGGAATCTAAGCTTTTCTCACTAATAGAGCACAACTCCCCAGAACCTCTTTTTATTTTAATTTTTGAAAATGAAAATAAAGACCCTTAATTAGGCCATGCTTCAAGTTTCTCCTTGGTCATTAACAGAAACACCTGTTGCCCTTGCCCACTAACTGCCAGGGAGTTCAGACGGGCGCAGCTGAACACTGGCAATTAGGGCTTGCCCCGCCCCAGTCTCCATGTGGAGTTTGGGGGCAGTTGGGCTCTTCTCACTCCCCATCTCTACGTGGAGGTTGGGAGTGGCAAGGGCTCATTTGAGCCAGGCCTCAGCGAGGCTTGGGTCCAGCTTTAAGCTACAGACTTAAGTGCTGGGATCCTTCCAAATTAATGGGTGAAGTAGTAGAACTTAGTACGAATCTGAAGTTGTTACGGACGACGCAATGAAGAGACGAGATGCAGCGATATCATCTGGTGGAGAGAAGCCAGTGGCGATATAGCGTGATCCGTGGATCTGGCTACTCTGCTGAACTGGGGTCCCTGGCACCTTTTATTAGGGTTTTGGGGAAGGCGGGAGAGGGGGAGAATGTTGCACAATACATGACTCAGAGGGGCTGCGTACGTGCGGGAGGAAACGTTCCTGTCTGGGCCTAATCCATACCTGGGGGTATGTACCTTTTGTCCCTTTGTCCGGGACATCTTGTGATCCGTGAGTCATGGGGGTCTTGTGACAGGTGAGCGTGTGCGTCCAGAAGACAACAGATGGCGCAGGCATTCCTGTGCTCTGTCTGAGGCTCTGCTGGGTTCGCTGGCTCATCCCTACATGAATCAATCAGGAGAAAGATGTGACAGTATGTTTAGCCACGCAATGGCTCTCTTCATGCTTCTGGGCGTCCCCAAAGACAATATTGTATAGTGGTTAGAGTATCACACTAGGCTCGAGAAGGCATTAGGGTTGAATCCCCACTCTCTCCTAGATGACTGCTGGGTTACCACAGTCCAGTCACACACTATCAGCCTAACTTATCCCACAAGGTTGTTGAGTGATCAAAATGGAGGAGAGGAAACAATGTAAGCCAAATTGGAGGTCCCCACTAGGGAAAGATGGGTATAAATATAGAAAGTTCCTTCTGCATAACACTTGAAGACAAAATTTCATTCATTAGTCTTGGATGTGTTTAGTAATGAGAGCACCAAAGCAAAGAAATAAAACCTTTTGAATTTGCTGTCAGACAGAAAATTGATTTTTTTCCCTTACAGCCAACTAGCAGTTGTCTGCGTTTCTGTTAATCTTCAAGGGTAGGGATGGGCTCACAGTAAACTGCTGGTGCTTTTTTCTAATACAGCTCACAGCAGGTGCCAAAGACAGCCTTCCAAATCTTCTTTCCCCTAGCAGGGGATAAATGATAGTGCCATCAGTTTACCAACAGCGATAAGTAGAGAAATATAACCTATTTAACTCATTAGGTTTCAAGTGCAATCCTTTCACAAGAATCTTCCACACCAGGAGAGGAAAAAACTAAATTGCCCGAAGGGGTCCTCTGTGAAGAAGACAAGCTGAACGCTATTCTGAGGAAAGTGTTACAGAACTCACTGGTGTCACTGTGATTTAAAAACCCTTTCTGGATATCATGCACTCTCTAGGAAACCAAAGTACTTCCATGAAGGCAAGATGAAAGCAGCCTACTCTCAGTGTTATGTGGCCTAGGAAATGTGCTATCTCCCATTGAGCTCCAAAGTTCTCGGTGATCTAGAAACCACTTGGAAATGTGCTAGGTAAATACAAAGTGACTCTTCATGGTGACAGATTCCATTTTATTTATTTTTTTGAAGTGACAGATTCCATTTTTAAAATTTATTTACTTCATGTATACCTTCACTTTTATTTCGACACAATGGAGATCCAAAATGGTTAACAACTTTTTCCACTTTTATGGTCACAACAGCCCTGTGATAGGTTAGGCTAAGACAGTGATGGCGAACCTTTTCGAGACCAAGTGCCCAAATTGCAACCCCAAACCCACTTATTTATCGCAAAGTGCCAACATGGCAATTTAACCTGAATACTGAGGTTTTCGTTTAGAAAAAACAGTTGGCTCTGAGGCGTGCGTTACTCAGAAGTAAGCTTGGTGGTAGTCAATGGCTTTGCTTTGAAGCAACCGTGCAACTCTTCCAATGGGTGAGTCACGACCCTAGGAGGGTTTACTCAGAAGCGAGCTTGCTCCCAGGTAAAGGATCGCGCTTTAACATGAAAATCATGCGGTTTAACAGCACCTAACAGGGTTACCTACATTGCTTCCTCAAAACTCGGTCTTAGATTTAATGCTAATAATCGAGCCCAGCAGCCCAGGCCAGCCTAGATGGGGGTGGGGGGCACTCTGCTTGCTCGTGCCCGCAGAGAGGGCTCTGAGTGCCACCTCTGGCACCCGTGCCATAGGTTCACCACCACTGGGCTAAGAGCATGTGAGTGGCTCAGGGTTACCCAGTGAACTTCCATGGCAGAGTGGGGATTTGGCCCTGGATCTTCAGATCCAAGTTCCACTATACACCATACTGGCTTTACAACCTGGCTATATCCTAACATATGATAGGATCAGTTTTAAGGTTTGGTACTTACCTTTAAAGCCCTAAATGATCTTGGACTTTTGCCTATATGTGACCACCTTGCCTGATATACCACCCTCCCCTCAAGAGCTTCACGCTCCTCAGGAAAGAACTTGCTAGTGGTCCCTTGGCCCAGAACTATCCAGTTGTCTTCAACTTGGGACAGGCCTTTTTGGCTCTGGCCCCAACCTGATGGAATGCTGTCTAATGAAACCCATGCCCTGTGGGATTTAGCTCAGTTCTATGGAGCCTGTAAGACAGAGATGCTCCACCAGGCATACGGTTGAGGCAGCAACATTTCATTAGATCAGCTGGCTTCCCTTCCCCTTCTTTCCCCCTTTCCTTTGAATTCTTGGATTATTGTTGGCTGTCTGTTACGTTCATTATAAACCAACTTGCTTTTGGGAACAATCAGTGAATGTATAATAGGTCTGTAATTAAGAGTGCCGTCTCTTAAGCTAAATTAGTAACGTATAGTGATAAGCACAGAACAAAAGATCTGTCAGGTTAAAATAAACCAGTCCAAGAGGATTCCTCAGAGTTCAATGATTTATTGTTCAAGGCTGCAGGTTGGGAACACTCCTCTGGCAAGCAGACAGGAGGAGGTTCAAAGTGCTGTTGTCTGCATAACTTATTTTATACCTTGACAAATATCCCTCCCTGTCCTTTGCCCATTGGCTGGGTTAAGAGGACGTACAGACTGATCATCTCTACCCTCCACCCCTGCACTCCCCCTTGCACCTTTATATTTGGTCAAGACTTAAGTCAAAAACATCCTACGTAATGGTTGCTATACCAACTAAGCTCTATTTTGTCCTTATCTATGTTTTTGTGCGCTTCTGCCTTTTTAAAAATCTACCTTTCTACATTCCATTCCTAGGTGTAGGCTTTTCTGAAAAGTTCAATATTTTGCCAGGCTGCCCCTTCAGTTTCATTAGCTCATATATATTCCCCATATAGGGTGCTTAACTCTTTGTGAGTTACTTCTAATATAATTTGTGCGATTAAAATATATCTTCCTTGTGGCTTAATATATTATAATCCAATATCCCTATTATATTTGGGTGCTGTGTGGTTTCCGGGCTGTATGGCCGTGTTCTAGCAGCATTCTCTCCTGACGTTTCGCCTGCGTCTGTGGCTGGCATCTTCAGAGGATCAGAGGAAAAAAGCCTTTGACAATACATCCCTATTATAGTTTTATAATATATATTTTGACTTATATGTTATTAATTATTATTTGTTGGAAGCTGCCCTGAGTCTGACTTGGTTGGGAAAGAGTGGGGGAGGGCGGTATATAAGTTTAATAATAAATAAAATAAAAAATTAAAATTAAATATACACATACATACACAAACTGGCTTTAATACAAGCTTTAATATAAGGAAACTTCACTGGGGAATTCTTTTAGTATCTACTCTCAACCAAGTAGCCCGGTTGTTCTCTTGCAGGATAAAGAAGAAGAAGAAGAAGAGGAAGAAGAGTTTGGATTTATATCCCCCCTTTCTCTCCTGCAGGAGACTCAAAGGGGCTGACAATCTCCTTGCCCTTCCCCACTCACAACAAACACCCTGTGAGGTAGGTGGGGCTGAGAGAGCTCTGAGAAGCTGGGACTAGCCCAAGGTCACCCAGCTGGCATGTGTGGGAGTGTACAGGCTAATCTGAATTCCCCAGATAAGCCTCCACAGCTCAGGCGGCAGAGCAGAGAATCAAACCCGGTTCCTCCAGATTAGATACACAAGCTCTTAACCTCCTACGCCACTGCTGCTCCTAAAGCTAGAAGTGATCATGACAGCAATAGTACCCAAGATCAGTCTCCTGTCCGCATGTGGGGTGGGGAAAGAAAAATACTCTTTTGTTAATGTGAGGTGTGAGAAAGGTTACAGGTTTGAAAAAGAGTTTGGATCTATACCCCATTTTTCTCTCCTGTAAGGAGACTCAAGGCAGCTTACAAACTACTTTTCCCCTCCTCTCCCCACAACAGAAACCTTCTGAGGTAGGTGGGACTGAGAGAGTTCTGAGTGAACTGTGACTCACTAGCCCAAGATCACCCAGAAGGAATGTAGGAGTGTGGAATCAAAGCCGGCTCTCCAGATTAGAGTCCACCTGCTCTTAGCCACTACACCACGCTGGCTTATGCTAACATCCAATTAAGACTGTATGTACAGCAGCTAGCTTGATTTTAATGCCTTGGCTCTAACAATCTTTAAAATGTATTGTTGAAGGCTTTCATGGCCGGAATCACTGGGGTGCTGTGTGGTTTCCGGGCTGTATGGCCGTGTTCTAGCAGCATTTTCTCCTGACGTTTCGCCTGCATCGGTGGCTGGCATCTTCAGAGAATCCTCTGAAGATGCCAGCCACAGATGCAGGCAAAACGTCAGGAGAAAATGCTGCTAGAACACGGCCATACAGCCCGGAAACCACACAGCACCCCAATCTTTAAAATTTCCTAAGAGTAATCTACACAAGGTCGTTAAAATTACTTTCCTGTGCTTTTATGTTTTTAAAGGCCGCTTTTTCACACAATCAGGATTCTCTGTGTTGCTCTCCTTGCCAACGCTTGTGCTGAGGAATGCACACTGAGAGCAGCGCTTCCACATGGGAGTTCTCTGCACACTCTCCTGTTATCTGACCCTCATTTTTTTTTATGAGGAGCTTTTTAAAAATTGGTAAACATCCTTCTAAAAGCACTACAGTGGTAAAAATGGTGCCTGTAGGGATCTGATAGCAGGGAAATGGTGCAGATGTGGGTGAACTTTTGACAACATGCGCTTTCCCATCCAGATGATAATATCAGATTTGAGAAAGTGAATACTGAACAAAAGGAGATCCTGGAAAGAGAACAATTAGAGGATGCCAGAATGTGGATATTCCCCTTCCCCTTAGAAAAGCACTCCATTTTGGAAGCAAAGGCAAAGACAAACTTCAGTGAAGAAGCAACCTACGCTGTGTGATCTGCATATTACAGGACAGTGGTTTCTACGCTTTCCTTAACAGTTAAATTACTCCAGACTGGAAAGAGCTAGCCTCTCACAAGAATAAAAAGCCAGACACACAAAATAGATGGGTACCACCATTAGAGCCAGCTCGACAGGGAATAAAAATTAATTTGTGCAAAATGGGTTTCCTCCATTCCCTCCTAGTTATAAATTGCCATTGTGAAAATTCCATCAGAGCTTACCAAAATAACTCTTTTACAATGAAATCCTCTGCAGTTACTACAGTCTAAGCCCACTGACTACAATGGACTTGGACGGCACAGAATAATTGAGTGGAAAGACCTGAATTTTGCTGAGTTGTTGTTGTTGCTGAAGACTTCTTTAACAAGGATTCAATTCTCAAAGTACTGATACCATTCCAGAAGAAACTGTTGTAAAAGTGCAAACTACTTTGTGAAGTGAAACTTTGACAACCTCTCACAGCATGCATAAACCCCCTAAAATACTGTTTCATTTGGCAAAAATATTCTTCTTCTTCTACATGCCTCCCAGGACTGTAGACATTTCATTCCTTGGATCTGCTTTGCAAGTGTGGAATCTTGTATCTGTGTGGAATTTTACATTCTGAGGTGCATCAATGCAATTCCCTATACAGTTTCTCCTGTGACTAATATATAGTCTCTTCCTGCCCTCTCCTCCTTCTCAAACATATCTATCTTTGTAAAATAAAAAAATCAAAATTCTTCCAAGCAGAATTATGCAAGACAGGAGGAATAATCACAAGCAGTTCATATAACACAGGCAGGGCTTTGAATAGGGTATCTTTGATGTGTAGATTTGGACCTTATGAACCAGGTACTCTATAAGAGCTTGTATTGAGCTCTTATGCACTCCCTTGTGGCAACCCAGTAGGGTTTTCAAGGCAAGAGATGGTTTGTCATTGCTTTATTCTGCATATTATTTTATTATCAAAGCTCTCCAGCCAACAGCAAAGGCAAACCATCCTCATAAGAAAGAGCCTACTCATGCCTGTTTTGATACTGACTTTCTTCTAAAACTCGACTTTGAGCCATCTTTGGCAAGTACCGTCGCAGCGGGAATAATAATGTTTTTAATATTTATTTTGCCCAAAGACAATTATTTCAAGCCAAGATATTAGAGCAGGGGCGGAAAGCATCAAATAAAAAGCTGGAACAATTTGATAAGAGGCTGCTAGGTCAGGAAATAACAGACTTTGGGGAGTTAAATGCCTCAAGGTTTGGGAGATACAAGTCACAGAACGCTATTCCCCAATATCACTGCAGACCTGGTCAATATATTTTGCTGTGGTCAGTTCCTCTTTGGTCTACTTGGACCTTATTCCATCAGATATCCTAGAATGGGCACCTGTTGAGCCAGAAAAAGTGATAACTGAAATCACCAGACTGAAAAATGGGAAAGTGTCTGGGCCAGATGGTCTTCCTTCTGAATTACTCAAACAGCATAAAGAGTAGTGGGGTGAGGTGCTGGCACCCCTGTTTACCTACAGCATCTCACCTGACCAAATGCTCTTATTGTTCCTGTATGTAAGAAAGGTGACCCCCAAGTCTCCAGACAATCATTGTCCTATTAGCTTCTTCCCATAATTGTATACTAAACTTCTGGCTGAATAAATTACTAAAATGGATAAGAGAACATCTGTCCAGAGAAGAACAATCCTGGTTAGTTTCTGAGATGTAGTCGTACCCACGAGGTCCCAGGGAAGAGACGACACGCGGAGATTTCATCTGGTGGAGAGAGCCAGCAAGCAGGAAGCGCGGGATCCCGTGATCCTGGCAACTTCTGTGCCGGGTGGCGCTCGCTTCCCTCTTCACACACTTTTATTAGGGTTTCAATGGGAGGCGTGTAAAAGGGATTACGGACGAGTATGGAGAAGCGGGAGAGCGGGAGAAGCGAGGAGATCATCATGTGATGCATGATCTCATCGGGCTGCTACGTGCGGGAGGAAGCATCCATGTCTGGGCCTAATCTTCTACCTGAGGGCAGGGAGCCTTTTGTGTCCCTTTGTGGGACACCTGAGTGACAGCGGGTCAGGCAGTTCCACGACTGCATTGACTCATGGGGGAGCGGAGGGTTGGGGGAGCGATGTGCAGGCACCGGAAGGCCGTCAGAGCCGACACCCGGCATGCCTAGTACTCCTTCTACGGTTCTGCCGAGTTCGGCGGGCTCACCCCTACATCTCCCCGTTTCTTATATTTTAGGAAAGGAAGCTTCGAATTAGTTGGGGAGCAATTTAGGGGGGATGCTTGCACTCCCAGGGACTTTCTCAAGCTGGCTGAGCTGTTTGTGCAGCATGAGGACCTGGTTGCTTGGCGTAGGGGAAAGTCAAGGGGTTTCTTACAAATATTACGAAGGCAAAGGCAGATACACGCACTGAACAAGGCAAGACCCAACAACAAGCAAGTATACAATCCAAACCAATGAAGGAATTGTACAATAGCGCTTTTAACCATCCCCCCGGCAGCCAGCTCCAAAGGGCTGGACCACCAGTGAGGCAACACATCATATTGGCTCAGATTAGATACAACATTTGTAACTCACGAACATTCATATGAACCAAATGGGAATTATCAGAGAGATTAAAACAACACAATATTATGTACATTCCCTCACAACCTTGGTGATGCAGTAATAACAAATAATCAATAAGCGGCATCGATTATCTAAAGTTAAACGCTTTGACGAAGTTCTTGTTAAGCTTTCGGAGGCCAGAAGCCGCTGCCAGAGCGGTGGAGGAATGGAATTAATGGACTTCGCAAGGAGCACAGGCCAGCCCGGCCAATAGCGTCTTTATGCGTTATAGGTGGCGAGTCCGGGGACTCCCCACCAGGGAGGTCCAGCGAGTAAAACATACTTGGCTTCGGAAAAGAGTGACCGCGTCGCTCCGGCAGGAAGGGTCGAGTGAAAGAGCCGGAGCGGCGACGGCGTTTGGGCTCCCGGGGTGGAGCCTGAGAGGCAGGACGATGTGTAAGACGGCTTGAGGCAACAAAGAGTTCCGGCAGAAAGCGGCCGAAGGGATGTAGTTGAAGGTTCTCTCCCGCAAGTCCAGAACGCCAGCCTTTAGGGAGGAGGATGTTTCCATATATGGGGGAATGGTCCTCGATATGCGTGCAGTTCCAGTTAGCCGAGCGGTGACTGGAGCTCGGGCCAGTCTCCCGTCCCGTCCACGTCCAGCAATGCCGGGGCGCCAGAATGTTGAACTCATACGGTTGGCGGCGGTTTGGGTGATGAGAGAAAGAGCCAGCGGGAGGGTTTGAACAATGGGTCCCCAATCGGCGCTCATGTGGAGTACCGGATGGACCGAAGGCGTTCGCCATGAGAGGGGCTCAGGCCTGACTCTTCCAGGAAATCTCCAGGGGCCTTGCAGACAGGGAGTAGGCAGGAGCCAGCAAGCTTCCTACTCCGAGATTATTAGCCCAGGCAGAAGGATGAGAGGCGTTGGCAGCGGACAGCGAACCACTCCCAGATGTTGACTTGGTTGATCTCCAAAGGGGTGACCCGAAAGCGTCACCGGCAAGAGGCAGCAGAGCAGTGCAGATGATGGTGGCTCATGGCGGAGTTTACCAGTGATGATCGCAAAGATGGCAGCGCCAGAAGAGACCCTCGGGCGTCTCGGGGCAGCCTTGCTGTCGCAGCAGCTCTCGAGCTTGGCCGGTCGTTGCCTTGACGTCTCCCCAAGTCATCTGGGTCCTCGAGCCGTTCTGGCGCTGGCGGCGGTTCCGTCGGGGCCGCGGGGCCGGATCTTCCAGGGAGATCCACTCCATCTCCAGGATCGGGTTGGTTTCCTTCTGGTGCCATTCCATGGGTTGGCTGGACATGGCGAGGCTGGAATCCACTGGAGACCTGTAGGGAGAGGGATTGAAGCATACCCCTTTCCCCAGGTTATGAGGGGGCCGGGCCCCGCCAAGCAGTCTTGGCTCCGGTGGGAGTGGGCCTGAGAGCAGGTTCGATTTGTTCGATTTCAATTCTGCAGGGGGGGCAGGCCATGGAGGCCCCGCTGGAGGCCCCGCCTACCACTCCCCTTTCTTTAGTTTGTTTGGGCATGGGACAGGGGGTACGAAGGGCAGACAACCCCTATGGGGAGTTGGCTTCAAGGACGTCATCAGGATGCGTCAGAGCGCTGGTCCGAGCCCCTAGAGATAGGGGGGGCGAGTGGACCGCCAAGGGATTGTGGGTATGCATATCTAATTTGTAGGACAAAAGGACTTTGGGGGTGCGTTTCAGAGAAGGGGATGTGTCAGAAGAGCAAGACAATCACACATTTGGGAGTTGGTCTTTGGGACAAAGGGCTGGGGGAGGTTCCACCCTAGGGCAGGTATACTTACCGTGATCGCAGAGGTAGAGGCAGGCATGGCGTTCAGAATTTGGGACCGAATTTGAGTATCTTGGCTTGGCGCCGGCCAGAGACCATTCCTTAAGGGGCGGTCTCGGTCAGAGACTCCGGAATAGCCTACGGTCTTTAATAGATTTAGAAGTGATGATAGTGCTTAAACTATAGTTCTAACCTGGGGCCTGTCCTGGCAGTGCTGCGGTACCAGGACGGGCCCAGATTTTAATCCAGGGAGGGCCAGTCAGCCAATTGGCCCTCCCGCCCAGCCTACTGATGAAAAAATGGAGCGAAGTGAGAGAGAGAAGGAGGGTGTTCAGGAGTGGGGGCTCTGGGGGTGGAGGGAAGGAAACACAGTTAGGAAGAGCCGGGAGGCAGGGGGATCTCAACGTGGCCCACTGCTATCTGTTCTTCTTCTGGGTTGCAGCCATGGCCGAGAGTGGATTTTATCCATCCCAAATTAGAAGTAAGCGCCTTTACCCCTTGACTCATGAGATCCCTGCCCCACAAGTGCTTTATGGATGTCCAAGGCCGATGGGAGGCCGGACCGTGAGCTGTCGCTCAAGCCCAACCCTGGAACTCGCTGTTGGACCCGTGGCGGGCAGGAGTGCTCCATCTCGCTGAAGTCTGCTTCCCCCCCCAAATCTTGGCGGGCAAGCCTCGGTTGGCCACCTGATCAGAGCCACTTTCGGCTGCTCTGATGGCTTGATTACGTCGGCGCCCGGTGTCCACAAAGTCCCCTTGAATGGACACCCTTCTAAAGTGAAGCTCCAAGGTATGGGCGGGGAAGGCTGCCGATGGGCGTTTCCACGCCCCGCTACACAGTGGTGCCCGGCTGTGCCCCGATGGCGATCTGGGCTCAAGCGTGTGTACCTTTATTGGATGGCTGACAGGCAGCATGTGCCAGGAGCAGGAAGGATCAGCTGTCGCGCCCAGCGCTGGTTCCACTGGGCAACCTCCTGCCGGGATGTTTGTCCACACCTGGAATGTGAAGCGGCTCCTTGGTGTGTAGGAGTCAATGACTCCCGGAGCGACAAACAGTCCCCTGCTCAGCGGCGAGGAGGGAGCTTTGGAGCAGGATTAGCCCTGATAATGGCCTCTGGGGGGGATAGGATGCAGCTGTTACTGGAGTGAGGAACAACGAGGATCTCATTGGGAAATTTGAAGGGGGAAAAGAGGCTTGGAGTGCAGGAGAGGGAGATACAGGCTGGGGAGGGAGGTGGTTTGGAGTTCGGGCCCTTGTGATTCTACCGAAGGGCTGGTCTAGTATTCTCCCTCCCTTGGTCCTGGGCTGCAGGGAGAGGCCCGAGGTAGGAAGGAGTTCCCGACGAGGCACTCACTTCTCCAGTGGAAGCCCTCCCGGCATCCCAGCGGGGCATTTGATCTGGGGCTTCCCTGGGGGCCTTAGATGCTCCCAGGGGAGAACCCCCCCTCACGTCGAGGGTTGTAAGCCCCCCCCACCGGGCGACCTACAACCCCAATCCCATCCGGGAGGAGTGTCCCCGCTTGCCGCAGTTGGAAGCTTACTTTCGTCTTACAGAGGGCTGTCCCAGGGTGAGTAGAGGGAAGTGCTTTCTGCGGACTGGGAGAGCTGGCCTGATAGAAGCGGAAGATCCGATATCCTGGCAAGCCTTAAGCATGTCGGCCAGCTTTCGGGGAGTTCTTAGCCCTAAGCCACGTGATCGCCCTGCGGCACTCAGCGGGCGTTCTCTTTGGCGAGGCTAGCATGAGGAGCTTCCGATGTTGGAGCTGCGTCGGATTTGTCGAAGGCTTGCCTCTGCAGGGCCTCCTGGGAGCCTGTTCAGGAATTCAAGCGTAAGGCTCCTGAGGAAGCTTCTGCCGAACGTTGGAAAAGCTCTGGAGTGCGAGCTGTCCGGCAGCAGGCACTCTTACCGCCTTGTAGGCGCATGATCCAGAAAACAACAGCTTAAAGGGGTGGCCTCCGGCGAAGAACGATCTCTTGGCGTCGGGAAGAGAAGCCGAAGCGCTTCACAGCCATAGAACTCTTGCTTGGCCGGTATAAGAGGCGCCCAGCCAAGAGGTTCTGCTCCTCTGCTTATGCATTGTTAGGCCGGTGTCGCTTTCCCCAAACAACAAGTGCTTCGCGAGGGAGTTCAAGAGCATGTAGAAAGAAAGTGGTTTTCCAGTCCTCTGGAACCATTCACGTGATTCAGCATGGCGGCTTCCAACATACCTCTCACACTTAGGGGCTGAGTGATCCCCACATCCCACTTATTGCCTTGCGGAGCTCGGTGAGAATGTTATAGCCTATGGAGGCGTGCTCAGCGACCCGTTAGATGGATGGCGCCGTCCTCCCCCATTGCGTGGTCCAGTGTAGTGGAGGCTGGAGCAGGCGGCGAGGAGGAGTCGGTATCGTGCTTCCGTCAGGGTTTCCTTCCTCACCTGCAGATGCGTCATTAAGAGTAATCGGGCTCTGCTACCAGTTTTGAAACTGGCGCCATTAGGTGGCATTGGCCGGAGTCGCGGTGAGAAAGCCGGAGTAATGGGAGGGGAAGGCCGGAGCAGAAGGCGGAGCGAGAGAAGGAGTCGGCCTGGCAGCGAGAGCCTGGCGGGAGAGTTTGAGCGAAGGGAGGAGGAAGCAAGTGGCGAAGCGGGGGGAGTAGGACGAGGCATCCTGCCATTTTAGTGGATAGAGAAAATTCCGGGCTTGAAAATTGAAGGTGAACAGAAGGTCAAAGGAGGGAGACACCATGGACCTGCAGGCTGATGGCGACATAACACTGTCTCCACGTCAGTAGCAGCCGACTTTATCGGCGGTAGCGAGGCTCTCTGTGCAGAGTGCGCCCAATGCTTTCCCAGTCGCTTACAAGATTGAATGTCCCTTTCTGGGTACCATGTGGACATTGCCTATCAATTTCCTCAACCAATTCAGCGCCCAGCTCCCCTCTCTTCACGGAGACCCTGCCGCGTTTAAAGCTAAGCGCTTTCAGTTCAGCTAAGCGTGCTTGTCCAAAAGCCCGTGCTTTTACAAAGCGCCCCATGCTTACCAGTTGGATTCGATCAGGCGAGAGAGTGTCGAGAAGCATAGCGGATCCCTGGATCACGCCGGTGATCCAAGCCGGATGAAAAGAATTAGGTACCCGAGGGGATGGAGTCCCTGGATCGCAGCCAGAATCCAGCCGGGCGATCCCGGTACCGAAGCCCTTTCCCGAAGGCGACGGATGAAAGTCCGCGTGCGGAGGTTCGAGGATTCCGGGTTCGGCACCAGCTTGTAGTCGTACCCACGAGGTCCCAGGGAAGAGGCGACGCAGCGGAGATTTCATCTGGTGGAGAAGAGCCAGCAAAAGCAGGAAGCGGCTTGGAAGGATCCCGTGATCCTGGCGAAACTCTGCCGTCTTAAGCCCCTCACACCTTTTATTAGGGTTTCAATGGGTGAAGCGATGTAATAAGGGGTCCGGGCAGAAGCGGGGAGAAGCGGGGAGAAAGCGGGAGAGCCGAGGGAGAGATCATCATGCTGATGCATGATCTCATTCGGGACTGCTTCGTCGCGGGAAGGAAGCATCCATGTCTGGGCCTAATCTTCACCTGAGGGCAGGAGCCTTTGTGTCCCTTTGTGTGGGACACCTGGTTACCGCGGGTCAGGCAGTTCACGACCTGTGACTCATGGGGGAGCGGGGGTTGGGGGAGCGTGTGCGCCCGGAAGGCCATAGCCGGCACCGGCATGCCTAGTGCTCCTTCTACGGTTCTGCTGGGTTCGCGGGCTCACCCCTACATCGAGATCTGAAGAGATTAGGCTTGTCTGGGCCATCCAGGGCAGGGGCCTTCTGCAGAACCATTTGTATTTGTCTATCCTGACACAGGAGCCGTGTGGCATAGTGGTTAAGCGATTGCACTCACACAGTCAGGAGTTCGAGCCCCCTGTGGGTCAGATATCCTGGCAGCTGGGTCATGGTCAACTCAGCCATCCATCCATTTCTTGGTCAGTAAAGGAGTACTTAGCTCATACCTAGGGGGCAAAGAATAGCCAGGGAAAGCAATGGCAAACTACCCCACAAAAGAGGTAGTTTGCCTATGAAATCACTGCTCGCAATGGCACCCCAGGGTCGGACATGACTGAAGGGGAAACTTTTTACTTTATCCTGACACATTTCTAGTGAGCCATGCAAAGATGTCATCTTTTACTCACACAAGGGCATTGTTGGGCCCAACCTATACTCTGAATTGGCTTCAGCCCAACTCAGTTTTCCTACGTTAAGGTTCCTAGTGTAATCCAGGTGTAAATACTATGGCTATGGAAAACTACAGTGGATAGAAGAGATTACTGGCTGATTCACACATGACTGTTCATCACTTGTATCTGCAACACTGTCTTGTTTTTCACACATCAGTGAGCCCTTCTAGATAAAGTGCCACGGACAGAACTACTTTCAAATGCCAAACAATGCTTTTGAAGAGCCTGTTCGCATATTTAGCTATCATTAGTTGCTGAATAACCAAGTGAAAAGGACTGTAGGGAAAAGTTATTAACTGAGTGATCACAGATCAAATTTTGCATAATACATAAATACCATTATGATATACTATATTTCAATAATAAAAGCCCCCATTACACTAAAAATAAGCATCCACGCAAAGAAAAGAACTGGGGGTAAGGAAAGAAAGAGGGAGGGAAGCAAGAGGTGGTCACAGTAATTCTGGGGCCCAGGGCAAAAGTCCAGCAGGGTCTCCATAATAATTGCTCCTGCCATCTCTCTCCCCACAATGGGCCAAGCAAGGGGTGGTCCTTGCCTCATGCAAGGTCATTGGGAGCAACCACTGCTGCCAAAAGCCAGCTTGCATGAGATATGACAGGCAAAAATGGCAGCAATGGAAAAAGTCTGCTCTTTGTTGTGGGGCCAGAGTTATGGCTGGTTGCCCCCCCTTCCCCGCCTCAGTGTGGGGTCCTGAGACAGCTGCCCTGGTTGCTCATTAGCGGAGACCACCCCTGGAGAGAAGTTATGGTTGCATTCAGATATAACAACAAACAACAATTGGTATTATTCTATCAAGAACTAGCTCTGTCAGTCCTTAGGGGCTTTCTCACAGGTAAACATCCCCACCTCTCGTGGCTCAGAAATGGGTACACAAACCACAGTTTGTGTTCATTATACCTGAACCCAGAGGTGGGATCCAACCAGTTCTTACCACTTCTCTAGAAGTGGTTATTAATTTTTTCTGAGTGCCGAGAAGGGGTTACTAAAGCAACCTCCCTGCCCAATAGGGACTGGAGGTACGTGTGTGCGGCGGCGCCACTGTTTGAATCCCACCACCATCGGAACCTGTTATTAAAATTTTTGGATCCCACCACTGCCTGAACCCGAAAATACTGTCTGTTTCTGGGGTGCTGTGTGGTTTCCAGGCTGTATGGTCGTGTTCTAGCAGCATTCTCTCCTGATGTTCTTCTGCTATTGCTGATTTTGCTGTTCTGCTATTGCTGATGAACACATGATAAACAAACCTGGACACAGAATATTATTTGAAAACACAGAAATTCTGGACCACTCTGACAACCACTATGTCAGACTACACAGAGAAGCCATTGAAATCCACAAGCACATGGACAATTTCAACAGAAAGGAAGAAACCATGAAAATGAACAGAATTTGGCTGCCAGTTTTGAAAAACACTAGAGTCAAGACAGTGACTAATCAGCTCCACACAAACACAGGATGACTATAGACAATAAACAATCAAAGGGAACAAAGGCCAGACTACTTCTATTCAGATGCCTCACCTACTGACCTTGCTATCTCCATTGTTACTCACCTGCTACACTTATTTATTTATTTATTTATTTTATTTATGGGATTTCTATACCGCCCAATCCCCAAAGGGCTCTGGGCGGTGTACAGCATGGGTTCCACATACAATATATAAACAAAATCCCATTAAATTAAAAGTAAGTTTAAAAGTTTAAATATTTAAAATGCAGCAGTAGTCAACAAAATGGCATCAGCAATACCCCAGATTGAACCCTCCCAAGAAAGGGGAACAAGACAGTAACAGAAGTGGGTCCCCTAGATGACAGGGGGACTCCGAAAACCGGAGGAATAGAATAGAAGGGGCACCTAATCAGCGGCTGGGCACTCCAAAAGCCCGGTGGAACAACTCAGTCTTACAGGCCCTGCGGAATTCACCAAGATCCCGCAGGGCCCGGACAGCTGGAGGGAGAGTGTTCCACCAGGCCGGGGCCAAGGCTGAAAAAGCCCTGGCCCGAGTGGAGGCCAGCCGCATCATTGAGGGGCCAGGGACCACCAGTAAATTGGCCTCTGCTGAACGCAGAGGCCGAGTAGGGACATATGGGGTAATGCGGTCCCGAAGATACGAGGGTCCCAGGCCGCGTAAGGCCTTAAAGGTTAACACCCACACCTTGAAGATGATTCAGAACTCAACTGGGAGCCAGTGCAGGCTGCGCAGCACAGGTTGGATGTGATCATGGTAGGCGCCCCCTGTGAGCAGACGAGCCGCCGCATGCTGGACCAGCTTCAGTTTCCGGATCAAACGCAAGGGAAGGCCCGCAAGGGAAGGCCCAACTTCATTGTTACTCACTTGTCAGGCCACTCCTATTCAGATGCCCTATTGACCTTTACTCACACTTGCTTTCCTTTTCTACTATCAGATCCTCTGAAAATGCCAGCCACAAATGCAGGCGAAACGTCAGGAGAGAATGCTGCTAGACACGGCCATACAGCCCAGAAACCACACAGCACCCCAGTGATTCCGGCCGTGAAAGCCTTTGACAATACACTGTCTGTTTTTTTCCTGCAACCGATTCAACAAAACAGTTTGATGAGAACTATGCTCTTTTCTACTGAAAGATCCCAGAAGAATTGTATATTCATCTGCCAGGTGCTGGCCCTTCTTTGTTCTAGAATGCTCTGCTTGGGTCCTAGAGCCTTGAGGACAGAACTAAGTAGGCACTAGGACCCAAGTGGAGCATTCTAGAATGAAGAGGAGCCAACATCTGGTATTTGTATAATTTGCTCTGGTAGACCATCAGTTGTTTCATAGTCACCATCACCAATTCGTAGAAGCCACTCACTGAATGGTCAACTGACCGAACATTGTTTTTAAGTGTTAAGATCTAAATCTTCTCCCAGAATTGATGGTATCTAATGCTGGCTTTGACTATTTTGGTTCTGTCACCATGTTTGATAACAGGGAGAGTTTGCCTAAAGCCATGATGGCGAACCTTTGGCACTCCAGATGTTATGGACTACAATTCCCATCAGCCCCTGCCAGCATGGCCAATTGGCCATGTTAGTAGGGGCTGATGGTAATTGTAGTCCATAACATCTGGAATGCAAAAGGTTTGCTACCACTGGTCTAAAGTCACCTTCAAGTAAAAGGACTTTACCACTGAAAGGTTTCAGTTGGCCCATAATTTCTTTAATTGATCAACTGCAGTTAAAGCAGTACTGGGAGTCATAGTAGATTCATCCCAGATGATGGTTTTAGCAGATCAAATGATTTCTGTATCAGAAGAATTAAGCATAATATTGAAAGTTGGTGTGTCATTAAAAGACAGTATAATTTGAATTGAATGAAGTATTTTTTCCCTTCTTTGAGTATATTAGCAGAGATTACTATGGATGCAACAGGCAAAGAAATGTGTATTCTCCATAAATAGTGCTTAGGAATATTTTGTATAGATAAGTTTTTCTGGCACCTCCTCCTCCACCAAGTTATGGGCCCTTTTTTTTATAGAATACATGGATCAATCAATCATCGTGCAGGAGCATTGCATCCTGACAATGGCGAGCTATGCAAATATCCTCAGTTGTATATTCTTGATTCTGAGGAGGCAGCAGTCCAAAGAATGCTTATGAAAGAAAATGGTACAGTGAAGCTCTATTGCAAACCTTAAGAATATTCATGACACAGATAATCATTTTGCAGAAGTGCATAAAATGTTTTATGAGGTTGAACAGCAGAGTATTCAAGATGCTCAAATGAATAATACTCCTCCTTCTAATGCATTAGATGTCATTGCCATGAAGAACAGTTTCCAAACTAAAAAAGTATTAAAAGATTAGCCCCTTCATTGAAAGCCAGAGTAAACAGAAACATTGTGGCCTAGTGCCAAAAGAAAGCAAGTTGGTGGCAGGAGCAACTCAAGGAAAAGGGCGTTGTACAAGCAAGGTGCCACTGTTGGCAAAGCTCTGTTTCTGGTTTCTACTCACCTCACCTCTGAAGGGGGAGGTCACAGAGAGCAGGGCTTGTGAGACAGATTGTAGCAGGAGGGCTGGACAATATGGCAGGAGGCCATTCTTCATGATGTGCTTCTGGTCTGAAAACTGTTTCATGGTAAATTTTATGTTTCTCAGTGGTTGTTTTGCAGTTATACTTCCAGGCTTCTTTTGTTTTTTTAATATTGATAATATATTAGTTGTTATGGTATTATTTTGACTTGTAAGGTGTTTTGAGTTGGCCGCTAGAAAAGTGGCATTCAAATTCCCTAAATAAACAATGACCATTATTTACTAGCTCTGAGTTCCCATAGAGAAGTTGCTTGATTAAAAGTGCCCTTTCCCCTGATATACATATGCTCAGAGGTGGGATCCAGCAGGTCCTCACCAGTTCCCGAGAGTGGGTTACTAATTATTTGTGTGTGCCGAGAGGGGGTTACTAATTGGGTCTGCTTTTCCGTTAGAAATTCCATTAGGTCTAAAAATCATAAAGTCCTGTTGTTTCCTATGTGGCTGGTTAGCGAAGGTAGAAAATGGGATAATTCTCCCTGTTGGGCTGTTTTAAAAACATGTTTTAGAAATATGATAAAGTTCCTTGTTTAAGGAAAGTATATTTCTTTTGATTTCTAGAAACAAAATTAAGTATTTGAAAGTATTAAGTATTTGACAGGAAGTCAATTGGAGGAGAAGTAGTTGTTTCTGTTGGCAGTAGACGATAGGACTTGCTATAATGACTTGCTATAAATTATGGACAGAAAGATACCAGCTGGAAATTAGGAACTTTTTTTTACAGTAGGAGTTTTTTGCAGTAACAGAGAAATTATTAGTGCCCCGCCCCCAGAATTCCCGGCCACGCCCCCGTCGTGCCCCACCCAGCCCTATTGGTGCTACGCCACAGTTTGAATCCCACCACCATGGGAACCTGTTACTAAAATTTTTGGATCCCACCACTGCATATGCTCACACCAGCGTAACTCCTTCCCAGGATACAAATGTAACATGTCAAGAGAGCATACACAGTGGCCTCTCCCCATTCCCAGAAACAGAGGCCCTTTCCGCACACGCAAAATAATGCGTTTTCAAACCACTTTCACAACTGTTTGCAAGTGGATTTTGCCATTCCGCACAGCTTCAAAGAGCACTGAAAGCAGTTTGAAAGTGCATTATTCTGCATGTGCGGAATGAGCCAGAGGCAATACTGACATGTATCAGCATAGCCCCCTCCATGTGGTGGAGGACTTCTCAATCTATCCTGATGCTACAGGAAAGAACTTTGCTGGACTGGTTTCCATGCCGCCTTTATCTCTGTATGAAGGATGTCGCACTCCCTGAGAAGCCCTGTGGTTATGAGTGGAAGTGCTTTCAAGCTTACAACTCCAGGTGAACCTCTGTTCAGGAACAAAAGCAGCAGTATATCATTTTTGAAAAGAAGACCAATATGTAAGAAGTGGAATCTCAGAGGTGTCAGCTGCATGAAGAGGCAAGACCGTGGCACAGCAGCCAAGCCTCAGTCCTGGGATAAGGTACCCAGAAGGGTCAGAGTTTATTATCTTCCGGCTCTGTCTTGTTTGCCACAAAAACACATATTTTGGGTTTCATGTCGGGAGAAAAGAGGGAAACAGAAATGTCATGGTGTACAAAAAAAACCTCTGCTTTTTCAATGCACAGGCAATATGATAACAGAAATTTGCTAGTCATTCATCTGGCTACTCATCTTTTTTCAGGATTTCATCGTTACACTATTTTTAGGCATTTTCCCTCTTCGCACATTGAAACGAGGAATTTGCAGAGAACCACGCAGTATCATCAGAAAGAATGTGATGAGATTTAAATATCACGAGCTAAACATGTTTTACATACGAGGATTATTAGGCAATGACTCAGCCACTGAACTCCCTGGAATTCTTGCGATGCTGTTTGCGTGGGTTTGCAAAGTCATGGCAGGGGAATGAAAGGGTAGGTTGATTCTCCCACACCCCTAATTAAAAGCAATCAGATTTGAGGAAATCTTTCCAGCCAAACAGCAAAATGAATCAGCTGCTGTCTCGCTGAAGTAACAAACAGCTCTAAAAACCTACTGCTGTGCTATTACACTTGGAGCAAAAGCCTATTATTTTCACTTTTTGTGCTAAAGCACACAGGATTATATGGAGTGGGGAAAATCCTTTAAATAGACAGACTTTTTGCACTTGTCAAAGCAAGAATTTGCCTTAACTTTTATCCCACTTTTCTTCTATGAATTTTTTCAAGCAAACCTTTTTTTCATTTCTCTCCATTGTCACCACTCTTTGTTCAAACACAATTCATACGCAAGACAGCCTTTCTATTAAAGTCAAATTTGTGAGCTGGAAATACTTGGAAAGTATTTATTATTGGCTGTTGCCTGGGTGCTTGGTGCTGTCTGTCTGACTGACTGTGAAAAACAAACCATAAAAACAGCACCTCAAAAAACCACAGGCAGTGTGGTTCCAATTTAAGGATGAAATTTTCACAATTCAGAGCCATAACAAAGAAGAATTGATGAAATTTCTGGACCACTTTTACAGCATCCATTCAAACATTCAGTTCACCCTAGAAAATGAAAAAGAAGGACAACTGCTATATTTCTGGATGTCATAGTCATCCACAAAACAAGCTAACAATTGGACCACATTGTCTAAGGGAACTGACCCACACAGACAGATATCTACATACAAACGCCAAACATCGCCCACAACAAGTAAAAAGAGCATAATCAAAACTGTGATAGATTATACAAAATGGATCTGCAAAGCTCACCTTCTCACTGATGAACTGAATCACCTAGACTGGGCTCTGCAAGCAAATAGCTACTCTACAACAGAAATCAGAAGAACTATAATACCAAGAGAAAAATGCAAGACTGAGTAAAAACAGTCCCTCAAATATATCACTACCACACATCAAGGGGATCACCAGTAGCGTAACTAGGCGGGTACAAGGGGGCTGGAGCCCTGGCACAATTTTGTAAGTCACGTGGGGGCGGGGGACACTGCTGAGCTGCCTCCCCTCTCAACTGTGTCCCCACTCAAACTCCTCGTGGAGTTCATGCACGGGGGCACAGTTGAACACTGAACTCCATGTGGAGTTTGAAGTGGGGTGAGTCCGCACTGGCTGGCTCAGCATTCAAATGTACCCCTGCTCCCAAACTCCAGGTGGAGTTCAGGGTGCAGTTGCAAGGGTCGAACAATCCTTTCACAGGGGTCGCCTAAGACTCTCTGCATCAGTGTTCTCCATCTGTAAAATGGATACATGTTAGGGTTGGGGGTCACCACAACATGAGGAACTGTATTACAGGGTCGCAGCATTTGGAAGGTTCTCAACTGTGCTAATGCAAATACAAGCACAGTTGCAAATAAGACTGCAAATGCAACAGCAATGTAAATGAACACTCAGACTCACCCCTGAAAGGTGGATAAAATATATACCGTATCACACAATTGCTCCACACTGTATCACAGAGAGAACCCATCTTACCTGACATGCCTCTGAAGATGCCAGCCGTAGATGTGGGTGAAACGTTAGGCACAAAAAAATACCAGAACAAGGTCACAATGTCACGAAAACCCACAACAGCTTACTGGCTGAGTATTTGTGAATTCCCCTGCCTAGTCTATTTTGATTATTCATTGAAATCATTGATTATTCATTTATTTCTTATTTTCACTGTATTGGGTTCTCCAGGGTCCTTCTAAGTCTGTAGCAGCACTTGACCACTTTGCTAGAGATTCTTTATTACTGGTATATGGCTGACTCTAAAGATTTCAGGATTCTAGGAAGGTGTAAAACTTAAACTCATTAAATTTGAGGTAAGAAGTGATAGAAGGAAGATAGTTCTCATACATTCAGGCTACTTTAGTGTGCATTTGGGTTCTAAGTGGGCAGTGAGACACATTCATACATATACTTGGTTGACCTTCCCATCCTGATGCACACTGCTGTAACCTCAAGGCTGAACTAGTGTAATGCTCTCTATGTATTTATGTGTGTATAAAGTACCATCAAGTTGCAGCCATGTGGGGTTTTCAAGGTAAGAGATTAACAGAGGTGGTTTGCCATTGCCTTCCTCTGCAGAGTAACCCTGTAGTTTCTTGGTAGTCTTTCATCCAAGTACTAATCAGGGTCAACCCTGCTTAGCTTCTGAGATCTGATGAGATCAGGCTAGCCTGGGGTGTCCAGGTGCTCTCTACTTGGGCTGCCCTTAAAGGTGACCCAGAAACTACATCTAGTATAAAATGTGGCTGCACAGCTTCTGACCAAAGCTGATTTGAATACGCTGATTTGAATATGCAACTCCAATTTTATATCATATTTATTGGCTCCCAATCTGTTTTGCAATCTGAGCCCAATTCAAGGTGCTTGTGCTTACCTTTAAGGTCTTTAACAAGCTAAGGGCCACCTCTCTCCCTTTCTCTCTGGGTCAGCCCATGTGGAATCTACACAATGCATGTTTAGCTTTTACTCTATTATCCCAGCCACTAACAATATTTTCATACTGGTTGTGGGATTTCTATTTAGTAGGGAAGTTTGGTAAGCAGAGCTTCTTATTTGGGATGGGGCAGAGACGTAGTGGGGGGAAATGGCTGCTGGGGCAAAATGGCAGTCCCCACACCCCTGGGCCCCATGGTAGCAACTCACTCCGCACCCCACTTACTGAGCTGGTGGCAGTCCCAGGCAGTCTGGTGGGGCCGAGGGGTTGGCTGGCAGAGGCTGTGGGATGGGGATGGGCTGAGGGGCGCACTGTGGCACCCCCGGTGGTTGGCTGAAGAAGTGGCTTAGTGGGGTCAGCTGAGGGGGGAAGGGGGAGGGGCGTGGGGGTGTTTTTCCACCCCCCATGTGACCAAGCAGGGGCCCATCTGGGGCATTTGTCCCTACCCTGTCCCGTGGTAGCTACACCACTGGGAAGGCGGGAGGCTTTTGGTTCTAGTGGTGACTTCATGGGGGCTTTATGATGTGCACAAGTGTGTTCAGATTGTGTGAAATTTGTCTGTATCGCTAGACAGTGGACATGCTTGAGTCCCCTAGCAAAATAAAGTACAGGTTATACATTTTAAAAACAACCAAATATCTGATTCAGGGAGAGGAAGAAGTGAAATGAACTCTTTATGAGCTTCACTGAAGAAGCCTCTTGAGTTCTGGGAATCAATTTGGCGCTGTAGGTTTCAACAATCTTTTTAATAGCAAAAAATGGCCTGCGTACATTAAAAACAGGGCTCGTTTATGCTCCTACTCCTGATTGCTTTTAAATTTGTACACTCTGGGCCTCATTTGAAACTCTACCCCCAAAAAAGTTAACAACCTAATAAGGCGGAAGTCTTGTAAACAATTCTATTCGCAATGCCCAGCTTGACAACTCAATCACACTATAAGCATTCGACAAAGCTAACAGTCGCATTAAGGAGTAGAATATAACAATGAATACACAACCCCAAATTGTCCTGAATATCTGTAGAGTAAGACTTCTGCCCTATTTCTGAATTGATGGCTCAAAGATCCCACTAGGATCTCCAGCAGGTAGCCCAGTATGCAGGGAAATGAAGCAGTGGAGGTCAGTTCAGACGGCAGGTGGAAGAACCCAGACAATTACATCTTGCAAACAGAAAAATAGCACTGGAACGAAGGAGAAGGAGTGAACCTTTCTCCCCGATTTGCTAGTTTTCTGTTTACATTGGGATTTTAAAGCAGAGGAATAGCCAACGCTGAGGTCTACAATCTCCAGAGGTACAGTCCATTCTTTCACCCCAGCTGAGTACCTCTTCATTCTCCTGTATACATGAGCCCGGACTGGGAGAGTTAGCAAGAGTCCAGGGCCAACAGACAGTGCTTTGAGGGCAAAACAATAGTCATCAGTCACACAGTATGAACACTGGAAGCAGAGCTTTAGACAAAGACAGTGTTGGACCATCAAATCTAGTGGCATCCCGTTAGTCTGGCAGTGGCTCTCTAGGATCCATTTCCACTTCAGTTACTTGAAATCCTTTAGCTAGAGATGCCACAGACTGAACCTTTTGTATGCAAGGAATATCCACTGCTGCTCAGTAATAGGCCTTCCTCTTAGGGTGGCCAACTCTGACTTAGGAGATTCCTGAAAACATGGTGTGGGTGTGTGTGTGTGTGTGTGCGTGCACGCGCGCTTAGGGAAGGAGCAGTTGAGGAGAGCAATGAGCTCAGCCACAGAGCCAATCCTCCACAACTGCCATACAGGGAAACTGAATACTGGAGTTGGGAGATCCATTGAGATTCTGGGAGAGCTCCAGGCCCCATCTGGAGGCTGGCAACACTATCAAGAGCTGCCAAGCAAGCAAGAGCTGAGGCAGCAAAGACCAGTAGTCAGAGCAAGTCGGTTAAGTCTGCACTGGTCCCAAGCCTCCAGTTGCCATTGTGAAATGTTTATAGAGTGCCAGAATCACAGCGGTCAGCTCTATGAGTTCAATGAAGTGGTTCTAGCGCTCCAAGAGCAAAAACCAATTTTTTTTCTTAATTTATTTGGGCAAGAAATTATCATTTGAAAGGGGAATATTACTGATAATAACAGGTAGAATTCTGGTGTAACAGTATCACAAGCAGCAAATCCCACCAGGGGAATCAGATTCAAGATCAGCAGCACAAGCAGCACCTTCAAGACCAGCAAGATCTTTCAGGGTCTTAAGATTTTAAGAGTCAAAGTTCCCTTTGTCAGACACAAATTGGAATGGGGATCTGATGAAGTGCATACCCTCAAAATCTTGTTGCACTTGAAAGCGCATACCCTCAAAATCTTGTTGGTCCCAAAGATGCTACTAGCCTTGAATCTACAGCCTCCACTGCAGACTGACAAGGCTACTCTCTGAAACCATCACACAATTTCTCCCTGTTCAGTACTTGCTATAACTCTAATATAATGACTATCAAATATCTGGAGCCTTCTGCATACATTTGGTCTCTTTTGGTCAAGTGTAGATTACCCTTGGGTCAGATTCTCATTTGCGCACGTTTTCCCTGTTCCTGAACTCACAGCACTTAGATGAGAGAATCCTTGAAGTTCTAAAACCTGGAAACCTGTGACTTTTCCCCTGCCTGCTCAGGGAATTCTGAAGAGATGCCCGCACATTCCTCTCTCTTCAGGCTTTCTTGCTTCTTCCCCACCCAAATTCCACCATTTCACATCACTCAGAGGGGTTTTTAATTTTTTTTGTATGAAATCTAGTAGTCTATTGATGGAGCAAAGAACCGTGTGAGCAAAGTAACAATGGAAAAATTCAGTTTAAAAATTAGGCATTAGGGAACAGAAACAGGGAAGGAAAGGATGGGCAGTAGCTCTACCACTTGCACCTTCACATTTAAGAAAACAGTGGCTCTGTAGATTTACCACTGGAGCAATGAACTCTCTTTAATCCAGCAAGTGAAGGCTAGATCAAAGACAGGGAACAAAACAAAGGCACCAAAAGGGGGGTTGGAAGGAAGCCAGTAAGGCATCAGCAGGCAGGCAAAATGGCAGATCTGATCGGTTTGGTTCAGAACGCTTCGCAGCAGGGTAATCGAATCAAAACAGAAAACCACGGGGAAACCCCACTGTGAAACACACAGCGGCACTGCAAACAGTACGTGCACAAGGGCCCTGGGGGAACTTCACAGTGCTGGTTTGTATGCAAGAGTACAAACTGAAGAGCATCATTTCGTCAGGTGCAGTCATCATGACAGACTGGTTGGCAAGGAATCAGCAAGTCAGATGAGAAAATGCCACATCCTTACGTGAGAAACAGGTTCCTGTGGGGCCATTTTATTACACTTTAATCTCTGCCATCACTTATAAACACAAACAGGCAGGTTGGTGAATGGAGCAGAGGAGGAAACAAAACAATTATTTAGAAACTATTCATATCCAATTGTTGAACCTTTAAGCAGGCTTAAAGGAACGAGAGAGGAACAAAATCTAAGAAACTACTGGCACTGTAGCTAGCAAGGGAGGAATGGAAAAATCACATCTCTCAACAGGCGAATTATCTAAATCAACAGGTGGATAATCTAAAAATTTTACATGAGGTTTGAATAATAATTTCCTTCCTTTTATAAACAGTTTTGCCAAACAAAAAAGGTCCACAAAATCTGGACACTTTCTGAATAAATGTAAGTTTCCTAAATTGTCAAAAGATTTTTAAAATATCAGGGGCCAACAAACAAAATAAAGCCGATAAAACAAAACAAATCATACAGTCTAAATGGTTATACAGCCAAATTTCATCAAGCTTACCGGTATGTTCACATTTTGTCTCTGACTGACAGTATTATTGATAAGGTTGCACCACGAAGTTGGTATGAAACTGAAACTTGCATTGAGTTTGACAAAAAGTAACAATGAAACCACGACAATGAAACCACACACAGCCATCTTAGCATGGATTATAAAACAGTAGGGAGAATCCAATGGTATATTTTTGAGAGTCAGCGTGGTGTAGTGATTAAGAGCAGGTGCACTCTAATCTGGAGAATGGGGTTTGATTTCCCGCTCAGCTATTTGAGCTGTGGAGGCTTATCTGGTGAACTAGATTAGCTTGTGTACTGCAACACACGCCAGCTGGGTGACCTTGGGCTAGTCACAATTCTTCTGACAACTCTGTCAGCCCCACGTATCTCACAGGGTGTTTGTTGTGAAGGGGGAAGGGAGTTTGTAAGCCCCTTTGAGTCTCCTTACAGGAGAAAAAGGGGGGATATAAATCCAACTCTTCTTCTTCTTCTAATGGAACTGGGGGAAGGGGTGATTTTTGCCCATTAATCTTCCCCCTGCTGACTGCTTTATGATATTCCTGAGGGCCACCTGTTTCCCAGGAGCAGCAGTTTTCACTGCTGTGGGACCGGTCAGGCAAGAAAATCCCTTTCCAGTGTTTGGACAAAGCCTTCCTCACTAGTGCTTGATGTGTGGTCGAGGTGAGGCTAATACATGATGTAAAGTGTGGCTGAAATATGGCTGTAAGGCTGCTTGGTTGAAAGGCAGTTAAGGCGTGAGTTAAGTTGGAGTACCCGATGGGATACAGAACCATCCCTCTATAAGAATCCAGGAAATACTACTGCAAAATCAAACATTTGATTCCCTCTCAGGCTATTAAATTTAGGATAAAAACCTGAAACTGTATGAGGTCTTAAGATTTTTTATTTCTTTGACACTGATCACATATTTCATACTGTGATATTGAAATATTGTTGAACTGTATAAGAAAAGGAAAAAGTCTCTAGCATGGTTATCTGAGGGGAAAACAGAGAGAGTAAAAGGGGAGAGAGACCACCTTAGTTTATTTTGAAGGGGTACCAGGTGGGACAATCTGAAAGAAACCTGCAGAGGAGAACAGGAAAAAAAGAAGATCATAAGAATTAGGGAATGGGTAGAAGAGAGGTGTGGGAGATTTTAGCCCTTGTGATGCCCTGCCTTTACAGTTGTTTTGTTTTTTAAATTTTTAAAGCCTAGGACACCTTAAGGACCACCTTTTCCCATCTGAGCCAATCTGCACATTCGGATCCTCTTCTGTGGCCTTGCTGTGGGAAACAACATGGGATGGGCATTTTTCATCAGTGGAACCCAAACCATGCTATTCCTTCCATTGCTGCCGGTTTTTATGCAGCAAGTAAAGGCAGAGCACTTTCAGAAAGGTTTTGGGATACATAGATTTATTTGGAAGAATAAGAAAGCTAGAGTCCCTTCTCATACTCCCATGCTGCCAGTAAACCAGGGAGGGTTAGATGTAAGTGATCACAATCCTTATTGTGAGGTAGCCCAAAATACATAATATATATTATTTAGGACCTAGCTTCAGAGCAAAAGCCCTGAAGAACCCCTACAAGGCTTGGTTGGTAAACAGTATTAGCAGAACCAAAAGGAATGATGCAGAACCCCTTGCTTACAACGACACAGAAAATTTGGAATAATAGAAAGAAAGTCTTAGCGCTAGAAATTTCACTAGCTTCTACAGGCTAAGCCTTCTTCACGTCTGGACAATAAAAGACCAAGCCTTCTTCCCATCCAAACAAGACACAGGCATATATTATATCTGGTAAAAAAGAAACACCTACAGAAACACCTACGGACACTTAAAAACTTTTAAAATAGATGACTGCCTTTTCTAGAATATGTGAAGAGGATTTCACAAAGTAAACAGCTCACAAAATTTATCATGTGATTTGCATTTGTAATGTACTGTTAAGTGAACACAACTAATGATATGATTTCTGTAAAAAAGCAATAGACCAAGTACTGGAACATATCTCAACTGCACTAGTATGTTTCACCTACTGCTGTTGAATTTTTATTTTCTTATTGTTGTTATTGTGTACTAAACTTGAGGTAAAGAGTTATACAAAATAAAAAAGAAAGGAGTCTTCTAATTGTTGTGTAATTTCTCAGCTACATGCCACTGGGTTTGTTTTTTCCCCTCTTTTACTGTATTTTACAGGGTCTACAACTTTGGCACTGCATTGTCTGTTTTCAATGTTGTTTTAAGCTTTATTTTGTGGTTTCTAAGAATACTGTTAGCAACTTTGCTGATTAAGAGCTTCAAAAATTGGGGTGCCACATATTCTTAATTAACAGCAAAAAGACCCCTTATTTATTTGTCAGTTAGGAAGCAACCTAGTGTCAGGTTTTATAAGCAATGATAAAGATGGCATCTCTATTTACTTCTAAGTGTTCTGTAAGAAAGCCAGCAGTTTTGACCTACAGGATGATTCAGAGCAAGCTCACAATGAAAACACTCCTGTTTGCAAAATCCAAATCAATAACGCCATCCTTGTAATGCCTTTTATTAGGACTGCACAAAATGACAGAAAATTAGCAAGAGAACATCCCCCCCCCCACCTCTTCTTATTTTTAACTGTCGTAACATCCTGTCTGAAAAAGGGTTTTTGGCAACCTTGAAAGCTTCCAGGTTTTGGTTGATCATAATAAAAGGTGTCATGTGGATTGTATTATTGGTTTTCGATTTTCAAACGTTGTGTGTATCTCTGTGTGTTTGTGTGTGTGTGTGTGAGCGAGCGAGCAATTGTTCCCCACCTGCCTACTGTAGGGTTTCATACATTTGCCTATAGTAAAACCACAGCATGAAAGTAAAAGGAATCAAAATGACACACATTATCAAGCTTTCAAGTTCCCCAGAATTCTTCATTAGGCTGGATATTAAAAATAAAAACAAAAAGGTCAGAGGAAGGAGAAGAACACATCTTTCAAGCCATAACGCTAAGGGGTGTTTTTTGTCTGCATCCCATAGTGTGTTTGTGTGGGAAGCCTTAAGAACATAAGAACATAAGAACATAAGAACTGGCCTGCTGGATCAGACCAGAGTCCATCTAGTCCAGCACTCTGCTACTCGCAGTGGCCCACCAGGTGCCTTTGGGAGCTCACATGCAGGAGGTGAAAGCAATGGCCTTCTGCTGCTGCTGTTCCCGATCACCTGGTCTGCTAAGGCATTTGAAATCTGAGATCAAGGCAGATCAAGACTGGTAGCCATAGATCGACTTCTCCTCCATAAATCTATCCTTGTTGACTTCAGTGGGCACAGAAAATAGCAAACGATCATGGGAAGAAGAAAATAACAAAGGGAAGTTTCCCGCTGAATACCCAAGCCTCAGCAGTTGGTCAAATCTGAAAGTAGATATTGGACCAGCTTCTTCAAAATGTGAACAATTCTCAAGAACCTACATGGGAATGAGGAATAAGTGAAAATATTACTTTAAAAAATTTCTTTGAGGATCTGTGCAAATGATTATATGCTGAAACTTGATTTCCATTTATGTCAGTGGAATTCCACTTTTTTCAGTAACTACCACTGTGGTTAATGCGAGCAAAAATGGACAAGAAGGACCCCACCCGTTCACAATACAAGGAACATTCAAGTCAAAAGCAGAAACAAAGGAAGAGCCAAACAGAGCAGAACTAAAACGTAATTTGAATATGAAGTGGATAACTATCTTTCTTGGGCATGAATAGTTACTAGGGATAATTAACTGCTATCTTGGGGGATATTCTCCTAAGATTCATTTAATTGCTACTGCTTGATAACACCATTGCAACACTTTCAGACATCAAGTAATTGGTTCAAACTGTCTGCTCATATGAGGCAGCTGTTCTGCTCTGATTTTGTGCCATCCGATACCACTTGATTTATAATGAATATGCAACAGCTGGCTAGGAATTCTGGTAAAAAAACCCTGAGACGATCCAGAGCCAATGACACAACCAATCCTAAGAATCAATTTCCTGATGCGGTTCCCTATTTACCAAAAGAACATCTGACTGAACAATGTTTAACATCTTAAATACCGTATATACGCGTGTATAAGCCGAGGCACCTAATTTTGCTACCAAAACCTGGGAAAACGTATTGACTAGTGTATAAGCCGAAGGTGGTAAGCTGGGAGGCAGAGGGAGCTCCTTATTTGGGCAGTGACTCCCCCTGATGTAATTGCCCAAATAAGGAGCTCCGTTCACCTCCTGGCTGGGTTTGAGGAAGCCCAGCTCCTTATTTGGGCAATGACATCAGGGGGAGTCACTGTACAGATGCTGAAACCCCCACCACGTCCCTGCCCCTGAAGCTTCCATCGGTTGGCATGCACAGAGTGACAACATTATTTTTCAGCACTTCCCTGCCTCAGTAATTAAGAACGTAAGAACGTAAGAACAAGCCAGCTGGATCAGACCAGAGTCCATCTAGTCCAGCTCTCTGCTACTCGCAGTGGCCCACCAGGTGCCTTTGGGAGCTCACATGCAGGAGGTGAAAGCACTGGCCTTCTGCGGCTGTTGCTCCCGAGCATCTGGTCTGTTAAGGCATTTGCAATCTCAGATCAAAGAGGATCAAGTGTTAGTGTTAGTGTAAAACAAGGAAGGCATACAAAGGTCTAGGTTAGAAGCTAGCTGCCTCAGGGACCTTATTTGAGTGGGAAAGTGGCACAGAAAAGTTTTAAGCAAACAAACCTTCCTCCTCAATGTGCTAATTTGAAAGAACAAGATTGTGATGCCTCACTTATGATCCAAATTGGTACCAGTCCATTGGTACCAGTCCACTGGTACCAGCCTACCTATTAGTGTTGCATGCTTAGATCAGGCCTTCCTAGTTGGCAGTCATGAAATGTCTGTTTAGCCCCTGAAGGATCCCAGAGCTCCTGTTCCACTGTTCTATGGACTGACACAGTTAAAGTTCTATGGACAGATGCAGTTTCCAGTTAAAGGTTCTATGCATCCATACAAATTCCTACTATGCTCAATTCCTAGTCCTTCATTTATACAAACTACTTTGTTCCTGTCTACTTATCAGCACCTTCTTCTAGGGGCCTGCAACCAATTGGCCATGCTGGCTGGGCTGATGGGAATTGTAGTCCATGAACATCTGGAGAGCCGCAGGTTGCTCAGACAGATACTTGGTTCCAATAAATTCTTGCATTGCTTTACAATTTAAATATGCCTCACTGCTGGGTCAAACCACTTATGATCCACTAGTTACAGATGGTATTGTTTAGACTACTGTACAAAAGGAGGGCAGGATCTCTTTTTCAGTCTCAATAGAACAAATGAGTAAAATACCTTGTCCAAGTCAGAATCAGCAGTGCAAGACCCTGAGATGAAAAAGGATATTACTTCAGCCACCTTCAACCCCACTCAGTGACTCCAATCTACAGCAGTGCCTTTTTAATAAAAGTAGAAAAGAGATGACCAGGGAGGGGGCAGAGACACCTTAGTGAAAAGCCTGAGCTGCCTTCTACAATAGCTCTCCTTCTGTAAACTCTTCGATGTGTAATTGTTCTTATTTTTCGTCAAGACTGTTAATATGAGGAATACATTAACACCAACTCCACCAAATATTCAATCAACATATTCAGATTTTTGAAATGCGGCTCCTAATAGTATCACAGCATCTTATCTTCCAGAACTGAAATCTGATGCACAATGAGGTTCATTTGAATTTCTTCCACTGAGGCAGCACTCTGCATAAGAAGCAGCAGCAGCAAATGGTCTGAATTAACTGTGTGGGCAGATTCTCGAGGTATTTATGCAGACCGGGGGGGATAACTCTCTAAAAATGACATTCTGATGCCCTTGATTTGTTTTCTCTCAATCACTGACAGGATTTTATATCCTCAGTCTTTTCACAAAAGCAGCAAGCATTGAAAAGCCCAGGAACCATTATGGAAATTACAGCACATAACAAACTCACATGTACTCACAAAGATTGTCCAGTCCAAATCTCTCTTCTTGGGGGAGGGGGGATCCCATTTTCCTGCTGTTTCTATCCAAGTTTACCAAACACAAGAAGAAGAAGAAGATATCCCCCCTTTCTCTCCTATAGGAGACTCAAAGGGGCTTACAATCTCCTTGCCCTTCCCCCCTCACAACAAACACCCTGTGAGGTAGGTGGGGCTGAGAGAGCTCTGAGAAGCTGTGACTAGCCCAAGGTCACCCAGCTGGCGTGTGTGGGATTGTACAGGCTAATCCGAATTCCCCATATAAGCCTCCACAACTCAGGCAGCACAGCTCAGGCGGCAGAGCTGGGAATCAAACCCGGTTCCTACAGATTAGATACATGAGCTCTTAACCTCCTTCGCCACTGCTGCGCCACAAGGATACTATTGTGATGGTACTTTGGGGGTATGATCCAGGCAGCTTTTAATTAACATTTTAGGTAATATCAACTTCTATTTATTAGATAAGGTTTGAGTGTTTTGAGGTTTCAGAGTTCATACTCTGGGTGGAATTTTAATTAAAATACTGAAAAATAACACTTTTAATGGGCTTATTTTGCAAGGCTGATGTTGGTCTAGCAGGAGGTTATCTCCTCCCTTTTAATAATGAATGTAACAGAAACTGAAGGCAGGGGATCATCAATTAATCATTCCTAGACAATGTAAGTGACATTTTGAAGGGTGGCTGCCATTGCTCTCTGGGAGAATAGCATGCCAATTCACAATTAGTACTACTACCTTTAATATAACAGAGAAGAAATGTGACCACGGTGCTGCATACTGCAGTGTTTTAGTCTCTTAATGACAAGTGAAGGATCACATTGGGAGTATTCAGTTTTTTAATCTGTTTCCCTCCCTCTCCAAAGTCAAGCTGCGAAAAAGATGAATCAAGAAAAGAGCATATCCTTTTTTAAAAAAATACAGAAGATAGGATGGGAGGTCTACTTTCAGCAACAGTAACAGAGATTTGAGAGCCAGCATGGTAATGAAGAGTGATGGGCTCTAATTTGGAGATTTCAATTTCTCCACTCCTTCACAGAGGCTTGCTGGCTGACCTTAGAATCATAGAAACACAAAGTTGGAATAGACCTTCAGGGTAATCTAGATCAGCCCTACTGCCTCCCCTGTGCAATGCTGGAAATTCACAATTACCTCTACCCACACACACCCAGTGACCCCTGCTCCATGCCCAACAGACAGCCAAAAAACCCCAAACCCTCCAGAATCGCTGGCCAACCTGGCCTAGAGGAAAACTGCTTCCTTCACAGTTCTCTCAGAACTCTCTCAGCCTTCACAGAGCCAAGCAAACTGCCTCAGAAAGTTGCTTGCCTTGAAAACCTAATGGAGTTTCTATAGGTCACACGCACAAACAACCAAGATTCATTCTGACATATTCAAATGCAGACTTCTTAACTGCGACTCCAATGGCCTCCCTCTCCTGCGTTAACACATGCCTTTGCTTAATGGCAGAAAATATTCCCTTGGAAATGCCTGACCCCTTTTTTTCCAAAAACAGGCAATTTTTGAAAATCAGCACCCAAATTAATAGGCAGTTATTGGCAGGAAATGTCACAACTAAGCATGGGATGGCCGAGTTCTCTTCTAACATTGCATGCTCATTTGTCTTAGAATGTGTTCAAAAGTACTGCTGAATTATGGCCTTCAGTAAAATGTGTAGCCCCTTTAATACAGGCCTAATGGGATGTTATTTTCTGGGGTTGTTATTTACCGCCATGCCATGAACAATTCCAACAGCCCATTTCTGCACATTAAGACTCCATTAAAAGGGCAGGCCATTGACTTTCCAAGGCAACACTGCTGCTGATATTCAGGGAATGGTGCCTGTGCTCTCATGATAGGTAGGACTTGCATAACCATATTTCTCTGTGCATGGGGGGATAGCTGGATCCAGTGGTAGACTAATGCAAAGCAGCACATGCAGGATGAAGGAAGGAAGTGATGGGGGTATGGATACCCCCCCCCCCAAAGATTCACCAGGCATTTTCCCTTCATTCTCAAAGCACAAATGCTCCCACAACAATCATGTCAAACAAAAGAATCTCTGCAATGAGGTGGGGTCCTCATAATCAAGACCACCAGGGTACACAGAAAGGAATGAACACAACCTGCAAACACTGTTTATTTTTCAAAAGGGGCTTTTCAGCCCAAGTTCAAACCATCATTTGTGGGGAAAGAGGGCCTGCAGAACAGGACATATGACTCAGGCCTCCTTCGCCTCCTTTCACAAAAGAGACAAACAAGTCTCTACCTCACAACAGGTCCATTTTCTCCTAGCCAGAGTTTTACAGCTAGCTGCTTACTTGCCTGTCCTCCTTTCCTCACACAGCAAACACAATAGATGGCTCCTGAAGGTGAGAGAAAACAGAGCACTGGGAATCCACTCCTCTGCTCTTTCGAGCTTTGTGAGGAAACAGTGCTACCCAGCAGTCTAAAAAGACAGAAGATAGAAAGAAAGAAAGAAAGAAAGAAAGAAAGAAAGAAAGAAAGAAAGAAAGAAAGAAAGAAAGAAAGAAAGAAAGAAAGAAAGAAAGAAAGAAAGAAAGAAAGAAAGAAAGAAAGAAAGTGGAAGCAATGTGGGAAGGGAGACAAGAAAGGCCAGCAAGAGCTTTGTTAATGAACCCAGCCCTGTCAACTCCAATGGGTTCGCTGATCCAGCAATAGATTTTTCACATTAATTTTTGAAAGCCCTTCTGATCATCCTGAAATAGTAATCTGAAGGGTGGGAGGAACTACTGTGGTGTGGCCAGGGGAAGGCGGGAAGGGGTGGGAGAACCCAAGGAAAGCTCAATGCATGGCGATCTCCTTTTTCCCTGCAAAGGGGAGAAAGAGCTTTTGGAAATTGTGGGGATTCTCTGATCTGAGGGCTGGGCGAAAGTCGATGAAAGGAAAATGTGTGCATAACCGAAAATCAAGTCTGAAGGAAATGTACACTCACAGCGAAGGAGACTGCACATGTGTGAACGGCCTCAAGTCAGCTTACAGTTCGCACAGATTTTCCTTCCAAATGCCCGAGTGTGAAAAACAGGGTTGCACTTAACCTATAACTTTTGTTCAGCGAGTGGGCTCTCCTGCCCTGTTGCATACTAGGAGGAAAAATACTAGGACAGTTTTCAAAACTGGTCTGCAATGCCACAGCTCGGCTAATAGCGGGAGCTCTACCCTTTTCAGGATAAAGATGACACCAGATTTGAGAATTTATCTGCCATTTTCTGGACCACCTTTGTTCCAAAATGCTCCATTTGGGTCCTGGTGCCCACCTAGTTCTGTTCCCAAGGCACCAGAACTCAAGTGGGGCATTCTAGAACAAATACAGTCCAGGAAAATGGCAGATGAATTCTCAAATCTGGTGTCATCTTTATCCTGAAAAGAGAATAGATGGAATAGATATATTATTATTACCATTCTGCTGGTGCTCCAATGGCTGCCCATTTGTTACCGGGCTCAGTTTAAGGTATTGGCTATTACATTCAAAGCACTTCATGGCCCTGGCCCCACTTATTTGCAGTGTCGCCTCTGTCCCTATGCTCTACCATAACAACTTTCCTGAAAGCAAGAGCTTCTGCAGGTGCCAACCTGCAAGCAGACAATATCATCAGCTGTCCGTACATGAGGCTTTTCCATTGTGGCCCCCCACTCTGTGGAATGGCCTGCCTGAGAAGATCAGGAGAGCTCCTGCTCTCTTGGCTTTTTGTAAACCATGGAAACTGACCTATCCAAGAGGGATTTCTGCACATGCAATAAGGTTACACTGTACAAAAGGATTCGCAAACCTACTTGAATAAATGATTGGGACTGAGGTCTATATTGCTGTATGTAGCTTATTGTGAACAGGATCCTATTATTTAATTTCTGTATCTTTTAACGTGTTATGTTAACACTTATGCTGTGCTTCAGTTCTTTAGGGTGGTTACAGACTTCTCGAATCTTCATGTATTGGTTACTGAATGTCTTATTTTGTTACTTGTTCTGACTTAATTCGCCTTGATTCCCTGTGGTAAAGGCAGAGTATAAATAAAGCAAATAAATAAATAAAAACAGCATGCAAGCTTTCAAGCTGTCCAGAACTCTTTCTCAGGCTGGATGACAAAGGAGGGGGAGGGGTGCCTTTGCCAGAGAAGAAAAAATGTCTCAGGCCATGATGCTAGAGGCTTTCTCTTGTAAGAATTTTGTGTGCAATGCTAAACAGGCACGTGCTAATTTAAAATGGTGACATCCCACCACAAATACCAAAATCAGCAGTGAGTAAAATTTCTCTCACAAAATGCATAGTTTCGCTAACCACAACAGCTCTTCAGTTTCAATTCATTTGAATGTATTGTTTGAACGGGTAGAGGTATGAGCTTACCTTGGGGGACAGAGGTATGAGCTTACACTGAATTTCTTTCAGTTTTGTGGTGTGGGATGTAATGTCTGGTAATGTCACTCACAAATTTCAGGGGAAAAAAATCAGACTCTGAATATGAGGTGGCAGCTCAACTTGCTTCCCCCTTGCAGATAGTAAGCCTGGATGTGGTTTCTCAATGATGGGAAACAGAGCTGTGATTGTACAAGTTGCTTGGTACTTCAGGGGACAGCCTGTTACTGAATGTTCAAAATGAAAAGTGTGTGATTGCCACAAAAATGTCACACTGATGGATACCCATTCTCCTTCCACTCTCCATCTGGAAGACACCAGACAAACACACACTGGTTGTGATCACTCAGTGGCAACAGATTAATGGTCAGAGGTTATCACATGCCCAGAACTGAATCAGGACACTGAAAATAGGTTGTAAAGCAAAGCAGCAGTTGCCCTGGCTCCAATTAAAACCTTATCTTTGTGACCGTAATATAAAGGTGTTTTTTTTTTCAGTTTTAGCAAAAGAAGTAATTTGGTTTTGAGAGGTTGAATTGTTTCTTCTGGCTAAAAACTGCATATAATCAGAAGCAATTATTCATTGACATTTTAGAAAATTTTCTTGATTTAGTTTTTTGTGGTTAGTAAGTATCTTCTTTTTCCGCCCTAGATGCATGAACCTGTGCCTGTAGTACGGCTTAATTTCCTGCTGAGAAACAGTATCATTCAGCTTCCTCTAAAAAAGATGACACGTATGTCCTCTTCAATGGAAGTCCTTTACTCATGTTTTTGCAAAGATAATGTTTTTCAAAGGCCAATGACGCACAAGGCATCTGCTGTGGGTTGGAGACAAATGTGTGTCGCCGCACGATGTCTTGTAGGGACATATTTCTAAAGCCTTGCAAGCACTTTCCGTTCTCCCCGTGGCAAGCAAGACCACTTCTAGCACAAATATAATTTTGCTTCGCAGTCAGAGCAGACAGACTTCCCAGTGGGCAGAGGTTCACCCCAGACCTCTTCCTTCCTTCCACAGCCAGGATGCCTAGTCTCACCCCACCACACACACTCCCTCATGCTGCTTTGCACGCTTCCCCCTCACCCTCCTCCTTGTTGCCAGCTCCTTCCTGCTTCTCTAAATGCTTGTTTTAACACAACAATATCGAGCAAGGTCTCTTTCTGGCTCCACCCCACCTTTCCCACTCTGCTTCTGCCCTCCCCAATGACTGGGAGGGCATTTTAAAAAACTTCTTTCACACAAGCTTCTATTTTAAAAAACAAGTCACTCTTCAGGTGAAGAGCTTTTGCAGCCCAGCTACTGATGATCTTTTCCACTTGGATCAAACCTGGAACCTGCTGCATTCAAGTGCCTGCCCACTGCCTATGAGCTAAGGGCTGCACATGCACAGCTATCTGGTCCAACACTGAGGTGAACCAGAATTACTCCAGCAAAATGAAAATGACAGGCTGACAGAAACAGAGGAGATGATTCATACCAAACCAAAACCAACAAAAGATGCTCTGTTTTGTCAACAAAGAGACATTTGGTCACACCAGTGTGGTCTTACCCACAATCTCATTTTCTTCTAAATTGATGGTTTCAAGAGCCTTCAAAGAAGTCAGCTGCTCTGGAAAGTGCTGAAATTTGTTTCTAGAAAGGTTGATGACTCTCAGATGTAAAAGGGTTTCAACCTCTGTTGGCAGGCGGTGGATGTAATTCCCTTCCAGATCCAGTTCTGCATTTGGAAAGAATGAGGTGTTGTGAAAAACAGATCCATTTAGAAAATAATTAAGCCAACCCCATCTTTGCTACAGCAACAGCTTGACTCCCATGATAAATTCCCACTGATAGAAGAGAGCTCCCAAAGTGAGCATGGGTAGAGGAAGTCAGAAGACTTCAGCGGGGGAGGGGGGAATTAGCAATAAATATTCCATTAGCAAAACTTTCCCACAGGATCTAAGCCAGGGGTGTCCAACTCTGGCGCTTCAGATGTTCATGAACTACAATTCCCATCAGCCCCTGCTGGCATGGCCAATTGGATGGGAATTGTAGACCATGAACATCTGAGGCGCCAGAGTTGGACACCTCTGATCTAAGCCAATGCTTCTATCGACAAATATAAAACCAAAGGAGTGGCAGAATAGATGGTGTCATCAACTGGAGGCCTAGCAAAGAGAGGCTTCCCAGATGAAAAGTCAAGACCTATAATACAGCCAACCTTCAGGCTCTATCTGATTACATGGAAAACCTCTTCAGTGCTATCGGCAAGAGGAAACATCTGCCTAGCAACTCTTTCTGCAGAATGCAGCTATCCTGTAGAATTCTAGAGATCTCCTATTGGAGACTGACGTGCCAGGAATTTAAACAATCAGGCTTAATTCCTGAGCAAACAAAGGCACAGAATCACCAGTGAGTTCAGGTTTAAAGGAGTGCTAATTAATAGCATTCCTTTCTAGAAAAATGGTTGGGGGAGAGAGGTGAACCACTTCAGCATACAGTAGGGTTATGTCACCATGTAAATTTAATATTTTTCCCTTATTTATGGATCCTCAGGACTGGGGGACAATGACCAAGTGGCAGAGAACAAGGAATGCTATAAGATACAGCTAAGATTAATTACAGTCTGATATGTAGGTGTTCAGCTGGGATCTCTAACAGCCATTTAAAAAATCCCCAGATAATTAAAAAACAGATAACTTTGGTCTTTGCTGAATATTTTCTGTAATGAGAAGTCTGCAGAAACCTCTGAAGACCAGTTTAATGTAATGTCACCTGTAATACAATGTTTAAATTGTTCATTATTAAATACCATTCATTATTTAGCACCGTGTTGAAAAGTCAGAAGACTACCCAAATGGAATTGTATATAATGAACTACTGCTCGCACCCTGTGTACTAAACACCCAAATGCAAAGATACAGTTTTGTGGAACAGCTCTATCGACAAGGAAGTCAAGAAGTGCAGCATGCTGCAAGTTGCAACCTTATGTCTGCAAAACAGGCAAGGCTAATGGCAGACTCCTACAGGACAATGCAGTATGAATAAGGCGGCAGAATAGACTATCAGTCAGAATGCAGATGAAGGATCATATCTAGGATTGTCTGCTAGTTTTTAAATATTTTACGTACACGACAAGAGCTGCCCCAAGCCCTAAAGGGGAGGGGCAGCAATGTAACCATTAAATAAATAAGCAAGCAAGCAAGAAAGCATGGGTTATCTAGGGCAGAGCCCTCGAGTGCTACAGGTTTCTAACGGCAAGATTTTTTTCCTCACCTTGCCTCTGGTTTTTTAAAATTATTCCTGGTTCATATGTATAGGTGAATGACTGCTCCATTTCAAACTGCAGGTAACAGACTCCAACTGTGAATGCTCATTATCATTAAAAAAAAAACCACCCCTCCTCTTTGCTCTTTAGACAAAGGAGATTCCACAATCACATCACAGAAAACATCTGTCTGACAAGAGGGAGGCAAGAAAGCTTTTGGCCTCTAGGGAGAAGGATTAAGTGTAGCAACTCAAAATGGCAGCCAAAAAGCTGGCATCTAAGATAGTTCTGTTTGGCAAAAATCAAACAAACCTTCATCTTAAGCAAAAGAGGGTTATACAGAACAACAGCATGGCCTAACTTACACGTATCATTTACTGGAGTCCCATCCAAATGATCCTGTGAGATTTCATGCACGCTGAGGGCATCGGCTTAGCCTCTGCTAGGCTAGCAAATTATGGCTACACAGAGCTGCCGTTTGTGCGACCTCACAGCTTCCACATGGATCAACTTTCCTGCCTCATTTTTATCCTGCCTATCTTCCAAGAATAGCATGCGTGACTTACCCGCCTCCATTTTATGACAACAATATCCCCATGAGTCTGGTTAGGGTAAGAGGTGGCAACTTGCTCAAGGAGACCGAAGTGAGCTTCATGACATGGTAAGTATTTGAACCCAAGTGTCCAATATTCCAGCAACCGCACCACATTCACAGTTATGAGCAGTGTATGTGCTACTCCCTCCGGTTTTTAATTAAAAGGACTTCATTTCTTCATGCTGCCATAGTTACATAAGAACTTGTTAACCTCATCTGTCTCTGGGTTCTTTCTCTTCACAACAGAGTAACTACTTGTCCATAGAAATATCCACTTCAAGCTTAACTGTTTACTGACCCAAACATTTCTTGCTCCTTGATTTGTACCCCTCCCCGCCAATCCCCCATGATGGTATACATATCATTACATACTCCGCAGAAGTTTACTTTGCAACAGTAAGCAACTCAAAATGAGTCTTTCTGAAGCAGGAAGGCCAAAACACAGAGCATACCTGTTATTTAAATTTCATGGGAAGCATTGACAACTTTTCACCTGCAAGCTGTAAAAAACATATTCATTTCATACATTTTTCATGCACATCTCCCGTTATTTTGTCTAACCTTGAATGACTTTCCCTGCCCTACCGATAAACCTTTTTTGCCATGGATGGTGCCTGAGAGGATGCGAAGAGCTTATCCCTTGGAAGGGTGGGGTGGGGGGCTTCCATTCATTTCCATAATGAATTGTACAAACTGCTATTTTGAAAGCTGCTATCTCCACAAAACACTCTCTCCTTGAGAAAGTGCCTCTGGGTCCACACATTATAGCTGAATGCCACTTTTTCTTGTTATCAGTAAAGCAACCTGACAGTCTAATTTTCAAATGTCGACAAGAAAAAATAATATTAGAGAAAAAGAAAGCTATCACATTAGTTAGCATCTATTTTAATAAGTAAATTGATGGTAGTGAGTATTAAACAACTTTACTCTAGCAACGTGCAGCTATGTGAAGATTTGCCTTGCTCCGAAAGCAAAATTGTAGCACCTTCAAAAAAAAAGGAATCTTCTCCCAGGAACATTTTGCTGTCTGGCCTCACCAGGCAGAAAAGGTCTCCAGTGATCTCAACCTGAACCTACAAGAAATTCTTCTCAAAAGGCTCAACTAGACAATACCAGTGACATAGATCAGGTTGGAGATCCTCTGACCTAACTCCTGTGTCATGTGTCACATAAGGGAACTAATATTCCCAAGCGCTGAAGGATGAATTCAGATTGGGAGTATGGTACAGGGAGACCAAGGGCTTTAGCCTGCCCTCTCAAACCATCTTCCTGAGCCAAAACAGCCACAAGGGGGATGCAGAGTCCACAGAAGGGCAGAGCCCCTACATGGCAGTTTCAGCTCAGAAAATGGCACAGAAAGGAAGGCTGAAGAATTTCCTCCTTCGCAGGGCTTGTGAGCCAAATACAGCACTGCAGCACTTGGGAATGTTAGTTCCCTGATGTTACATATAACAGGAGTTGGGTTGGGGGAATTCCTATCATATGTTTAATTCTATTGAGCCCAGAGACAACTCCACTTCCACGTTATTTGGAAAACCCTCCTCTGTACCTTAAGCTGCCCAAATACCTCCTTTCCAAGCCTATGCAGAAGCTTACTTTGGATACTCCTGATATGATCCTCGACTTTCTTGGCTATCCTCTTTCTTTCCTCCTCTCTGCCCCCAACCTGCCTCTTGACTTATACATGACACAAGTGCACATGCACACAGGAATAGCTAATATCTCCCATGGATAATTTAGTATTTGATGCTATGTATGTGCCTGATCACAACTTGGATGCAGTGTTTTGCTATTTCATTCAATAAAACCTTTCCTAATTATATTGCTAAATTCTAGCCTCTGTTTCCATTTTTGTGCCTGCCTCAGAGGTTCACACTTTTGTTTTTAAGATCCTTCAGAAGCATTTGCATGTGATTCTCCATAACCCTTCTGATACTGAGACCTAAATCTGAAGATTTGTTAGGATTGAACCTGATTAGCCTTTCTGCTGTATGCAAGAACATCCAATTGCTGAGGGCAGTTCCCCCCACCCCATCACAGAAACCCACACATTTCCCCAGAACAGGAGTTTGGGGAGCTTTTGGTTCACACTGAAGAGAGGAGGGCAAAGCATCAGTCCACATTTTTGCCCACAGAAACTCATTCTTTATCACTCACAAAATAGAGATAGGCCTAGGAATGTCAAAGCATATGTGCCCAGGATCTAAGGTGATAACCCAAGTAGTGATCCAGAAGGGAAAAGGAGCAGGAAATTATGTATTAATATGTGTCAGGGACATGACTTTAAAAAAGGGGAGGTCTTTGCAGACAAAATCTTATTTTGGACCCAAGTTCAGGCTCCAGTTTTAAGGCCAAAGGCTTGAGTTGTTGTTTTTCTTTTTTCTCTGGTCTTGGAATGAAGGGAGGGGCAAGATGAGTATCAGGTATCTAACAAGATCGGCTGAAGGGAGCAGGGCAGAATCTCTGAACAGAGATAAGGTGTGGTGGAGGAAGTCTGGGTTACCTACTGAGCTTCAACCAGTCCAAACTGGATTAGTGTGAATGAAGAACTTTGTTGTATGGAATAAGTATGGGGGTAGAAATGCCCCCATAAGTATGATTCAATTAGGTGTTTGCCCTCAGCCCTCCAAAACGTTAATGGCCAGAAACTCTATTTGTTGGCTTTTTTTGACTGGCAGATAGAAGCTATGTTCCACATCCTCAAGATGAATAGGGGGTGGGGGAGGGGAGGCCATCAAAAATATAGGTTTGACAGCAACCACTGACATCCCTCCATTTATAATATGGAAGCTTCTGGTTACTCTATTTTGTTATTTTCATACACTTCTCAAGCACTTTGTGCTGCAGACTAGAGTGGAAAAACAGCTTCAGGCTGCCCAACTGCTATTTAATCAGTCTCCAAATGGCTATTAGTTCTGCAGACGAGTACGTTGCATTGCAATACTGGTGCGATGTGCAAAAACGTCAGCATGAAACTGTAAATAAAAGTTACTGCAGGATCCAGTTAATCTGCAGGTGAAACATCTGTGTACGGTCCTGGTCCATGAAAACCTCTCATTCTCCCAGGGCACAGAAAGTCGAGAACAGAGCACCAGCATGGCAGACCGCTTCCCATGGAGTTCTGCTCAGAATCAAATCGTATGCAGTTGTGGAGTTTCTCTTCAAATTGTTTCTACAAACTGTTTCACCCCTCCCCCAACTGTGATGCCAGATGTACTATTTCTTCATACTTGAGCAAGAATATGATGCCTATCAGCAAACTTAGAACCCCAAAAGTGGCAATTTTTATGCTACTGCTCCTTTTTTAGGTCCCGCTGCCCCCCCCATCTCTGTTGTTCTGCCCCCCCATCAACAAAATGATCCCCCCATCTCTGTTGTTCTTCAGAGAGAAATGATAGTCACCTTTAAAGCCTTACAGATGTCATTGTGTAAGACTGGTGGTCATGCTTCTTCTATCAAAACAAATGACAGTGGCGTGTTTTGGCTGAATCATGCCCAAGATGTGCCCCCCCCACACACACACACACAAAAAAAAAAGGAAAGAAAGAAAAGAAAACTCTGCTCAAACTATCCTCTGGAAAACAAAAACTTAAAGAACAAAAAAAAACTTTGAGAAAAAAGGAACACCTCACTTCCATAATTCATAAATTCCACGCAACATGGTTGGAAAACTGTCTTGCTCAAAACAGCAGTAGATGCTGAAAGCTGACTGCTGAAAAAGAATTCAAAAGCAGCAGAGAGACAGATTTTAATCTCATATGCCAGTTTCATCACCTTGCTTCCACTCAGTATGACCTGTCCATATTGTCTACTCCCTTCCCTCCAACAAGGGAAAACAAAATGGAATTCTAACTGAACCATGTACCTCACCAATTTTATAGCTTAACTACTGCTTGTAGTCAAATGTCCTAGGATAATATTGGTGATGTTGATGATGACACTTTATTACGAAGATTCAAATGTCTTCTTTTTTTCCTCAGAACTCCTCCATGTCAACCACCCCCATCCAATCAGTGCGCAAACAGACTATATCATTCAAGAGTGCTGCCAAGACATTTATTTTGTTGACGCAACTCTGTACCATTTTGGCTGGCACTTGGCCCAAGTACCTTTGCCAGGTATAGGATGGTTTGCCAGATTTTTGAAGCAATCTCTAGGCAAAAATGCTGAAAGGAATGCAAGGTTGGGACAAGCCAGTGGGCTAAGCCTCCCTACCCCCACTCCCCACCCTGCTACAACAGCTCAGCATGCAGAACCTTTAGAAGAGGCCTGGGAAACAGGCCCAACCAAGCATGATCAAGGCAACACATAGTACATTCTAATACCGTGTTTCCCCGAAAATAAGACAGTGTCTTATATTAATTTTTGCTCCCAAAGATGCGCTATGTCTTATTTTCAGGGGATGTCTTATTTTTCTGTGTTCTGTTCGTCGGGCATGCTTCCAAACAAAAACTTTGCTACGTCTTACTTTTGGGGGATGCCTTATATTTCACACTTCAGCAAAACCTCTACTACGTCTTATTTTCAGGGGATGTCTTATATTCGGGGAAACAGGGTACTCATAACTATATCCTAAGCCAAGGCTGCCTTTAGTCCCATCATAACAAACACCCCTTTACACTCAATTCTTGGTCCAATGGACTGATCAAACTTCTTTCACATCTCCTACCCCACCCCTCCTTCTCTGATCAGTGGCAGGATCCCAGTCTGTCTGGCTGTCCATCACGGGGCATCAACCAGGAGTGCTAATTCTAACTTTCCCAGACTTTCCCCACCTCCTGGCACATCCGTGAAGTCAACCTTTGCTTTCTCGTGCCCTCAGGCCCTGTAACTTACTTTCCTTCCCAATGCCAAACTGCACCTTGCTACCATGCATCACCTGGCACACTAGCGGTACATCTAGGCACAGTGCCAACTTGCCTGCACGTGCCACATATCGCTACTGTTGCTTCTAAAATTGACCAGCAGCCGTTATTCTTGCCTGGTCTTCTCATGCTCTGCTCTTTCACCTGCATAGGAAAGATGCCCCTGTGCTGTCCTATTGGAGGATGGACTTGCCTGATAAGAATTCTGCACCTATTTTGCTTCAATTTCAAAGTTAATGCTTGAAACCACAGTGCAAAAAAAGGAGAAATAATGATGGTTTCAATGAATTTGAATGATATTTGGAAACTGCCTCAGGAGCAAATACGCAAGAAATGGAACATTTAAAAATTTAAAATAAAATTAACTATTGGCAGACACATGTGGGGGAGTGCATGCATTCCAAAGCACAGCGAAGGTAGTTTGCAGTTCCCCATCTGTCAAGACATTTGTTAGCAGGGCAGAGAATGGCTAGGTTTAGATACTACTTGAAGCCGTGGTTTAAGTAAACTACATGGAGCATGAAAAATGGGGAAATCCCCCCCCACCCACCCCCGGGTCCTGTTTCAGCATAGGAAAACAGTTGGGGAGGGTAGAAGCCTCCCTCATAATGGCGTTCTAATCTCTTAATATGCCTACCTTTTAATTTTTAGCAGCAGCTGTGGGGTAGCAGCATTGGGTATGGGGAAGCTGAGACTAACTTTAAAAAAGAACACATCTTCAAAGCAAAGGTATTGTCTCACTGTCCTTGAGGCTTTTGTGCAGAAAGGCCTTTGGACTGTGAGGAAGAAGAGGAGTTTGGATTTATATCCTGCCTTTCTCTACTGTAAGGGGTCTCAAAGAGACTTACAAACTCTTTCCCTTTCCTCTCCCCACAATAGATACCTTGTGAGGCAGGTGGGGCTGAGAGAGTTCTGAAGAACTGTGACTAGCCCAAGGTTGTACAGCAGGCTTCATGTGTAGGAGAGGGGAAACAAACTAGTTCACTAGATTAGAGTCAACTGCTCATGTGGAGGAGTGGGGAATCAAACCCCACTCTCCAGATTAGAGTCCACCGCTCTTAATCATCACACCATTCTGGAAGGCCTTTCCCTTCTCTTTCCCAAAAAGCTACAAGTGCAACCTGATTCCAGATACACCCAGTACCACCTGATCTCCTCCAGTGTGCAGCACAGCCTACACAGGGATTGAGCAGGGACTGAAGCATCTTCCACTTCCCATTCTTTTTTTGGTGTTCTTATTATGCAGCCTGATGAAGTGCTCTAGAGAAGAAGAAGAGGAGGAGGAGGAGGAGTTTGGATTTATATCCCCTTTCTCTTCTGTAGGAGACTCAAAGGGGCTTACAAATTCCTTTCCCTTGCCCCCTCACAACAAACACTCTATGAAGTGGATGGGGCTGACAGAGCTCCAAAAAGCTGAGAATAGCCTAAGGTCACCCAGCTGGCGTGTGTGGGAGTGCACAGGCTAATCTGAATTCCCCAGGTAAGCCTCCACAACTCAAGTGGCAGAGCGGGGAATCAAACCCGGTTCCTCCAGATTAGAATGCACCTGCTCTTAACCACTACGCCACTGCTGCTCCTTGAAAGCCTCCACAATATTTTTAACAATTCTTTTGGTTGGCCTTAATACAACATTTATTTAAATATTCACACCCTATTCTACTCCTGAATGTGGACCCAAAGCTGCTTATATTTTTCTCCTTTTGATTTTGATTTCTCCTTTTGATTTTATCCCCATAACCACCTTGGCTGAACATGTGTGACTGTCCGACAGTCACCCACCAAGCTTCTGTGGTAGAGTGCAGATTCTAACCAGGGTCTCCCAGATACTAGTCCAACCCTATAACCACCGACAAAATACTACCTAGCCCTTGATTCTTTCCATTTATTGGGCGCTCTGAAATGCTGAGTGCCATTTAGGGTAACACTGATTGATTTGTGAACTGAGAATTCTGCATTTGGCAGGGAGATAGTCTGAACCTTGCAAAAATTGGGCTCTTGTATTGATTGACAGTTTATTGATTGACAGTCTTACATTCCATTTCTGCTTTGAAGGCATAAGATTAGAACCAAAAAGCAAACAATAAAAGTCTGAACTCCCTAAGAAGATCGAAATGCACAATGAGAAGTACAATGTTTGGTTTAAAAGACAAGACATTAAAGAATTTCTGTCTGATTTGACAGGGCATCGACTTCTTAATTCCCTCTAGCTACCGCACAGTTTTCTTTCATGTAAGAAAGTTTTCCGTGGGCTGGAAATCTTTGATGTCAAATAGAAGATACTTGTTGCTAAGATAAAGGGCAAACCTGTTAATTTGGTTAATGAATTTTTAGAACCGTTAATTGCAGGAGACCAGTAGATCACAGTTGAGTTTCATTGATCTGCAGTCTAAAGAATATCGCTTCCTAGAATTACATTGGTTTGTAACCCACATAAGCATTTCTATGTGCAAGACCTAACACAGAACATGAAATTTTAACCACAACAGGGACTAGAATAGAACCTTGTTTTATGTCACTCATAATAAGGAATGACTGAGATGGAATTACATCAGTATTCTCTTAGTGATGGAATATCATATATGATTCTGTAGTTCTAGAAGTCAAGTCCCCTTTGATAAACTAAGTTTCCAAAGAAGTTTCAGTGCTTCATCAATACAGACTGGTACTTCCACACCAAACACCTGAACACACCGTAAGTAGAACCTAATTTTTGTGTTCATATTTCTCCAAATATTTATTTTCCCTAATCAACACTGAGATGACAATAGCCTCCTTTCCAGCATACTGGAGTGGTAAGTGATAACAAAACAAACACAAAAACCTACCCTATACACTGCCACAAGCCTCACTCTATAGACCTAGCAGATAAGGTAGTACATCTGTTTCTAGGGTTGTACCAATTCAGGCTGAAGGGGAAATCATATGACCGAAAACAAATCAATCCATCAGGTCTTTATACATAGCAATTCCGTAACCACCACAGGAGCCTTTACCAACAATCCGCAGCAGTATATTCAGCTGGTTTGCTACCTCTACTGCTGATTGTGAGGACTGTCTGCTAAGTCCAATTGCTTTTGTCTGCTTTTCACACTGTGCGCTTTACTTCATCACCTCTATGACAGAAGAGAATGTCAACTGTTAGAAAGGGAGCATTAAAATCCTAAGGGGAGAACGAAACCTCTACAGCAGCTTCAGCCTCCCCCACCCCCAATCAGTTAAGACTGGAGACACCATCTAGTACCACCGTCTAGTAGAACATACTCCACTTTCTCTTCAATACATTGAGGTTTTAATGGTTACTTTACCAAGACTAGAACATACACAAGATTGAGGAAAGTTACCCTGCCTACTACTATACAGGAAAAGCCAGGCAAGTCTTAGTTGCTTTGCATGCTGGTGTTTGAAAGTCGCACAATGCAAGGGTACAACTAGATGGGATTTGGGGGACCTCTGACTGCATCTACCAATTTGTTTCCAAGGCTGAAAAGAAGCTGTGTATTTGTGGCAGGGTAGGTTTGCATTAGAGCTGCCACACGGGGTTCAACCCTTTCCCTCTCCATTGTGTTCTCCCAGATGAAACCCACTCCTCCAGCTGCTAATAGCCTCAGGAGTGGAAAGCGACCTCTTTCTCTCCACCCCAGAGGTAACAGCAGCTTGGAAAGGAAGTGGGTGTTTCCACTGAGAAAAATGATTACCTTACTCCCCTCACTCCCCCGGGTTTATTTCCAACCTTACAAAATACTTGCCTTGTCTTCAGTGGGCCAGGATGGGTATCAGCCCTCAGCTCTGTCTCTCATATATTTTCTGTTTTCATGAAAGGAATGTTTTGTAGGGACACTTAAGCATCATAACAACTTCATGCGACCCAAGCTAGCCTAATCTCATCAGATTTCAGAAGCTAAGCGGGGTCAACCTTGATTTGTGCTTTGATGGGAGACCACCCAGGAACACCAGGGTCACTACGTAAGCCGTTTCTGCATGGCCAAATAACAGCGCCCTAGGGACAGAAAAACCGCCGTCCCTAGGGTGCTGTTTGCACAGGAGTCCTGCCCACCCCTGAGCGGCATGAAGCTGCCGCTTTGAACCTTTAAAGCGGAATCTTACCGTCAGTGCAGTGCAAACCTCCGCCAGCGTGGGTGGGTCCCTGCAGCCCTCCAGAGCGACACTGGACATGAAGGTCAGTGGAGGGGGCTGACCAAGAGGTGGCTCTGTGTGGAGCCGGCTCTCCAGCTGGGGGGAAGTGGGGGCTGCTCGTATGCTAGGGTGCAAACAGTCCCTGAGCTTCCACTGGCATAAATTAGGCCAGTGGAGGTTCGTTTCCGTGCGTGTGTGGAAAGGGCCGTAGAGGCAGGCAATGACAAATCCCCTCTCAATGCCCCTTCCCGTGGAAACCCTACCAGGTCTCTGTAAGTCAGCTGCAATTTGATGCCCCCCCCCCCAATCTGCTCTTTTACATATATGTAATCCATTATGATATATTATGATTCAGTATTCTAGGTTAGTTATTTTTATGACGCTTTTTGAATGCTTCATTAATCAGGAACATTGAGAATGTGAAACATTTTAAATATTTTAAATGAATAATAAATATTAAAATGCATTTGACAGGTCATTCCGCCTGCTCTCCCCCAACCCCCCGCTGCTGCCTCTCGGCTAAACACTTGTTCAAATAAAATGAATGGCAACTTATAATTAGGGGACAATCCTAATTACATTTATTCAGTCTGCCTCGAATAAATGGGATGTACTCTCAAATAACGACCTTGGGGCTGGGATGCGAGGCTGCCTGCACTAACACCCAGCAACATGAAAAAAGTCCAAATATATCCAATAGAGTTCATTGTTGGCAGACAAGGAACTCAAATGGCACGTTATCCTTTGAACAGCATGTTCTTGGCAATTCATCTAGGTGGGGAATACGTGGGGAATATATAGATATATATTTGACGTCAAGTCACAACTAACTCATGGCAACCTTGGTGGGGTTTTCAAAGGTAAGAGACGTTTAGAGGTGGTTTGCCATTGGCTGCCTCCGCATCACAACCCTGGTACACCGTGGAGGTCTCCCACCCAAATGCTTACCAGGGTCAATCCTGGTTAGCTTCTGAGATCTGAAGAGATTTTCAGATCTGAGATCAGCCTAGTTTGGGGCTCTGCAGGTCAGGTGACACACCCACACCCCGCCCCTCTTCTTCCCTCTCTTTCCCTCCCTCTCACTAGACTAGGATCTGGATGATGCAGGTTCCAATCTCCGCTCTGCTAAGGAAGCTTGCTGGGTGATCTTGGTTAGTCACATACTCTTAGCCTAACCTACCTCACAGGGTTCTTGTGAGGATAAAAAGGAGGCAAGGCAAAATATTTAAGCTGCTTACAGGGGGGAAAGGAAGGGTATAAATGAGGAAAGTGGGCAAGAAAGCAGAAACAGAATGCATTTATAATTTTTATGTAATTCATATATATATATATATATATATATATATATATATATATATATATATATATATATATATATATATATATATATATATATATGTGAATTACATATATATATATATATATAATTCATATACGTAATAACTCTACATACTGTACATTAAGATACACTGATTTGATTGTATAGAATTTAATGAATTTACAGTAATGACTGAAAAGACTGAATTTAATGAGGTATAATGATTGAAAAGATTAAATAAACATATTTTTTTAAAAAAAGAAAAAAAGCAGAAACATCGTCCATTTCAAATGTTCTGCCATCATATTCTACATCCCTAGAACCAGTAAGCCTATTTATATAGTAAGGTCACCTTTTCTCCAGAATAATAAAATAGTTACATAAAACAAGGATAGTATCACCAAAGTTTCTGCTTCCTCATTTCTCAGATATATCTTGCTTGCTTTAAACTCACAGTACTGGATACACCTACATTTCAAGGCCCGGCCCGGCAAGCTTATCTGGAACATGCTGTCTAATTTTCAACATTCAAAATGGAATGAATTAATAACCAATAAAATCAAATCTATAGGTTTAGCTTTAGGCTTACTCCTCAATCAAGAAGAACCATATATGTATAAGGAATTCAAACAAAGAATCCTGGACACTGAGATGCAACACTTATTTTCGCATGCCAACAAAATCTGTTCTCCCCTGAATCTTGGTCTCACCCTGAAGTATACAATATTACCTGCATATTTTCATAATCTAACAGCACCAGTTTTGAGACGTGCATTTATGCAAGCATGAATGAACACACTGCCCTTGGCTGACCTCAGAGGAAGATATTTAAAGATCCCATCAAAAGACAGATTATGCCATTGCCCTGACAAGCAAAAAGAAACCATAGTGCACATCTTGCTATACTGTACCCAGTATAGCTCCTTAAGAAGAGTCTTCGTTGATCCCCATCTGAATACTGACCACTTAAACTCTGATATGGACAAGACTCGCTTTCTTTTAAATGATCACAGTCCAAGAAGAACCGAAGATGTGGCTAAGTTTCTAGCAAAGGCATTTTATCCCAATGTTCTATAAAGTTTTAAATGTTTATACATGCCAATAAAGGTCATTTGTTTGTTTGTTTGTTTGAAACTCATAGTTGCTTCCCAAACAACTCAGATGTGAAAGTTTTGCAAAGACACCAAAGAATCAATATTTCATCCCACCCTGCAGTCCCTTTGGGAATAGAAATGATAAATTCTTTAGGAATTTCCTCCTTCGTAAACAGGAGAGGGAATAGTGAGCAGCCGTCAAGGATGCCAGAACTGTCATCTGCAAAGAGTAGGGAACGGAGCAGCTGACGGAGGTGGGCCAGAATAGGGAGACAAAAAGCATGAAAGTGTTTTAAATATACGCATTTTATTTAAAAGATTTATTTACGCAAAAAAAGAGTGTGATATAAAAAGTTCACCTTACATCCATACACAAAGATCCTACATTTCCAAACTGCTGTCTATTGACTTCAGAAATCTGTCTCAGATAACTGTCAAGGGCAGGGGCGCAGCTTCATAAAACGGTACCCGGGGCTCACCTTGGGTGCTGCACCCCCCACCCCAGCTGCACCTGGGCCTCAAATCCCCGTGGAGTTCAGGTGGGGCCCCAGTGGGACTTGCCCTACACATGGTGATTGGGAGCGGCAAAAGAATGCTTGATCCCGGCCTCAGTGATGCTTTGGTCCAGCTTTAAACAGCAGGCTTCCAAATACTTGCAGATAAAGTGAGTATTCTGGATCTTGTCGTTTTTGTCCCCAAGGCATAACATGGGAAAAAAAATAAAACTTAATTGCCATAAAGATATTCACTGCACCACGGTTTAAAATTTCTGTAGAAATATCTCAATTTGACAATTAAAAATGTGTGCGATTAAAAACCCATCTGCATCCCTGATGTAGAATTCCCTCCATGCTTTTAAACCATTTAAAGACTCTAGAAAGGCAAGCAAAACAGTTGAGGATTAATAGCTCTACTGACTTCTGATCTGTTGTATTGCTACACCTCTTAATCAGTGCGAAGCTACTAGGGCAAAGTTCTAAGGTTTAATTTCCTTTTAATTAGAAAGTATTAATGGTATTTCTGTAACATTTGTTTTATTTTCAAATACAAAAGCATACCAAAAGCTAATGTCCTCTGATAAGCTGACAACACAGTCTACGCCAAATTGTCTACTCTCTCTCAGCGTGGTGTAGCAGTTAAGAGCTGGTGGATTCGAATCTGGAGAAGCGGGTTTGATTCCCCACTCCTCCACCTGAGTGGCAGAGGCTTATCTGGTGACACAGGTTTGTTTCCGCACTCTTACACTCCTGCTGGGTGACCTTGGGCTAGTCACAGTTCCCCCAGAACTCTCTCAGCCCCACCTACTTCACAAGGTGTCTGTTGTGGGGAGAGGAAAGGAAAGGAACTTGTAAGCCACCTTGAGTCTTTTTACAGGAGAGAAAGGTGGGGTATAAATCCAAATTTGTCGTCTTCTACCTTCAAGGCTATAAGTACCCTGTTTGAAAGCATTGAAAGCATGCCTTATACTAAGTCAAATCATTGATCTCTCAATGGAAGTAACTCTGACTGACAGGACCTCTCTAGGGTTTCAGATCCAGTTATTGAGGACTGAACTTGAGATCTTCTGAACGTAAAACAGATACTTTGCCCACAGACTCTCCAAGGAAGAAAAAGTTCTCCGCGCTCTATTAAAACGACACACTGCTTTTAGCTACTTCTCAACTCCTTCCTCATAAATACGAAAGTCTCGCCTAGCTCTGGAGCATTTACTCTCAAAAGCTTTGACTCCCAGCTCTCAGGCAGCCATCTTCTATCAGTAGCTCCCTAGCAACGCAGATGAAAATCTCCTGCTCTAACTGGTATTCCATATCTCCTGCCCAGGACAAATGCCCAAGTTTCCTCACAGTAGGGATGAGGGCCGGGCACAAGTCAATTATGCCTCAAACCTTGAACTGCACGCAGCATGAAGGATTTTATTCAAATCCCTCCTTCCCCTCCTCTTTTCCATCTTTTTTTGCACTGAAGTTATCATCTGCAGTAAAATGGTAACCTCAGCATTTAAGAAGCTACAGCTTCGATTATATAGACTTGAAAGCATGACATTTAAAAAAAAACATTTTTAGTTCTGTGGGTATATGACAGGTGCCACTGAGTGGGAGATTACTACATCCAGGACTCAGCAGATGGGTGGGGCTACCTTCCACATCTCTGCAGATAGGCCTTCCCTCACCCATCTGCTGGGTGGTGTGATGGCTGATCAGGGACCACCCTGCCTCTCCCTGCTGCAGGGTTCACAGAGAGAGAAGGGTGGCTCTCACCCATCAGCCAGGTCTCAGGGTTTGGAGCAGCACCTTGGACTTGGCAGGCAGGAATGCTCTGCCTCACTACTTCCAAGCTTAGCCAGAACATGTGCAGGCAGAGATAGCTGGCAGGGTTCTCCTAAATCAGTGGTGGCGAACCTACGGCACGGGTGCCAGAGGTGGCACTCAGAGCCCTCTCTGTGGGCACGCGCAAACAGAATGTGTCCCCCCCACACACACACACATCTAGGCTGGCCTGGGCCACTGGGCTCGATTATTAGCATTAAACCTAAGATCTAGTTTTGGGGAAGTATAGGTGTAACGAACTTGCCCCACCCTGAAGGGCTGGCGTACAGCAGGCCTAATGGAGAAGGCCTTAGCAACAGCCAGAGTAAAGAAAAAGGCTCCACAAGCAAAGAACCCACCTGATTGGTTGGAAAAGGTCCAATAACGTTTGGCCAAAGCTAGGGGGAGCTAGTGTGCTTACAGCACTTAGAGTGCGGACAGTTCTAATCAGAGTCTGTCAGAGAGCAGTCGAGACTGGAGATCAGTCAGAGTTTGGGGTCTGAAACTGACAGTTGACAGAGAGAAGAATTCTGACTCAGCTGTGTTAGCTGTCAGGATCCCAGACGTAACTCTCACAGAGCGGAGGAGGGCTTGCTAGAGGGTAGGGGAAGGCCCCTGAAGGCTGAGCGGAAAGGGGACCCGGGCCGGCCAGAGGCTTCTCCAGTAGCAGAACCAGACCCAGGGAGTCTGTCCTGCCCAGTTCAACACCAGTCTTGGGAGGCTCCCAGTCCAGTGGCAGTTTGGCCCAGTTTGGGACCAGGTGGGAGAGGGAGAGCTTGTATGCCCAAGAATCTCACAGGAGCATAGGAGCTGGGTTGTTAATGTTGCAGTTCAGTGGGGGGGTGAGGTACAGCTTAAAAAGCACTGAAGTATCTGTCAGTGCAAAGGAGAGGTTGGATATTTTAAAGAAAAACCTTTCTCTGAAGAGACACCTGCATGTGTCAGAGTGTGTGCTATTGAAACTAAAGTGATGCCAACAAGCGTCTCCTGAAACCTAAGTGAAAAAGAACCTCTCTGTAACCGCCAAGAGCTTTGAGTACCTCTCTGAGGCCAGTTTTAAAAAAAAAAGCCTTTCTTTTCGCTTTTAAGAATAAATTTCAATTACCCGTGTTCAAATTTCCCCCTTGTGCCTGTGAGAGAGAGTCTGTGTGTATTATTGTGTGTCTTTAGACGTTGGGTGACTGACTAGAAACCCCAGCCATTAGGAGTTCCCTCCAAAGTAATTGAAGTAATTTCTCCTCAAGTCAGAGTGGGAGAGAGGTGGGAATCTTTTAAAGCCTTTTTGTGTCTAATGTAACAGTGTGGGGTTCTCTAGATTATCGCCGAATTAAACAATGGCGAAGTGAAAAAAAGTTAATTAAAAGGAAGGTTCCTGAAAACAGCTACCAGGAATCCTTTCTACCAGAAGCTTCGATCCCGTTACAGTAGGCAACCCTGTTAAGCGCTGTTAAACCCCACTGATTTTCATGTGAAGAACTAAAGCGTGATCCTTTACCTGGGAGTAAGCTCGGTTGCTGGCAATGGGGCTTGCTTCTGAGTAAACCCTCCTAGGGTCGTGATTCACCCGTTGTAAGAGTTGCATGGTTGCTTCAAAGCAAAGACACTGACTACCACCAAGCTTACTCCTGAGTAACACACGCCTCAGAGCCAACCGTTTTTTCTAAACGAAAACCTCAGTATGCAGGTTAAATTGCCGTGTTGGCACTTTGTGATAAATAAGTGGGTTTTGGGTTGCAGTTTGGGCACTTGGTCTCACAAAGGTTCGCCAACACTGTCCTAAATTCATGGTCACCTGCTTTTGTGTTCAGTTAAATTCTGTATTATTTTAGAAGGGCCATCTTATTCTCAGGGTAATCTTTTGGGGGTATATACAGCATGTCTTCTGAAAAATAAATGTATCCATTTATTCTTCATTTTCTTCCCTACTCCTTTTCACTCCACCCCACTCCTCCAACTATATTATTTTCCTTTTCTTATCCTTGCACAAGCCGTGTCTTGAATGGCCTTGATAAGCCTGATCTCATCTGATCTTGGCTGCTATGTAAGGCCCTGCTCAGTAATTGGATGGGAAACCACCAAGGAATACCAGGTCGCTATGCAGAGGAAGGCAATGGCAAACCACCTCTGTCTGGCAAAACCACCTCTCTTGCCTTGAAAACCCCACTAGGCTGCCATAGGTCGGCTATGACTTTACACACACATCCTTGCCCAATCCCCTTCTCCACATATTATTCCCTCCCTGTTCAATCCCAAAGCAGAGCTACACCTTCCTAAACTTACTGATTGCAAAGGACATATAAGGGTGAACCTGTTTCCTTTTGTACTGCTGGAACATGGTTTCATCCTCATGTTTTTACCTCATTTCCATTTAGTGAACAATTGCTTGGCAGAGAGGAAAGGGGGATGGCTGCAGGCACATTATGCAAGCAACAGGAATCCCCCACCTCCACCCAAGATCTCTGCTTGCCAGAAACTTCTGGGCTGTTGGTCTTCAGCTAGGTCTCCTGGGCTCTGAATACCAGTTAGAGCCCTAGGCCTCAGAGAGAACAGAACAAGAATGCACTTAACAGCAAGAGGAGGGAAAAGTTAGCGTTCCCTGAATGAAATCCCTTCAGCTGCAATAAGGTTAATGATTTCTTTCTCTCTCTCCAGATGCCATAATTACCATAAAGATATTAACGGAGAGATGGGAGACAGCAAAATAATATTCCTGCAAAGTAAAAAGGTGACTCATTAAGATAATTTTGTGGAAATAATAGAAGTTCTTGGGGTGCTCCCTTAACCCCTTAACCTCTCCTTGACAGCTTCTAGTGAACCCTTTCTTTAAAAAAACCCCTTGTTTCAAAGACAAACCCCTTGTTTCAAAGACAAAACGAATAACAGTATGCACTTACAGACCTCAAACACACTTGACATTGAAGCCCCTAATAATTACCCAAAATGGATTCCAACTTCTGTTGCAAACTTTTAAAAAGAAAGATTCAAAAGATGCTTTCATGCTGCCTTGTCAAAAAAAGTAGGTTAACAGTATGCTGAAGAGAGGCTCCATCAGCCAATAGCAGTCACTGGGATGGTTATTCCCTTAAATAATTTCTTGACTTCAGCTTTTAGAAGTTCCAGTTTTACCGTGAAGATGGCAGACACTTAATTTGGAGCTCCTTTGATAATGACTATTTGAGTATGGAAGAAATACATTTCCTGGCATGTTCTGGGGAATAATGAAGCTCCCTCAGCAAAAATAATAATAATAAAAAAACCCAGACAGGGGCTCTGAGAAGAAATTGCTTAGGTTGTGCTTGCTATTTATGAGATTAAGAGCTTCAGCCCAATCCAGAAGGGAGGGGGAAACCACTCGTGGAGGTAGGACAGGCCTGGGGCATTTATTCCAGTAGATGGACAAACACACTGGCAGGTGGATGCCATGGCCCTCTGGCACACCTGGATGCAGCACTGGGCACCGCGTCAGCACTCCCACGCTGCTGCCGGCCCCATCAGTGCAGTGGGAGTGTGCCAGAGGTGTGGCTAGGGGAAATGGCGCTCAGTGCAAAATCGGAGTTTTGCTCCCCCCCATGTTCGTTTGTGTTTTTTGTGTTTTTTAGTGTTTTTTCAGTTTTCGGCCTGCAGGGGGCGTAGGTTTTAGGCTAGCAGCATCAAAATTTCAGGGTACCTTTAGGAGACTCTCCTGCTGATACCTCCCAGGTTTGGTGAGGTTTGGTTCAGGGGATCCAAAGTTATGGACCCTCAAAAGGGTATTCCCATCAACTATTAGCTCCCATTGGAAACAATGGGAGATGGGGCACCCCCTTTGGGGGTCCATAACTTTGGACCCCCCCAAATCAAACTTTACCAAACCTGTCTGGTGTCAGCAGGAGAAATCCTGATGATACCACCCAGGTTTGGTGCAGTTTGGTTCAGGGGGTCCAAAGTTATGGACCCTCAAAAGGTAGCCCCATCTACTATTAGCTCCCATTGGAAACAATGAGGGTGGGGCACCTTCTTTGGGGGTCCCCCTGAACCAAACTTCACCAAACTTGGCTGGTATCAGCAGGAGTGTCGCCGGACAATATCCTGAAATTTTGGTGCCACTAATATCCTAAAAACTGCGCCCCCTGCTGGCCAACAAAATAAAAACACTAAAAATATCAAAAATACATTTTTGCTGGGGCCCCCCAGCACACACACATCCCTCCCCGTGGTAGCCACGCCACTGGAGTGTGCCCAGGGCTTCCACACTGAATTTGCAGCCAGTTACGCCATGGCCGAGGTGGCATAAGTCCATTAAGCCCCATGAAGGGCTTTCTGGTGGTGCTTTCCTATGCTGCCAGATAGTCCTCTTGAGGCGGTGGGGAAGCACGGCAGTGGCACTGTTCCCGGACGCTTGTATGGCTCTGGATCGGGCTGTAAGAGTTCCTGCTCAGAAGTTCTGGCACTGCAGCTTACACGTATTTGAGCTGCACCTGAGACTTATCTGGTGAAGAAGAAGAAGAAGCTGTTTCAAGAATTAAATGAAAGATAACACAATACTAGTAAATCACTTAACAACTGGTGTATGGTATCGGGTACATCTCAGATGAGAAGATCTAGGCTAGCCAGTGAGCTTTTCGCCAGCAGCAGCCCTCCTCCTTTAAAGCAGTCTATCTGGATAATATCTTGCAGCAGCATATGTTAGACAAAGTGGATAAGTCAACTGGGTTTTGCAGCTCCATTTCAGCTTTGAATTGTTATGTGCTTCTAAATGAGGAACATATTTTAAATTCACCTCAAGAATGCACTGCCAATTTTCTTTCCCCAGAGGAAATCCACACTACTGACGAATTTCTTATATATTCTTATATCTAAGGATAGCCAGAACGAACGCTTCTCCCAATTATTTAGTGATTCTAAGTCGGGGGTTAATATAGCTGATACTACCATGACCCATTAATCAAGCTTATTACCCACTTGGGCTCCTGTCACTTCCAAGAAAATTAAGTCCCCAATTTTATTTATTTATTTGATTTTTACTCCACCCTTACCGGACCACATTCAAGTTCTTGGGGGCTAACAACCAATAAAATAACATACAGCTAAAATACATGTTCCGTACAAACATATAAGTAAAACCTTAAATTTTTTTTCCTAACATTAAAATTCCAGAAGGCACCCCTATAATACTAATTGTGGGGAAACAATCAAGGGGGGGGGGGAGAAAAGGGAAAGGGGAGAGGCAAAGAAACCCGCTGGCAGGGAACTGTTCTCAGCTTTAGGCCTGGAGGAACATCTCAGTCTTGTGGGCCTTCAGAACTGAGCCAGGTCCTGCAGGGCCCTGGTGTCGGCTGACAGAGTTCCACCAGGCTGGGGCCAGAACCAAGAAGTCTCTGACACTGGTCAAGGTCAGCTGGGTAATTTTGGGGCCAGGGAATACCAGTAAGTTGTTACCAGCTGAGCCTAATGCTCTTTGGGAAGTATTGGGGGGGAGGCGGTCCTGCAGATACAATGATCTTAGACGTAGGGCTTTAAAAATTGACCCCAAAACATTGAACCTGATCCAGAGCGCTAGTTGTATAGGCACTCTCCATGGGAAGCCCCATAAGGACTTGTGCCACCACATTCTGGACCAGTTGAAGTTTCTGGAGTAACTTCATGAGTATCCATAAGAACATAAGAACAAGCCAGCTGGATCAGACCAGAGTCCATCTAGTCCAGCTCTCTGCTACTCGCAGTGGCCCACCAGGTGCCTTTGGGAGCTCACATGCAGGATGTGAAAGCAATGGCCTTCTGCGGCTGTTGCTCCCGATCACCTGGTCTGTTAAGGCATTTGCAATCTCAGATCAAAGAGGATCAAGATTGGTAGCCATAAATCGACTTCTCCTCCATAAATCTGTCCAAGCCCTTTTTAAAGCTATCCAGGTTAGTGGCCATCACCACCTCCTGTGGCAGCATATTCCAAACACCAATCACATGTTGCGTGAAGAAGTGTTTCCTTTTATTAGTCCTAATTCTTCCCTGTAACTAAGAAGAATAAGGCTCCTTGGGAAAACTTTTATTACTTCTGATACATCTAAGGCCTTTTGTCGTGGCCGATCCCCTGGAAAGTGATGAGTCCTCAGGGGGTGAACAGAGCCCAGTAAGGTCAGACCTGGTTGGGAACCAACAAGGGCTGGGCTTGGAGCAGATAGGATCCCTGCAGGCTCTACAGGGTGAACAACAGGCAGGTCAGGACTCAGAACCAAAAGTACCTCCAAAAGCAGGCCCTACATCCAGTCCTGCTCCAGCTGAGGAGACTCATGCACCTAGCTCACCTGGACCCATGGTCAGCAGAGACAGTGACGCAGGGAGCTTTTGCAAGTTAAAGGGAGAAATGCATGTCTGCTAGCTCAAAGAAAGCACCTTCTGCAGCAGGGGGAAACAGAGTCACAGGGTGAAGACTAACATGTTGGAAGCAGGTTCACGGAGCATATTGGCCCAGATGCAATGAAGCACATAGCTGCTGCAACACTTCCCCTGACTTGTGAACTCTGTGTATTCAAACTGTTGGACCAAACCTCTCATGCTGAAATTGCTTGACGGACTCTCTGCCCAGACTCAGCTCCCTGCTGTAACTCAATACCTCTGCCTGGCAGTCCAACCTGGGACACTTTTCAAGATTGGTGAGCACCATTTTTCAGCTAATTTGTCCATTCGTATGAACAGAACTGGAATGTTTCCCCAAGACTTTTTCCATTGTTGTACCCATCTATAAGCAGGAGGGCAGGAAAGATCCATTTAACTATAGGTCAGTAAGCTTATTTGATGTTATAAGAAAAAATTATGCAAGACACCTATCAAATCTAGAGGACTGGATTTTTGAAAATGACTTGCCAGTTCCAGAACAAACTGGATTTAGGTCAGGACATTCAACGTCAGACCATTATTTCTTAAATATGTGAATGGACCATCTTGACAGCTATACGTGCATCCACTGATCTTAAAGCTGTGCTTGATTCTATTCCAAGACAGCACCTGTGGAGTAAACTAAGCAATCTGAATACTGAGAGCAGGTTATTGGAGTGTATTAAAGGCATCTATACTAATACAAAGCTAAACGTCAGACTGGGTATCCACAGCCGCCTAGCCCAGTTGTAACTTCAAAAGGAATATGCTAGGGTTGTAATCTTAGCCCTTTTGCTATAAAGGTTATCTTTCAAATGCTTATGTATTTTGATCTTCTAATGGACATTACAGATCCTACTTGGTTCTGTGATTGTCTCGCTTTGTTTGTTTTTTATTGTCTTGCTATGGCTTCAAGCTAATGCAATGAAACAAACTAGTCAGAAATAATTTGCCTAGCAATGGGGACCGAATTTCATCTTGCCAGAAATTCAGAGAAAGAAACTGCTTTTTTTCCCCTACAGACTTGCTTCTGGCTGCAGTCAGTTATGCAGGACCTAAACTGACAAGCTACAGAGAATCTGCCTTGAAGTCAATGGCCTTTGATATGAAGAAAATCAAAGCTGGAGGCTTCGCTTGCCTTTTCTGCCAGACCTGTCAGACATCCAACACTGTCAGGGAAGGCTCTCATCCAGAAGAAGTCCTGACTACTTGAGAGTTTGTCATTTGGCCCATAAGGAGACAAACAATATTGAGCTGTGGAAGCTTATGTGGTGAACGAGATTAGCTTGTGCACTCCAGCTCATGCCAGCTGGGCAACCTTGGCTACTTACAGCTCTTCAGAGCTCTCAGCCCCACCTAACTCACAGGGCGTTTCTTGTGAGGGGAGAAGGGAAAGAAGTTTGTAAGTCCCTTTGAGTCTCCTTACAGGAGAAAAAGGGAGGATATAAATCCAACTCTTCATTTTCTTCCTACCTTGAGTGCTGGCTAAAGCTCAAGCAAGCAACTGAATAATCAAAAAGTGACATGATTCAGAAGGTCTACAGCCACCAAATAAGCACCTGCTGACATTACTTGCTTCCACTCTCTGCCTCATGTATAAATTATCCTAATAGATATGGGGAATTGCACACGATGGCTTAGTCAAAATGTCTTAACCAGGCAGTACTATAACAAAATGAAATACAATCAGAAATACTCAAAAACTCTGTGTAGTCTCTAATTGGTGTCACAGGCCTAACGCAACTAGCAGTGGTGGAGGAAGATAGTTGTATTGAAGGAGTGTTCAGAAAGCTGTCCCAACAGAAATCTGCAGCTCCTGGAGGGCAACAGAAATCTTTCCAGAGATTGTAAACATAATCCTGGTCCAACTGGAAGAGTCTTCTCTCAAGACCAGAGCATACCAGAATCTGGATACCCACACTAAGTCTTGGGTTTTGATTCTGTGTCTTTTGTGACCTGCATTTCATGATTTATTTTTTTTGCTGAAAGACTCTGAGATATGCATATGATTTGAACAGAAAGTAATATTTGGGTTTGACCACTGAAATCAATCTTTATGTTTATGTTTTTGGGCTGCTGATGCAATGAAAGACTGATTTATGTTATAGTGCTGTTGATGCTAATGAAATCTTTAAGTTTACATGTTCTGGGCCTTTATTCATTATTTGATGTTGTGGCTTATGTCTATGATACATGTATATTTCTGTACCCTTTTTCATTATTAGAGACAGTGATTTATGCCTATGACACTAGTTAAAGAGGGCACTAAAAATTAAACTGCTATGTATCAAAAACATATCTGCATTTATTACAAATTAGAATCATCAATATATTATAGAAGCCCCATAATACCCTGCCTTATGCACACAATATCCCAATGGCAATTAACAAAGTGGTCCTATGGGGTACTTTTTTGACCCTTAAAATCTGTCATGTTCACCTGCTAGCCTTCCTCAATGGTCAAAAATAATGCAGTAATACAGTGTAGTAGCTACCACACTACAAATTACAATTATAACATTTTTATGACTGAGACCAATTGTCAGAAAGTTGTTTAAAATTGGGACTCACGTCTTTTACATAAAGTCATGTCCTCTTTAAGAGTGCAATGCAATGTGCCAATCATGCCGAATTCTGCTATGGCAAAATCCTATAACGTCTCAGCCACAGGAAATTCTTTTAGAAGAGAAGAAGAAGAAGAGTTTGGATTTATATCCCCCCTTTCTCTCCTGCAGGAGACTCAAAGGGGCTGACAATCTCCTTGCCCTTCCCCCCCACACAACAAACACCCTGTGAGGTAGGTGGGGCTGAGAGAGCTCCGAGAAGCTGTGACTAGCCCAAGGTCACCCAGCTGGCGTGTGTGGGAGTGTACAGGCTAATCTGAATTCCCCAGGTCAGCCTCCACAGCTCAGGCGGCAGAGCTGGGAATCAAACCCGGTTCCTCCAGATTAGATACACGAGCTCTTAACCTCCTACGCCACTGCTGCTCCATTGTGTGCCATTCCCCGTGTCTAGTAGGAGTGTTGGTTGCACCTGCTGCCGCTTTTTGAAAAATGGTGGATTCGTGTATAAATTTAGCAGATCGCTTGCTTGCTTCTCCCAGCCTTCCACTTCCAGGGTGCAAAAGCAACAGCAAGTTGCTTTGAAAACAAGCGCTGACTGACTGACTAGCTTATGGTAGCTTGATCACAGATTAAGTGTCCTCCACATTCGTCAGCAATGGAGCTGCCACTGCTTTTGGTAAACAGACTGCAATATTCACAATTCTCCTGGTTAAGCAACTCTCCACCCCCACCCCCACCCCCACCCTCTAATGAATGGCAAGGAACTTATTTTTCTCAGCAAGTTCTCCCAAGTACAAACTTAAAGGTACAGTAAATTACCTAAAGACTAAGATGAAGGAATAGTTCCAGTGTCAAAAAGGCAATTTAAAAAATCCACTAATTGGCTCCTTGCAATAACAACCCTAAAATTATGTTCAAATCCTGTCCCCCGCCCCAGTTCTTCCAATTGTATCCCTAGTCTGCCTTCAAAACTAGGAAACAACTGTGAGAGTCTTTTATGCGTGGAAGGTTAATTGGAGACTTCAGGCTGAAGCCCTGGCATTTTTTCATTAGCATTCAAAGTTCTTTGTTTGAAAGGACTCATTACACATTTTTTCCCTTGGGCTCACGATCAAACATGTATTGTGAATTCTGTGCTGTGACCCTAATCCCAAGTGTGCACAGAACACAGATGTGGACTGGGCCTGGGATTCAGGCTCCTCCCCCTGTGCCATTTTTCAACCCAGAGGCGAGGCACTATTGGCCACATTGGGACAACTAAGTGTACCTTATCAATACACATGGAGCCCCCAAAGGGGAAAGGTCTGTGTCAGTTCAGGAAAACAACATGGGAATGAGGTCTCTTCTCCCCGTCACCCCGCAAAGAACTTGTAAAATAGGTTGGATTGAGCTGATTCAGGGAGGCGGTGGGGGAAAACATAACTTGTGCGTAGGCCCTGAGGTGACCATAAAACTTCTGTTCATTAATCAGAAATCACACAATGCTCTGAATGAATTCAGCAGAGAATTTCCATGGGGAGAAGGGTTTCTGCCCAGGAGCATGATTTTCCCATTTCTCCCCTCCTGTTCTAGCCCAAAACACCCCCTGAAATGCTGTTCGTGGGACACAGGGGATCCCCAGGACCAGCATTTCGGGTCATTTGGGGCTCTGGTTACCAACTTCCAGATGGCACCTGAAGATATCTTGCTAGTACAATTTATCTCCAGACAAGATCAATTCCCCTGGAGAAAATTACTGCTTTGGAGGGTGGACTATATGGCAGTGGTGGCGAACCTTTGGCACTCCAGATATTATGGACTACAATTCCCATCAGCAATTGGCCATGCTGGCAGGGGCTGATGGGAATTGTAGTCCATAACATCTGGAGTGCCAAAGGTTCGCCACCACGGCTATATGGCATTACACTCTGCTGAGGTCCCTCTCCTCCCCAAATCCCGCCCTCCCCAGACTCCACCCCTAAAATCTCCAGGTACTTCTCAATCCAGATGTGGCAACCTTATTTGGGGCTGCAGTGGGAGAGAAGAGACAAGAAAGTCACTGTCCACAACAAGAAGTCCTTCTGCTCCCAGAGAATCACTGTGGCACTAGCGTAACGTCCATTGGGCAGGATGGGCGGCTGCCCAGGGCATGAGACCGTTTAGTCACGTGGGGGGCATGTGAGGGATGTAGTCACGTGCAGAGGTGGGATGCAGCCGGCTCCCCAGAGGTGGTTACTCATTTTTTTTTAGTGCCGAGAAGGGGTTGCTAAGGGCTAGCCTGGCCCCTCCCCCTTCCCCCCTCAGCGGCCGCTCGCATCCCTGCCCTGCCAGGCAAACAGACTTGCAGCCAGCAGCACCTTCAGAGTTCAGGCTGTGAAGGAAGTTGAAGGTAAACAAAAGGAGGAGGTGGGGCGGCCAGCCAGCAGTCGACTCTCAGCAGTCGACTTTCAGCTCTCTCCGCCCCCTCCCTTCACACACAC